>NC_064638.1:758470774-758775565 GCF_023864345.2 Schistocerca serialis cubense
CGTTATCCACCAGGCCTCAATCTCCGCTAATTTCTAATTTCAATTTGCCGCCGCTCATACCTCACCTGTCTTTCGACATCTTTGCCTCTGTACTTCTGCCTCGACTGACATCTCTGCCCAAACTCTTTGCCTTTACAAATGTCTGCTTGTGTCTGTGTATGTGCGGATGGAGATGTGAGTGTGTGTCCTTTTTTCCCCCTAAGGTAAGTCTTTCTGCTCCTGGGATTGGAATGACTCCTTACCCTCTCCCTTAAAACCCACATCCTCTCATCTTTCCCTCTCCTTCCCTCTTTCCTGACGAAGCAACCGTTGGTTGCGAAAGCTTGAATTTTGTGTGTATGTTTGTGTGTCTATCGACCTGCCAGCACTTTCGTTTGGTAAGTCACATCACCATTATTTGTTAAATCATCATTGCTGTACAGAATTTCGTATAGTACATTTAGGGTAATCCTTTTCCTGCAAGGAAATAGGAATGATGTCTTGCAATCCTACCAGCCTTCTGGAAGGATGTTTAGAAATAAGGCCCTAAATGCTATGTAACTGTTTAAGATAACATTTTTACTGTCTGTAAGATTAAACATTTGAGATGTTATTAACATAAAAATGATATAAATAATAAACGTTCATAATAAAGTTTACTCACCCATGCAAAACTTAGTCTGTCAGTTCATCCATTGCTGCAGAAGCGTTATTTTCAAAGCACAACACAGACGACTGTGGCACCAGTGTGACACTGTTTGGTTACACTCTGTCAACAATGGACTTAAAACTTGCGTTTCATTGTTTGAAAAATGTTCCACAACTCCAACAATGTTATTTATTTTAATTATTGTACTTCTATGCATACACTCCTTTTGGAAGGATCATAGGGTCATCTGGGTTAATAAATGATAAACATTCCACCCCCTCCCTTCTTGTACCAGTACTGCGTTTAAGAGAAAATGAAAGTTTTTTATGATGGCATGTTGGTGGTCTCAGATTTGTTTGTTTTCTCTGGCTTCTTTATCCAGACCACAAAGAGCTGGCTTTCTGGGGTGTCATATGATCTGTTTTCTGTCCCGAACTCACACTTGTCAGCTCTCAAACTGTGCTACTCTTAGAACTGATGGTACCTTTGAGCTTACTGAAAGTATTGGTCATACAGCTGTAAAATTTAAAAATTTTGAGAGTTGACAAACGTAAATATCAACTAAATCAGAATCACGAGGGATCTCAACAACAAGCAATGGCCCAAAATATTACCAGTGATAAAACCATCTGTCTTGCTTAAATAATTGTCAATGTAGAGTCCATAAGAAAATTGGCAGGGAAACTGGAAAAGTCTTTACAGTACAGGTTAAAAAGTCTGCGGGAAATGGGACGTAGTAATAGTGATCTATGTGCAGCTTTAAAAAGTGAACCTCGTGTACATGGGACTGTTCAAACACTGGAAGGAATGATGTATAAAAGTAGTCTAGCAGTAAGCCATCGAGGCATTAGTAAAACAATACATCAAATGGTATTATGATCTCCTTAGCCAAATGATGCAGCCGTTTGCCTCAGAATGCATCAAATAAGGTGGTACAGTTGTACATGCTGAAGTGTGAACCATGGATATTGCTGAGGTGGGCTCGCTTGCGTGTCTCAGTGATACAAAAAATAGCTGTACCACAGGTGTAATCTCAACAAAAAGGATATGCACTATGTGATCAAAGTATCTGGACACCTGGCTGAAAATTACTTAAAAGTTCATGGCACCAACCGTTACTAATCCTGGAATTCAACATGTTATTGGCCCATTGAAGACAGCTTCCACTCGAAGGCATACGTTCAGTCAGGTGCAGGAAGGTTTCTTGGGGAATGGCAGCCAATCTTCACGGAGTACTGCACTGAGGAGAGGTATCAATGTCGGTCGGTGAGGCCTGGCCTACAGTCAGTATTTCAAAACATTGAAAAGGTGTTCTATAAGATTCAGGTCTGGACTCGCTGCAGGCCGTCCATTACAGGGATGTTATTGTCATGTAACCAGTCCGCTATAGGCCGTGCATTATGAACAGGTGCTCGATCACGTTGAAAGATGCAGTCGCCATCCCCAAATTGCTCTTCAATAGTGGGAAGCAACAAAGTGGTTAAAACATCAATGCAGGCCTGTGCTGTGATAGTGCCAAGCGAAAGAACAAAGTGTGGAAGCCCCCTACATAAAAAAAAAGGACCACACCATAACAACACGTCCTCCGAATTTTACTGTTGGTACTACACATGCTGGCAGATGACGTTCAGCAGGCATTCGCCATACCCATACCCTGCCATCGAATTGTCACATTGTGTACCATGATTCGCCACTCCACACAATGTTTTTCCACTGTTCAATCGTCCAATGTTTACACTCCTTACACCAAGTGAGGCATTGTTTGGCATTTACCATCATGATGTGTGGTTTATGAGCAACTGTTCGACCATGAAAATCCAAGTTTTTCACCTCCTGCTTAACTGTCATAGTACTTGCAGTGGATCCTGATGCAGTTTGGAATTCCTGTGTTATGGTCTGGGCAGATGTCTGCCTGTTGTTACGCATTATGACCCTCTTCAACTGTCAGTGGTCTCTGTCAGTCCACAGTCGAAGTTGGCCTGTATGATTTTGTGCTGTATGTGTCCCTTCACATTTCACTTCACTATTGCATTGGAAACAGTGGACCTAGGGATGTTTAGGAGTGTGGAAATCTTGCATACAGATGTATGACACAAGTGACACCCAATCACCTGACCTTGTTCGAAGTCTGCCAGTTCTGCTGAATGCCCCATTCTGCTCTCCCACAATGTCTATTCACTACTGAGGTCGCTGATGTGGAGAATGTGGCATTAGGTGGGGGCACAATGCACCTAATGTGAAAAACATATGTTTTTGGGGGTGTCGGGATACTTTTGATCACAAAATATATATGGAGAAGTCAAATAAATCTGTGGTTCCTGAGGAGGGGCAGCAGCATTTCCTGTGTATTCAGGGAAAATATTATTATGATGACTGATCTGGCATGTAATATTAGCCAAAATGGTTTTAAGAGAGTCCCCCTTTGGATCTGTGGCATCAGGAGGATAATGTCACGAGGAAGACAGAACTGAGATTCTGTGGGTCAAAGTGTGGAATGTTAGATTGCTTTAATTGGGTAGGTGGGTTAAAGAATTGAACAAGGGAAATGGAGAGGTTGATATTAGATGTAGTGAGAATTAGATATGTACAGTGGCAGGTAGAAAGGACTTCTGATCAGGTGAGTACAGATTTAAAAAAGCAAAATTAAATAGAATCAATGCAGAAATAGATCTAATAATGGGTAAGAAAAGAGGAATGTGGGTAAGCTATTACGAGCAGTGCAGTGAACACATTATTTTGAGAAGGATGTACACCCACCATCGTAGTACAAGTTTACATGCCAACTGGCTTCATGGATGGTGAAGATATTGAAACCATTTATGTTGAGATAAAAAGAAATTATTCAGATAACTAAGAGATGAAAATTTAATCTTGATAGGCGACTCAAATTCAGTGGTAAGAAAAGAAATAGAAAGAAAAACTGCAGGAGAACTTGGACTGGGTGAAAGAAATGAGAGGAAGCTACCTACTAGAATTTTACACAGAAAGAAGTTTAATCGTTGCTATCATGAAAGAATGTTGTACGTATGGAAGAAACTCGGACACTGGAAGAGGGTTTAGGTTGGTGCATACGTTTGTAGTGTTTTTCTGTAAGTTTAGTAAACGCAACAGATACACACAACAGATTTGAGTAATCAATAATATATTCTCTTTCTCTATTTGCAACAGTCTGTCAAAGTTGAGGTACCTTTTCAATTCCATGACTGTAGAGATCATGTGGTTTTGAGGTGAAGAATTCGCCGTGCTGTGTTGGGAGCGCATTTTCATCCGGAAGGGAAGTCCCTTGAAGATTGTTTGATAGTGTGTGGTAAAGGTGAAAATCTGAAAGTGCAAGGACAGGTGAATAAGGTGGATGTGAAATGACTTCCCAACTCATGTATGGTGTTTTTTGTCTGTGTAACAAAATGCAAATGGGCGTTATTGTGGAGTAGCATCACTTTATGCAGCTTTCCTGGTTTTTGTTCTTGAATTGTGAATGCAAGATGTCTTTGTTATTGACAGTAAATGTCATCAGTGATGGTTATACACCACAGAGAAGCAATTCATAGTACACCACCATTGCTGGTCCATCAGATGCATAACATTATCTTCTGTATATGTTACTGCTTTGTTTGGGCTCAGTCATTCCCATATTTTCATTATGTTGACTTAAAGACACCATTTCTCATCCCCATTAATGAGATGACATAGGAATGGTCGGTGCTGTTTATGAGCCAGCTGATAATTAGCAAGCAGAGCTGCACATATGACCGTCCTTTGAGTTTTGTGATTTGAAGCATGTGGTACCCTAACACCCGAGTTTTGAAACTTCCCCATTGCATGCAGAAGTCACACGATCGTGGAATGACTGCAGTTCATCACATTTGCCAGTTCTGGAGTCCACTGAAGTGGATCATCACGGATCATTGGATATAAACGGTCTTCATCAGATCCCAAAGGTCTTCCAGAATGTGGAGTCTCAATGTCAAAACAATTGTTAAAAATAAGAAAACCCTTTTCTTGCCATTCTCTGACCAGTGATATTATCCGCATACACAGTGCACATGTTTCTGGTTGCCTCTGCTGCCATCACCCATCTGTTGAACTCAAGAAGATTGATATATCGGAAATATTCAGATTTCTCCACTTCATACTCCAATTTCTACTGCCCACAGTGCCACTCAGTATCTCCAAATGATAAAATGACTATATATAAACTCAAATAACAACAGTTATGTACAAATAAAAAATGACAGCTGATAAATAAGCCCATAGCAACTGGAATACCAACTTGCAAAACAGAAGTGCTACAAACTTGTGCATCAACCTAATATAATGGTAAGATAGAGATTTTGATACCAGATTTTAAACAGCAAAACTTTTTGAGGTGCAGAAGTGGGCTCTGATCCCAAATTATTGGTTATGAACTGCAGAAGGAAACTGAAGAAAATGCATAAAGGTTGAAAATTAGAGATGGGACCTGAATAAACTGAAAGAACCAAAGGTTGTTCAAAGTTTGAGGAAGCATTAGACAACATTGGACTGAAAGTAGGGAAATGGATAGCTTTGACAGATGAAACAGTGAAGGCAGCAGAGACTGAAGAGGCAAGTAGACAAGACCCAGTAGAAATTCTTGGATAACATATGGAGCATTAAGTTAATTTGACAAAATGGGAAAAACACAAAATATGCAGCAAATTAAATGGGCAACATATGTTTAAGGTAATGGTGAGATAGGGTAAAAGGATTAAGCAGGTATTATGGTTAGAGGATAGAAGCAAGACAGTAAAGTCATGCATGAGGATAAAGATAGATGTTGCCTGTAAGCAAATGAGAGAGACTTTATGAGAAAAGAGAAGTAGCTGTATGAATGTTAAGCACCCATGACAGCACAAAACATAGAAGGGAAGGCTGAAAGGTGGAAGGACTATATAGAAAGTGTACACCAGGGAAATTAACTTGATGACAATGTAATATAAAGGGAAGAGGAAGTAAATGGAGACGAGATGGCTGATGTGACAGTGAGGAGCAAATTATTCCATCAGTCTTCAAGATATGAGACTGGCAAAATACTCTCAGGATAAGGAAAAAAGTGATGATTCCAGTTCCAAAGAGTGACAGTGCTGGCAGGTATGAATATTATTGAATTATCAGTTTAATAAATCATGGTTGCAAAATATATTTTCAACTTTTACAGGAACCAGACTGCAGTTAAAGGACAAGAAAGGGAAGCAGGTAACTGAGAAGAGAATTAGACAGTTTAGTAGCTTCTTCATGAACAAAGGAAATATTTGTAAAGGGATTTATGGTTCATGGAGAAGAAGAAAAACATTCAGGTTTACTGATGACTTTGAAATTCTGTCAGATGGCAAAGGACTCAAAACAGTAGTTGAACAGAAAGGGTAGTGCCTAAAAAAGAGATTATTAAATGAACATTAGTATAACAAAGGACAAAATGTTGTGTTATTTCACTGATGGTGAAGGAATTAGGTTAGAAAATGAAGACACTGAAGGTAGTAAATGAGTTTTGCTGTTTTTACAGCAAAGTAATTACAAAGCAGAGAGAGTACACAGAGCAGACTGGCAATAAAATCAATTTTGAAAAAGAGATATTTCAGTGTTTTCTGACGGGATTTGTATGGAGTAGCCAAAAGCTCACTGGACAAAAAATTATCCACTTCACTGAGCACATACAGATGAATCAGCCTTTATAGGTGGGGTGGAGACCTTAGAGCATTGCCTTTATGTGAGCATAAGGTAGAAGCAGTCGGTGAGACATTTACGTTTCAAGCTGATATTGTACAAGTGGCATTCCATAAGTAATACATTTTTTTATGATATAAGGTTAAGTTTTTTTAAGGATTCCAATATGCCATATTATTCCTCACACGTTTTGCTTCAAAACCTTCCCTTTTAACACAGTATCTGTTCAAGGTGATGGTCCTACGCCACCTTACTAGAAGTGCATGTAAGCTTGCATACTACCTTTCTACCATTAGATGTCGAAACCAATGTCTTGCTGCATTAATAATCTCCACATTGTCCACATACTGCTTCCCATGGAGTGCATCTTTCATTGGGCCAAACAGATGTAGTAAGTCTTTATGGTTGAGGAAACCAGTGGGCACAGACCTGGGAATACCCCAACTGCTGGAAGAGTGTGTCAGCACTTCAAACAGAATAGTCCAGTTGTGCAATGAGGTGTTTGATTGTGATCGACGTCTGCACATCCCAACATTGTAGTAGTCCTGTCTGTGTACAGCCAGCCAGCCAGCCCACTGCCCACTGGAGATTGGACAGGTTTGCGTGACCAAGGCTCGAATAAAATCAGTTGGTTCAGAGGGATGTAGGATGCAGTAGTTATGGCAGAAATGAAGAGACTTCCACTGGATTGACTAGCTGTGGTATTCAGTGTGAAGACTGGTGTGCTGCAAGTCTCCAAAACAACAACAACAACACCACACACACACACACACACACACACACACACACACACACACACACACACAAAATCTTGCCACTGTATTAAATGCATCTTTATTTTTCTTTATGTTTTTGTGAGAACTACATTTAATCTCCATTCCTGCAACCTATATCTTGCTTATTCCTCCTTTTTTAATTGTCATGCGACACTGTAGCCCATTTAATGAAATATCTTCCCTACATCTTTCTTTATGATGTCCCCCTATAATTTCAATAATACGCAGTTATAGCTATTGTTGTAATTTATAATCTAAATGTAGTTCCTAGATGACTGAATATCACCAACATAGAAATATTTAAATAGTTGCATTCTATAACGATGATTCCAGTACTGCATCACTATTAAATTATCTTGTATCTTCACAATCTGCACAGTTCTTTATCCCATTGTACATTCTTTCAGTCTCTACATTAAGCTCTGACTTATATGCATACAGTGAATGCTTTGTCTCTTTCTTGGATATGAGAATATGTTCATTTTGCTGTTCATAGTGGTTCAATTGCATTCCTGTTTTCTTATTCATTATTAGATCTACTCCTGCATTACCCCTATTTGATGTTGTGTTTATTACCTTGTACTCAGCTAAACCGCTCATATCAAATCTGCATTGAATCTAACTTCAGTATATCAGTTTCTCTTTTTAAATCATCTAACGTATCCACTGGATTAAGTGATCCCATGCTGCAGTCCCAAGAAACCCAAATTTGTTTATCTTCATGATATATTTGTGAATAGTCCCCATGTGGAGGTCTGAATGGGGGAAATATTTTATCCAAGAGGATGCTGTCATCATCAAACCATACAATAGAGTTGCATGTCCTTGAGAAATATAACAATAATAGTTTCCCCTTTGCTTTCAGTCATTTGCTGTACCAACACGACAGTGCCATGGTTGATGTTAAAAGGCCGGTTCTCCCATTCAGACTGTTGCCCCAGCTGTTACTGAAAATACTACTGGCTTCCTCTAGGAGCCATATGGTGGTGTCAAGTGGGACGCATAGAGGTAGGCGTTGGGTGGCTAGTGGCTCAGAGGGAGGCAGTCAGTTTACCAGCTAGGAATGCGAGAGTGGGTGTTTCAGGTGGATGTGCTAGGCACGTGATGAACAGTTGTACATGAGTTGAGAGGGAAGAGGGGCAACAAGAGGGAGGAAGTGGAAAATATTGGGTAGGGGCTGCGGCGACAGTGGGCTACCAGATGTAGAGGTAGAGGCCAGGAAGATTACGGCAGTGGAGGATGTGTTGCAAGGGTAGCTGTGCAGTGTTTGCAACGGAGTTGGTACAAGACATGGCTGCTTTCATGGGTTGCCTGGCCTCTGATTGGTTAGGATAAGCATGTGACCAGAAGTGCTCGATGAGTGGATTGGGCAGGCCTGGCACCTTAGTCTTACATAGGGATATGAGCCCTGTGGGGATGGGTTGGGAGTGTGAGTGGCATAGATATGGAATAGGATGTTGTATGGGTTGGGTGGGAAACTGAACACCACATTAGGAAGGGTGGGAAGCAGTTTTGGTAAGATGTACCACATTTCAGGGCATGATGGGAGATTATCAAAGCTCTGAAAAAGGATGTGGCAACCTCTGTCTAGTTCCGGTTCATTGATGATATCTTCATGATCCGGACTGAGGGCCAAGATACCCTATCCTGATACCTTGTCGACCTTAGTATCCTCTCTCAAATTCACTTCACCTGGTTGTCCTAAACACAATGGTGCTGCCTTCCTGGATGTTGACCTCCACCTCTTGATGGCTCCATCCACAGTTTTGTCCACATTAAACCCAGTAATCACCAACAGTATCTGCATTTCAATAGCTGCCATCCCCTCCACACTAAAACATCTCTCCCATACAGTCTGTGGATGATATATCTTCAGTGATGAGATCTCCCTTGCCCAGTATACTAGAGGTCTCATGAAGGCCTTCACAAACACACTCTGCCCCTAACCTTGTGCACAAAAAGATTTCCTGTGCTATATCCTAATACACCTCCAATCCTCCCACCACCCTCAACAATAAGCTAGAAAGGAGTGCTGCCCATAGTCATCCAGTGTCACCCTGGACTGGATCAACTGAACTATGTCCTTTGCCAGGGCCTTTTCTCTCATCATGCCCTGAAATGAGGAACATATCACTCAAGATCCTTCCTACCCCTCTTAAAGTGGTGTTCCATTGCCCACTCAACCTAAACAACTTCCTCATCCATCCCTATGCCACTCCCACTCCCCAGCCACTTGCCACAGGGATCATATCCCAGTGGAAGACCAAGGTGCAAGACCTGCCCCATTCTCTTGTCCTGTCACTGGCTTATCCTGTCTCATCCCATCAGAGCCCAGGCTACTGGTAAAAGGAGCCATGTCAGATACCAGCTCTGCTGCAAATACTGCATAGCTTTTTATGTCAATCTGAATACCAACCAGCTGTCCACCAGGATGAATGGTCAAACAGTTGCCACGGACAATATGGGCCATCTGGATTCTTTCCTCCACCATCAGTTACACTGAACTATGCAGATGGGAGTTACCCTTCGCAACACATTCTTCTCTGCCGTAATTGTCCTGGCCTCAATCTCTGGTAACCCACTGTCCCCACACCCTCCACCAAACAGTTTTTCCTACCACCTTCCTTCGTCTTGTCACCTTCTCCCAAATCATGTCTCTATTGGCTCTGTCAACTGTGTATCACATGCCAGGGTTATACAGCTAGAGATGGGCAAACTCATTCATCCTTGGGAATTAGTTCACTGGTGCGCGCTCTTTTTTTGGGAACCATTCATTTTTACTCATTCACTGTTCATTTGTGTATGGTATATGGTGCTTATGAAAAACTGAAAATTAATAGCATAGGTGACTGAAGGATGGAAGGTGCCAAGAGGGGGCACTTGCCTCCCCCCTGGAGTACAGAGTATTTATTCAGTACAGGATTCTCACAGACTTGTAGAAGTAATTTCCGCGATTCTGCATAATCTATCATTTAGCCAACTGTAGCGTTATGTGGCTGATAGCAGTGAAATAATATAAGGTAGCATACGAAAAACCAGCCCCGAGTGCAGACAGCTTGCCAGTTACGCAAGATTTGTTGACCACTGCAAGCAGAATAGCGAAACATGTAATAATTAGGCAGTAAAGAAATAGCAAATAAGCTAATGCAAGTAACTTCAAAACAATAGATAATGATTGATGTGCGACAGTGAGCAGTCTAGTACTAGGATCGATTTTTCGTGTGCCACCCTGTGCCCCTGAATTAATGTTGTAGAAGTTATTATATTCTCTTTATGAAATATGAGACCAGACACTCGATTATGACCGAGCGAGGTGGTGCAGTGGTTAGCACACTGGACTTGCATTCGGGAGGACGACGGTTCAATCCCGTCTCCAGCCATCGTGATTTAGGTTTTCCGTGATTTCCCTAAATCGCTTCAGGCAAATGCCGGGATGGTTCCTTTGAAAGGGCACGGCCGATTTCCTTCCCAATCCTTCCCTAACCCGAGCATGAGCTCCGTCTCTAATGACCTCGTTGTCGACGGGACGTTAAACACTAACCACCACCACCACTCGATTATGGAGTGCAGGCTTCATTCGTTTTTTAAGCCTGTCTGCTTTCCATAACAATGAACATGCTGTTTTACATTGGGTCAAAAAAAGACTGAAAATGGCCACTCGTGTATGCCATACCGAATTCCTTTGCATGTGTAATAACAGAAAAGGTTGCCTTTTTGTAAGTATGTCTTGTGCTGTTTACCGAAATAATGAAGTAAGCTGATATGCTCTATTGTTACCTGAAAAGATGTATGTTTTACATACAATGAATGTTTACGTGATTTATGTAAATATAAAATACATTTTAATTACCAGTCGTGGATGCTGAATAAAATACAAAAAGAACCAGAAGTTCAGAGTTCAAGAAAGGTTTGAAGCAGATCTAGAACGGGCGTGCGCAGCAAACGAAACGAACAACTACTCTGATACTGAACTAACTAGGAGCAGTTGGCAGTGGAACTGCAAAAAGTAGCCATGTGAAGGAGGACGAGTCTGGCCGAGGGAGACCGAGACAGAGACGGGAATGGGACCAAGGCTAGAATGAGACCGCCTGATGTGCTGCTGTGGGAACAAGACCGATCATTCCCCGTTCCTAGGAACTACAAGTAGAAAGCTGCAACCAAAGTGAATTATGAAAGACCGTTCCTTAGAATTTGTTCCTCGCTCCTTCCGTTCATCTTGGTGAACCGTTGTTTGGACCTGTTAGTTCGTGAACGACCCATCTCTACTACACACCTACCACCTTTCCCTCCTGCAGACTGGCTGCCCCCCTCCTAGGTGCTAACCACCAACCCCCAACCCCTTTCCCTGCCTCCTGCCTCTCTCTCCTTCTAACCATCCTACCTGACACAACCGCCACCCCAACATAGTCCACCTGCTGAAATGCAGCACTGGCATTGTTCATCAAGCTGGAGCATGTAGGGACGTAGGTGCATGTGTTTTCTGTGTGTAGTTGTACTGTAGCTAAAATAAATACTCTGAAAGGTAGCAAGTTTTCTTTCTTCTTTTTTTTGTTTGCACCTGTGCTTGTTGCCTGCCGAAGCGTCAGTGCTTACGCTTTACAGCGAGTATCCTTTACTTCTATTTACATTATACCAGAACCTTTCTACGAAATCACAGTCCACACGTACTTCTCTGATAAGGTTGCACTTATGGCACAGCACAAGCTACCTTATCGTGGTAAGGTCTGTGGTTCATTGCTGGACTTAGATTTGCAAGAAAAAATATAGAAATCTGTATTAGATGTTTGGTAAAATGAATTACCTATCAGCAGTCATAAAGCAGACGGAATGACAGATCAACAGGAAGATAAGAGTACAAGGCTTGTCCGGAACATAATGTCACTAATTCCATAAAAAATAATTTATTGATCAGAGTGGTATAATGCACAAGAATTATTCAATATAGGACCGTCTTGTGTCATATGTATTTGCCAGTGAGATTTCAGAGTCTTGTAGGCACTTAGGTAGGTGTGGGTTGTAATGTCCTTTATAGACCCTTTCAAGTTGTTATTTATTGCAATTTGGTATCCGTTCAAGAGTGTATTGAACCAGGAAAACAGTTAAAAAAATTGTAGGAGTAGGGGTGTGGCTGCATTGCCAAGTTGTTTTTGACCAGATGGAGTGACTGGGTGCATTGTCATGGTGGAGCTTCCAGGAACTGGCTATTGCTGATCTGATGCTCATGATTACCCCCCCCCCCCCCCCCAAAAAAAAAAACAAAAAAAAAAACACCACCTTTTCAGCACTTTCACATAAAAGGCAGCATTGACAGTCTGTCCAGCAGCTACAAACTCATGAAGGACAATATCACTTCTAGCATTAAAAAAGACAATCACATTGCCTTCACTTTATACCTGCTAAGGCATGCCTTCTTGGGGCATGTTGACTGTGAAGTGTGTCACTTAGAACTCTTGTCTTTTTGACTCCGGGACATATTTGAAAACCCAACTATTGCCCCATTATGACGTCGTCCAGACAAGCAGCATCACTTTTAACAATTCTAGAAGTTCACAAATGAGCACTCTGTTGGCTTTGTGGTTGTTCCTCAAAATATTTGGAACCAGAGTTTGCACACACTTCAATTTACAATTGTTTGGTTACAGTCTCATGGGACAATGGTTTTGGGTACATACAGAGAGTGAGCTATCAGATAAGTGCTGAGTTGGCATGTCTACACCTTTCAATGCTGATTGTTGATGTCAATCCAGCTTTCCAAAAATGCCTTGTGCCACTGGAACATCTGCTGCAATGATAGATATTCATCCCAAATGCCTGCTGAATCACCAGAAATATTTTGTCAACAGACTCCCCAAGTTTCATTATGAACCTGTACAGAAAATTGGAATAGAGATCAACATAAGCATCATTTCTACCATTTTTATTGCTCATGAAAACCACACATTTCATGTTGTACCATCATACAGCAAGACCTTCAGAGGTTGTGATAGAGATTGCTGTACACACCGGTACCTCTAATACCCAGTAGCACATCCGCTTGCATTGATGCATGCCTATATTTGTCGTGGCATACTATCCACAAGTTCATCAAGGCACTGTTGGTCCAGATTGTCCCACTCCTCAATGGTGATTCAGCGTAGGTCCCTCAGAGTGGTTGGTGGTCACATTGTCCATAAACAGCCCTTTTCAATAGGGTTCATGTCTGGAGAACATGCTGGCCACTCTAGTTGAGCGATGTCGTTATTCTGAAGGAAGTTATTCACAAGATGTGCACAATGGGGACACAAATTGTCGTACGTGAAGATGAATGTCTTGCCAATATGCTGCCGATATTGTTGCACAATCGGTCGGAGGATGGCAGTCGCATATCATACAGCCGTTATGGCGCTTTCCATAACTACCATTGGTGTACGTCGGCCCCATGTAATGCCGCCCCGAAACATCAGGGAACCTCCACCTTGCTGCACTAGCTGGACAGTGTGTCTAAGGCGTTCAGTCTGACTGGGTTGCCTCCAAACACGTCTCCAACAATTGTCTATGCGACACTCGCCGGTGAAGAGAACGTGATGCCAATCCTGAGTGGTTCATTTGGCATGTTGTTGGGCCCATCTGTACTGTGTTGCATGGTGTCGTAGTTGCAAAGCTGGACCTCACCATGGACGTTGGGAGTGAAGTTGCCCATCATGCAGCCTGTTGCGCACAGTTTGAGTCCTAACTCGACATCCTGTGGCTACACAAAAAACATTAGTCAACATGGTGGCGTTGCTTTCTGGGTTCTTCAGAGTCATAATCCTTAGGTAGCGGTCATCCATTGCATTAGTAGTCCTTGGACAGCCTGAGCGAGGTGTATCGTCGAGAGTTCCTGCCACTCTGTAATCTCCTCCATGCCCGAACAACACCGCTTTGGTTCAGTCAGAGATGCCTCGACACTTCCCTTGTTAAGAGCCCTTCCTGGCACAAAGTAACAATGTGGACATGATTGAATGTCGTTATTGACCATCTAGGCATGGTTGAACTACAGATAACATGAGCCACGTACCTCCTTCCTGGTGGAGTGACTGTAACTGATCTGCTGTCGGATCCCCTCCGACTAATAGGCTTTGCTCGTGCAAGGTTGTTTACATCTTTGGGCTGGTTTAGTGACATCTCTGAACAGTCAAAGGGACTGTGTCTGTGATACAATATTCACAGTCAACACCCATCTTCAGGAGTTCTGGGAACCGGGGTGATGCGAAACTTTTTTTAATGTGTGTAGATTGCAAAATAGAAACCACAGTGTATCAACTTTTAATAAATTGTAGTGTAAGTTTAATTAATGTTACCTTTCCTCATTTTTACAGGTTATGTTGTGTGTCCTTCAGAGAAGAGGTTTCTGTTGCTTTTTACATTCCTTAAGAAGAACAGAAAGAAGAAAGTTATGGTTTTCTTCAGCTCATGTATGTCGGTGAAATACCATCATGAGTTACTCAACTACATTGACCTACCTGTTATGTGTATACATGTAAGTATATGGCTAAGTGTATTATATTGTATTTGATTTGCAGTGCATAGATACCCTCTTCGTGGGTGTAATAACTTACCCATCAACATTGATCACTGCACAGCTCACTCTAGGCATTTGTGTGCTGTGTGCTACTACCCCCGGTGCCCCTTTTGTTAGCAGTACGTCTATAAAGTAGCTTTTCAAATTGGCTGTTAATTTGCAGCATTGCTCAAAATAACATATAATTCAATTTAATACAACTGGTATTTAAAACAACGTAATGCAGCTCTGAATAATTGAAGACTGTGCCCGTAATCTGTTGCTAACACTTTCTGAACAAGTAATCAAGCTAGTTCCATCCTCACTCCTAATTTGAACATCCTTGTTTTTACTGCCACCTTATGGCACTTAAAATAAAAACTTTTGCTTTACTGCATAATTTCCAATCATTCTTCCTAATGGAAATTTATGTATGTATGTCTGTCAGCATTGTGCAATTTCTATACATGGTGCTGTCTTGGATAAGTGAAGAGGGCACTTCATGTTCTGCAAGGCAGTGTAGAATGAGTGACTTGTGCACTGCAGATGAATGACTTTCTGCAATGTCTGACCTTCTAAATTAGGACTAGAGATACAGTTTGTGCATGAGTAAAATTACTAATGAAACGAAAGGAATCAAAAAGGTGGAAATCTGTTATAATGAGATATTAGCTGCACATTAGTTTCCTGCCACACATTATTAATCTAATTCACAGTAGGAAGTAAAGCATTAGAATTCCCACTTTTTGAGACAGCATTTGGCAAAGCATTTACAAGTGGAAAATAAAGGACAGGAGCACAAATAAATAATGCACAAAACTTTTAAGTGTTTCCTTTGTCAAGCAAAAGGAGAAGGTAGAAAATAAGAAAATGTAAAAAGGCCATGTACTGTATAAAGTCTATGGTACTAGAGGAAGGAAAATGTTCATTAATATTCAGAAGGTGCAGGAAAAGAGTTAAAAGTAACAGTGGACTAATAAGAGACCAGCTACAAAATTAAGAAAATTATAGTGATCTGTTAGCAGATAAAAGGTCCAGGAAGAGACATAAAATAAAAATAGCTGCACAATGCAAATGAAAACAGTGCAAAGAAAGGTGGTATAAAAGGAGATGAGCCAAAATGGGATGACAGTGTCAGAAAATAAGCCAAGCTGTTAGTGCGTGGGGTTGCCACAGGTTCTGGAAATCGGCAGCTGCTGGTAAGAGGCAGGGAGGCATGAGAGTTGTTTGTTTGGATCTGATTCCCAGAGATTGTAGATGCAGTGGCTGGAGACAGTGATCGTGTTTGCATGAATTGTGCCTGAGTGACTGCTCTTGTTTTCTGACAAAAGCTGTGACTAGTTTTGAGGGTGTGATGGTCTTTCCTACATGCCTGTCTGCAGTTCAGTAGTCATCTTTACGGTGAGTTGCTACTTACCCTCATTATTATTGATTCTGAGAGTATTTGAGCAAGTTACCTGTTGCATGGATTGATCACTGTGGTCTTATTTCATCAACATGCTGTCTGTGGCTCGTGAATAACTGGCCACACGAGTGGATTTCCATGACAGACCAAAACTGTAGGCCGTTTCTGCAGGTACCTGTAAAGGATTGGGCCTGCCAATGTTTAATTTGTCAGGGAAAAATGCCAAAACTTGTCTAGAAATCAAGGAAATATCAGAGAATTTCACTTGGGGAAATTTGTGGCAGCCCCTGGTGCCGCAATATGTGAACAGGGTGAAATGAAGGCAGTTTAATAGCATGGAAAGGGACAAAGGAGGGATTAAAGTAGCATATGAGTTGCCTAGTATATTGGTCTCTCCATTTCATTGAGTGTTCAGCAACAGGATGTGTGTTGCAGAGTAGGCTGTTGGAGGAACTGTGATCATTTATTCTGATTGAGAGCTGAGTGGAGGTCATGCAGGTACAGAGTGCTACACAGAATTGCGAGTAAGTTAATTCGCTTTATACTCTCTCATGCCACCCTTCCACTGGTTTGCAAGTTTTTGCCAGTTTTGGGGTTCTGGGATTTGAGTTGGTTAGTGGGCATTGAGTACGGCTTTGAACTTGTGTACTTATTAAATATGGTCCACTGTAGTCTGCCTAGGGTGCTGTAAGCCCAGATGTTATATGGCCATTGTGTTCATAGTGTGTGTTGGGAGAAATTTGACAATGGTGTTTGATACTGTGTCAGTCTCACTTTACAGCATGTCTCAAGGAAGATATATCCTTGGAATTGCTGTAGATTGATTAGTTCTAGCCCATGGTGATACAATATTGTTATAGTATGAATGCCATTTCTTGCTTTGCAGAAGTGTCATTTTTAAATAATTTTGAGATTTGAAACCACTTAAAGGATAGCTAATATCTTCAATGTTTCATCAGAGGGGACTGCCTATAGTCTAAGGCAGTTAAAGGAAGAATGTTTGTGATGTAGACTTTATGACAGGTGTGAAACCATAGATACTGCTTTTGTTGTTACACTTGATGTGAACACAAGTGATGTGGTTGACTACCTGACAGGAGGTTGAGTTGAAGGATCAGTTTAGTGTTAATCATAAGGAATTTGACAGTTTCATTAAATAAAATGTTCAGCTATTGGACTCCAAGAAAACCAGTAATAGATGGCCCTCGAAGAGACCCTTTAAGAGGGATGCATGGGATGCATTAAATTTTTTCTAATTCTATCCATTTTGTCTTGTAACAGTATTATATACTTTGAATGGCTGATCAGGAGACAAAGTATGCCCAAAATGGCTAAGGGGGCATACATTATAGCCTGCATACAACATTTTGTACTTGTTGTACTACACTAACACATCATTCACACCAGTTTGTTGGTAAAAACTGGCATGGAATTCCTGGTATTTTCTTCTGGCATTTACCTGCCAGCAAAATCCACATTGTTTCCTTCAGTTGTCATGACCATTATCATCAGATCATTCCAACATGTGCTTTTGATATGAGGTTGAAAGTTAATGGTTTCATTAAATACATACTACTTCCCTGGTTATATGGCTATCATGTCTGATTTTTCTTATTTCCCTTTGGAAATGGAGTACCCGTTAGCTACCTATTACAAGCAGTGAACAGGGTTTAACATAATGCAGTTCCTCTTGGTAGTTCTGTGTTAGATTCCTTTTCATCATATTATCTGGTCTCACCCTATACCAACAGCAGCATATTGTTCCCATAAACAATCACTCCTTAACTCCTTTTAGCTGCAGCACAAAGCTGTAGTGTGGTGTCACAAACTTAGAAATGTCTCCTTTGTGTTAGGCAGAAATGTGTATTGTTATGAAAGTAATTCAGTTGTTGCTGCTTGAGAGTTCTAGTCTGGACTGTCTAGTGTCTCTGCTATTCAGCATTCAGTTTAACCATGGATTTTATCAAGCAGTCAGAGTCCTGCCAGTTGTGCATCTCTAGGTAGTCATTTCTTCTATCACACACACACACACACACACACACACACACACACACACACACACACACACCAAGTAACTGGCACCTCTGCTACTTAAGCAAGATTTGAAAGTGAAGTGCATGGAATTCGCCAGTCTGTCAGTAACTAGGTGGTGTAATGGTTAGCATTTCCGCCTAGCAAACAAGAAGACACAGGTTCGAGTCCCGGCTGCATTACAAATTTTAATTTATTTCTTCTGCTTCGATCATTTTGTATATAAACTAGAGACTTAAACATCTCGGGGAAACATTTTATTATAAGTTCTACTACATAGTTACACATGTAGCAACATTATTTGTATCACTTCAGATATTTTTTAAGACTCTGTTTTTGCTTCTCCTGTAACGTTTGACAAAATGGTGTTACAAGGTTTTCATTGCTACCATCGAGATATAACATAGATCACTTTTTTTTAAGAACACATTGTTTTTTTTTAATCAAGAAGAGCTGTTTATTTTGCTGTACCAGTGAGATAAGTTGTTGCATTAAGAGTAGTAGTTCTTGGTGATATCAAGTCCTTGCAAAGCAGCTGCAAGACTAGGTGTAATGTTGTTGTCCTCGTTTTTGTTTTCTTCTTCTTCTTCTTCTTCTTCAAGATGGTTGTCACCACTAGTTTGTATTCACTGTTTGTTCACTAGAATTTCACTTACATTAATCTCAGATGTGAAAGTACAAATGTCATCATCACAAGAAACAAACTTCTGGAAACTCACATTACCAGGAAAATCTGTGACTCCACTCAATTCTTCTTGTGGAACAATTTCATCTTAGTCAGCAACTGATATACCACAACTAGCCTTTACAAAACAATTCACCACAGTTTGTTGCGGTAACTGAAGAAAAGTCACAATCTAAGGTTGCTAAAAAGCATTTTATTTGATGACTGGTTCTTTGGATGTTATGCTTTAAAAGATTGCAAAGTATTGTCCATCACTGTTGCAAGTCGCTTCACATTGTACATATACCTTTCCCATCATCATCATCATCATGGCAGTGTTTGAAGTGTATATGCAGTGTGAAATGACCTGCAATACTGATAGACAGTATGTTGTAATATTTTAAAGCATAAGATCCAGTGATGAATCTGGTCATCCAGTAAAATGATTTTTTAGCAATCTTGGCTTGTGAAGTTTCCTTCAGTTATCATATATTGCAGATCACCCTTGTACTGACAGTGTTAGGAATAGAAAGTCTGTTGTGTTACACAAAGCCAGCAGCAACAAATGTGTATGAAGCCTGTAAAATGTTGAGGCTCTATTTGTACAGTTTGGTGGAAGAAGCACAACATGTACATTCCTTGAGATGTACAGAGCATCAGTTAATCATAAGAACTGTTTTTGTATCTGCTGCACCCGTCTTGGCATATAAATGCCTGAGAAATCTTCTAAAGATTTCCAGTGTTATCTAGGCATTGCTTTTGTACTTGTAAGTACATGGTAGCATTCTTGTATTTTTAAAACACCTGGGAGTTTTAAATTTCCCTGTTATCATTGGAGGCAACTTCTCACTTCCATCATTATTTACATACAATAGCACAGTCATTCTTTTTTTACTTTTTGTTACCTCCATGGCATTCTTCTCCCGTGACAGAATGAGTTCTCATAGGAAGTAAAAAGAGGTGTTTCATCTGTGTTAAAAATCTCTCTTGGCTCAAATTCTGCATTAGTCCTAGTAATGTAAGGTACTTCCAATGGTTTAGTTTTTATATGCTCAGCCTCACTCTCTCCACTTACACTGTGAAATGAGAGATTATGATGTTTTTTTGAGAAATTATCTAAGCAGCTGTTTGATGCACTGAAATTTTTAACACACATACACGGGGCGATTTTGTCATATGTTTCCACTTATGGGAATGCTGCCACTTCTCATTCCTTGAAACCATTTTAAAAGAATTAGTTTTCACATCACTGAATGTTGACATGTGAATGTTCTTTCTTTACATCCAGAGAAACCACTAGCTTTGGCATTTAGCTATGATTCCTTGTTTTTGAGAATGCCATACAATGATGGCTGTGCCAATTCGTACTTCTTCGTCATGTCAGAATGTTTTATGTTGTAAATGTCTTCGACATTGTGAATAATCATCAGCTTTTGCTGAATTGTAAGCTTTCTACATTTGGAAACCATAACCCCACAAAAGCAAACAGGTAAATTCGACAGCAACAGTGACAACACTTCGTGGCTTGCACTTCGTAAATCAGAATTTGGCAACAGTGATGTCAGGTCATGTGACCATAGTCACTTGGGAGGCAGGGCCGAAATCGCTACCTTATTCATTAAATGCTTTTTCTGGTATCGCTACAGTGGAATTCGATCTAGATATGTGTTGACCGAAAGAATCCGTTGATAACCATATAAAACCATCATATGACACAAAGTGTGACATGTGTGAAACTAAAAGAAAACAAAAGCCCACTTAGACATTTTAGAAATTGTATAAAAACTGGATTTTAATTGGCAGAATGTTTTATGTTTAGCCCTTAAAAGCAGAGTTTTTCTTAAACTGGAGGGAAACAACATTGTTCTTTTGGGGCTGTCGCTGGGACCGACAGAAATATTTGTTAAAAGAGGTATTTCCTTAAAAGCAGGTTTGTTAATTTGAAGGTTTTAATTTTCTAACCGTCCTGTTACAGCAAAATCTACAGTGCTTAGAATTAACATATGAGCTGACACAAGAAACATTTTTTTCAATTTCCTCAACCCATTTGCAATAGGCCATGTACAGTCATGGCACCATTGTTTTAAAATTCTTATTTTGGGCACTAACCTTACAAAATTGTTGAATGTCACTGAAATGGTTTACATAATTTTATTTTTCAATTTGTTCCATTCTTGAACATTCCCTTGTCTCTTTTTGGAATTATTTCTGCTACCAATCTACTAGTTACATTAGTTCAAACATTTGGTAATCCGTCCGTGCTGCAGCCACTGCCAAAATACCACAAGCTGCCATGACTGTGTAGGCTTTGCAGGCATAACAATTCTTGCTAGTCTTCTAGGGTTTGCAGCAGGACTGTGCTATCTTCAGGGGGAGAGAGAGAGAGAGAGAGAGAGAGAGAGAGAGAGAGAGAGAGAGAGAGAGAGAGAGAGAGTGTGTGTGTCTGCTGCTGCTGCCATCAGCACTGGCAAGTCCTGCTGAAAACTTTATGCCGTGATTGGAAACTGTCATCCTATACAGTACACCATGCATGTACCAGACACCTCTGGTGCTGCCCCATGACTGGGCTTTTAGTGCTGGCACCACAAGTTGCCGGATTCCGTTTCTTGTTGTACCATCTCTCTGTGATTGGGCATTAAGTTCAATTGTTAGTCATTGAGGATCTCATTAATGAGGCCTCGTTGTGTCACTCTCTAAATCACTTCTGAGAAGAGGCACCCAGTGTACTCTCAGGCTGTAAAAGTGAAATCTGATATCTGATCTGTTGTTTGTTACATTCATTTGCAAAGTTCCTACTTCCCATTCCTCCACTCTACCTTCCTTTTTGCAGTTTGAGATCTGACTGGCTAATAATGGAAATCAACATTAAAATTACAGTATAGATTTGTTTTGTTTCTTAGGAAAATTAACACTTACGCTAAATGCTCGACATTTGTTTACTACAGTGATGCAGCAGAATGTCCCTATTGGCTGGTGTGTTACATGATTCACATAGTCTCGCTACTGCACATTGCTGCAATTAATGTCTTGTTACATGCATGTTAGTGTAGTGTATTGCTGGGTTTCCACAGAAATGAATTACATGCACATCACGCACCACCACTTGTGTAAGTCAACTTACATGTGGAAACACCATACTTGGTCACTGTCATGCCATCTTACGCATAAGTTACGAAAGCTGAAAGGCCTACTTTCTTCCACAATTTGCTTCATCTATCGTCACCTCCAGGCTTCAGCAACTACCGATAAGTGGATATGCTCTCATTTTGCTCTAGTTTGTTTGATAGCACAAATCTAGAATTGTTTATGAATGTGGAAAGTTAGTGTTATGCCAAAAATAAATAAATAAAAATATTGGGCTTAGTCTTCAACTACATGAACAAACACTTTCTAAAGTTGCAAAATGTTAAACAGTGTCATGGAAATATCATTTTAGCATTCAGCAACACATTGTAATCACTTACACGTAAAAGAATAACACACCTGTGTTTGAAGTGATGAAATGAGTTAAAAAGTATTGAAACTGAGAGTGAACTTGCTGAGTTTCGTATTACTGCAGAAAAATGAATACTGTAAAGGAGTTTTTTATTTTATTTTGTTTTTATTTTGGTATAACAATAATTTTTTGCTTTAGTCTGTGAGTGTAAATATTACCATGAAACTGAAATTTATTTGTGGCTTTAGAGATTTAAAACTGCTCTTAACCCCATTAAAAGCCTATGTAAATATAATAGTGTTCGTATTGGCACTTTAATTGAGTGGTCACCATTCAGCACAGTAGTACAGTGTTTGGTTACAAAATTAAGTAACATACCAGTAAAATAAATGTATATTTACTGCACATCTGACCTATCAGAACCTTGACAAACTCTGAAAATAAAGACAAAGCTGAGGTGTTGAGACAGCAACCTTCCTCTCTAATGTACCTTCCGTGTATTGTAGGTTATATAAAAATTTGGATATAATACTCTTCAGAATGCAATAGTATATTGTAGTGACTACAGTTGTCAGATATTTCAGAGTTACTTGTAATTTAATGCAAGCTGGCATGTCACATACTTGCTTTAGACTTTTGTGCAGAGCTAAAAGTATGGTTCAGAATGATTTTACTCATTTGAAAATTATTTTCAAACAAAATGTTGACTGCACAGTATAACTCTCTTATTAGTGTACTTGATGTTCCGAAATGATTGCTATGATATACCCATTTCCATATCCAACATCTACGGGTCCGATTTTTTCTTTGTGTATATCACTATAAGCTCTTCATATAAAAGCTACGCAACTCTCATACAAACAATTTCAGTTGTTGCCATCTCGAAAGTCACATAAATAGCGTTTCCAACTCGGGCATATGGAAATGCTAATGTGCATGTAAGGGGGTGGTGGTGGTGGTGGTGGTGGTGGTGGTGGAGGGGCTGGGGGGGGGGGGGGTGGAGGATATGCACATGTAAGAAATTTGTGCCTGTGGAAATATGGCTTACAACTCCAGTGAACCCGCCAAATGTTGCTCTAAGGACAACAATGGCTTGAGAGAAATATAATAAACATTTGACATTTGTTTTTTATTTCTTTGTTTCAGGGAAAACAAAAACAGACAAAACGTACCACCACTTTCTTCCAGTTCTGTAATGCTGAGACAGGTATACTCCTCTGTACAGACGTTGCTGCTCGAGGTTTAGACATTCCTGCTGTGGACTGGATAGTTCAATATGATCCACCAGATGACCCAAAGGTTAGTAATAATTAGGTGCTGTTATATTTAAATAGCTTAAATCTGAGGCAATTGAAGTAAAAATTGTTTTGTTGTTGACACGCAGGAATACATTCATCGAGTTGGTAGGACAGCAAGAGGAGAAGGTGGTAGAGGACATGCCCTCTTGATCCTTCGACCAGAAGAGCTAGGTTTTCTGCGATATTTGAAGCAAGCCAAAGTCCCTCTCAATGAATTTGAGTTCAGCTGGAATAAAATAGCTGATATTCAGTTACAGGTAATTAACTTTCAACAGAGCTGTGTAAAATGTTGGTGTTTGTGCGTGTCAGGATTACTGAACACAGATATGTTGAGTTGATTCTTTCTTTTCAGCGGCTTATCGAATTTTAAAATCACCTTTATTTCATTTGAGACAGTTTTTGTAGCCATTGTTTCATTCTAATTCCAGTCGTGAAATTTGATGGAAATAGAAGGAAGTCAACAAGGTTTCATAATATTACACAATATTTTGTCACCTTATTGACTGAATCTTTACTTTTTAAGCAATTATTAAATTATATTTTAGCATGTTAAGAATATGTATTTCTGAATATACTGCAAATTATATTAATCAAGCACAGAAGAAATTATATTACATACTGATTAGCTAGTAATTTATTGTAGTGTCAAAGACAACAGTACAATCACACCATTTTTTAAAAAAATTACTTATTTCCTTTTGGCCTTTGTTATTAAAATAAAATGGTGGGAACAGAAACTGTGAGAACATGATCATATATAGAAATAAATTGGTGATGTTTTTGTGTTCATACTGGAGAAGTGAACTTCGTGTATTTCCAATTATATTTCCCTCATTGATTTCTTTTTGGTTTCATCAATTTTATGCTCTCAGTATAACCAATATGAGTAAATGTAAAGCCCAGATTTGTTAACAAGAAATGAACCAATATTGTGTTGAAGACAATAGTTATGTACAAACAATGAACAGTCCTCAGCATCTGGCATCATACCCTCATTCATCCAATCGAAAGTGAACAGATCTGTAGTGGTTGGACTGATTATAATATTATTTATGGTTTGAAAATATCTAAAATTGAAAGCAATAAGGGCAGATGAATGAACTATACTGCCAAAAAAACGTAATATTCCATCTGCTTGTGCTATTAAAAATAATGTAGAGTCTCAAGTTTTTGGAGCTGTCTGGAGTTATTTCTGGATTCACAACATAAGAAAACATAAGTGTTTGAAAGAAGCAAGAAGTAGTGCAAACAGAAAAGCATGTATTTCCCAGCAAATTTTATCATGACTTTATTTTAGTTCGCAATAACTTTCCCTTGTCCCTCAGTCCCATGTGCCAACTGGTGTTTCCCCATATGATACAAAATTCCAGAATATTTTAATTTTTTTCTCCTCGTTACATATTTTTTGTTGAAGGAATGAGTCCCAAAGTTTGAAATTTCTTCCTTGCTTTTTGTTATTTTCTAATTTCCTTCTATCAATCTCTAGTTGATGCAACTAATTTACAGAAGCATTGAGTCATTGACAGGCCTACAAAAAAGAATGAAAACTTTGCTACCTTTCAGAAGAAATTGTTTGATGAGCTAGAGCACAAATGGACTGGATAGCTAGCAGCTCAGGAGGAGACAGCTGGTGTGCAGGATGAGAATGTGGGAGGAGGTTGGTTGGTTGGTTGGATTTGGGGAAAGAGACCAAACAGCGAGGTCATCGGTCTCATCGGATTAGGGAAGGACAGGGAAGGAAGTCGGCCGTGCCCTTTCAGAGGAACCATCCTGGCATTTGCCTGGAGCGATTTAGGGAAATCACGGAAAACCTAAATCAGGATGGCCGGACGCGGGATTGAACCGTCGTCCTCCCAAATGCGAGTCCAGTGTGCTAACCACTGCGCCACCTCGCTCAGTGTGGGAGGAGGGGTATCAGGTGCACATACTAGGTTTGTGACACTCAGGCACAAGAGCTGGTGAATTGGAAGAGGATGTGGAGGCACTGATTAGAAAGGGGGTGAAAAGATGTGAGCAGGGGAAACAGTTGGATAGAGGGCATGGGTTAGCAGAGATTACGGAAGCAAGAGGATGTGTTGCAATGTAACTCCCATCTTCGTACTTCATAAAAACTGGTTTTGGATGGAAGGATTCAGATGGCTTGGGTTGTGAAGCAGCCACTGAACTCTAGCATGTGGTGCTCAGCAGTATGTTGTGCCACTGGGTGGTAACTTTCTTCTTGATCACAGCTGGGTGGTGGTTATTCATTCTGATTGATAGCTGGTTGGTGGTTGTCATGTCCACATTAAATACTGTGCAAATATTCCAGCATATGATATGGCTGTTTTCACAGATGGCTGTGCATTTGATGGGTTAGGACAAACCTGTGACAGGGCTGTAATAAGATATGTTTGGTTGGCGTATTTGGCAGGTCTTGCACCTGGATGAGATACAATGGGTTGAGAGTGGGAATGTTGTAGGGATGGACCGGAATGTTGTGTAGGTTGGGTAGGCAACAGAATAGCACTTTGGGAGGGTGAGATGGATCATGGGTTGGATGTCACTCATCTCAGGACATGACGATAGATAAATCAAAGGCCTGGTGAAGGACAGGGTTCAGTTGCTCCAATCCAGGATCCAGGGTGATATTGGGTAATGAGGGGGAGGGGTGCTCCTTTGCTGTGGATTGTTGGGGACAGTGCGAGGACTAGGGATATGTGATATACGTAGTATGGTATGAATGTCTGTTCCCAGTGTATCAGATCTACATTAGGTCCAAATTTTCTCTCTCTCTTGCGCACCCCCCCACCCCCACACACACCCTCACCCTCCATTGTCGAAAATAGTTAACAATTTTCATAATGTGATTTTATCTTCCCCAGCCATTGGTCTCCTGCAATATATATATATATATATATATATATATATATATATATATATATATATATATGTGTGTGTGTGTGTGTGTGTGTGTGTGTGTGTGTAAATTTTTGAGTTTTTTGTATAATGCAGACTGCAGGTACTTCTAAGAACTGGATCTTTACTTTATGTATTGTTTCAGCTGGAAAAACTGATTGGTAAAAATTACTTCTTGAATATGTCGGCAAAAGAAGCATACAAGGCATATGTAAGAGCATACGATTCTCACCATTTGAAGCAGATATTTAATGTGGAGACATTAGACCTGCAAAAGGTCGCTCTGTCATTTGGACTTAAAATACCACCAAGCGTTGATCTCCGTATCCTTTTTTGCAATTAGGTGATTGTAGATATTAGTATGTTAAGATTACTGTTTTACCTCTCCTTCCCTACCACTATACTTCCATCTCCCTCCCCTCCATTCTCCTTTCCCCAGTTCAAGCAAAATTGTGTCCTTTCAAACAGCAGTTAAGTTGCTACTGAGTATACTCAAAGAAGTGGCTGTTCTTGTTTTTGTGTCTTCCAAATCTCCTGTCTGTTATCAGTGAGCAGATGAGAAGAAGCCAGTGTGGGAGACATAGTGATAGAAGAATGATCACACTCACCATGCAGTAATGGTTTTTTTCTGTTTAAAATATCATAAGATTCCCCATCAACAAGCAGTTACCATCACATCAACTTTTGATGTTCTTTTTTTCCATTACTGCACCTTGACTTTCTTTTCTTCCATTTCAACCATTTGAGATTTTATTATATTCAACCAGAATTTAGATTTTTATTCTGATGTTTCTTCTCTCCTAGCATTCATTTACACACATCTTATCTTGATTTCAATCCAAGTGTGTAAAGTCAATGGTTTGAATAATATTTAACTAAAATTATCCTGGGAACTGAAGTACGAAATGTTGGGGGAACTAGATGGTGTTAAGTATAAAGATTTCTAAAGTAGTAGTAAGCAATATCTCTCTGTCTGTAATGCACAATCCACAACTGGTTTATATTGAAAAAATACCATTGTTGCTCTTTTCTCAGTTTTGGTTTTAATATTTCTTATTTCTGAATACATCATGGCGTTGGTTATGCTGGTTCTTAGTGCCTCATTATGAATCTGTGTTGTACTAAAATCTAACTGAAAGGTGTTATGCTGGCAGATTGTGAATGTATTACATAAAATAGTTGTTGAATCCAGGAACAGAATGATTGTCAGATGCCAAACATTATCATCGTCAGCCATTTGATGTATCTATTGCTGGGTATAGGCCACCTCAAGACTGTATGCATGAGTCTTTTGTTGTATGCAACCATGTGTCTCCCACATTTTTTCTTCTATCATTTGCTCACCTTACATTAGGTCACTGTGTTGATCTTCTCGTATATAGTGTAACTGTGATCTATTTATTTGTTTTACTACTGCCACTTTCCCCTCAAATGAGTCCCATCATACATCTCTCAGTTGCTTGCTGGGAACACACAGTTTTCGACTGGTGTTTGCATTTTAAGTCCTGTCTCACTGCCATAAATTAAAACTAGTAATTCATGTGGATCAAAAATTTTGTTACCCACTTATCGAAAACCACATTCAGGAAATTATTTTTAGATCATCAATGGCACTCTGAGCCGTTGTTGCTTTTCAGTATTTTTTTCTTTTTTTTTTTTTTCTTTTTTCTTTTTGCTGATCATCTAGATGTTGTCTTTAGCTGCTGTACACATAAAAGTTAGTCAGCCGCATTCATGATTTGTGCAATATTATTATCTTTGTGTTGATTATATAGGGATACTGAATGGTTGGCCAATACTTACCTTAAGAAACGCTGATTCCTAGTACCGCTGATAGGAATATGTACAACTAGAAAGTGTGGTACTTGCCTGTCATCACATTTATTTTTCTTCCCTCAGGGAGGAAAAGGGACTGGGGGGAAAAATAAGTGGCCCAACTAGAATTTGCCCCTCTCAACCTAGAACTGAGTGACCTGTCCCTTGTTTCCAACTCATCTTTCCTTCCTGAGGAAGGAACATACAGTTTCTGAAAGCTAGGAGTAGTATTCTCTGCTTGTAGCTATTTCTGTTGGGAGAACCTAGAAATTTCGTCTCCTGAAAGTAAATAATAGCCACATAATTTAACGTTTTGGGAAACTGAATTTTGTGATTGATAGTTTTGTTATAATTGATTTTAAAGCCTGTTTTCCAAAAGGATCTGTGAATTTTCTTCATCTGTTGTTGAAATTTATCAGCATTAAAGACAAACAGTTTATCATCAGTTAAGCAAATCCATATTACTTCTTTCTTTTCCCAGTTTAAGGATAAAAAAGTTTGTTTAGGACTGCTGAGAATAGTTTTACTGAATTAGAGCCACCTGACATGTACGTGCCTCTTTCAATCATGAGTTTTGCACAATCCTCATTACTTCTATTGACAGCTGTTAAATTAATGCATGTATTTTTTAGTACTGTATTGTAGGTTGTTTCTCAAGAACTGTCGTGACTGGTTTGACTGCAACTGAGCCAAATCTTTCGTAAAAATCTGTGCATTGTTGGCAGAGTGGTAATTTGTATTCATTGCTCCATCAGTAATATCATTAACAACTTTTGAATGATGCCTTGTGTTATGTCCACTTACAAAACCTTCTAATTTCATAAAGCATACAAATTAATTCATTTTGGCTTATGCCAATCTTAGAATCATATTTTAAAGGACATAGATACATACATCTTGTCAGATTCTTAAATATCTTTAGTAGTTTATGGTATGTGTTTGGAAATAGGAATCTGACCAGATACTGCATATTGATGCCATATTACAAATGATTCAGAGATGGCTTAAGCTGAAGTGCATTACATTGTATGTGTTATGAATCTAATATTGATAAAATGCACATTATATTAATTATGCAGCTTACACTAATAAAGTCACTGTTATGTGTGTGATTTATGCTGATATAAACTTATCATCCCATCCTCCAGCATTGCATGTGAATTGTTTCAAGAACTTTTGTAGTACTTAGCCTTCTACAACTAAAGGTTATGCCTTTTCAGTGATATAAAAGTTGCTCAAATCTGTTATCCTGTGTTGTACCTTCCTTAATAGATTTTTCAGATGTCAACAGTAGCAAAGGGAACCGTCCGAGGAAGAGACTTGGTGGTGGTGGTTTTGGATATTTTAATACTATGAATAAGCCTGGAGGAGGCAAAATGGAACACAAAGCAATGATCTTCAGGCAGCCACATAAAAATAAACCTGGTGATAAGAGACAGTTTGTTCGGTAGTGGCAGGACACATTATCTCATATTGGGAAAGGACAATGATTGATGAAGTGTACAATTCAGTGTAGATATTATGTGAAAAAAGAGAAACAAATAAAGTCCCATGTTAAGTTTCTTAATTACAGTTTTTCTGTGCTGTCCAGATTAGTATTTACAGTATGTTGCTGTTACATTCTCTTAGCAGTATAGAACTCATCATTTGCCCAAAAGTCCTGTGGTAGTCTTTAATGAAAATCCTTTAAGTACTGTTTTCGTCTCACTCTGATGTTCAGTTTTGTGGATGTCTTGGTGACTGATTTACTTACTTGTGTTGCAACAACACAGTTTGTATACAAAATACTACATGCAGTGCCGATAAAGTATGTACTCGTCTATGATTTCAGCTAACATTTCACATGCCTCATCTCCTTTTATCTTATACTTAGTGGAGAGCATTAAATGTTTTAGTATATTTTACTGCATTGATAGGTGCTTTTGTTGTGGCATTTTTTTGCTACCTGCATTTGGGTACTACATTAACAGTACTGTTTGCCATATTTAAAATTGCTTGCAGTAACAAATCTGAATTACATCGATTCTGTAGTATAATACATTCCTTGTTTTAAAATTACTGTGCGTCTATAACTTTCCTCTCTGTTGACATGAATAACATTTAGTATATACTGCTAAGGTACTTTAAGTAAAGTTTATGGCTTGCTTGTGTTACTTTTGATGGAGTATGCTTTTTTGGAGTATGCTTTTCACTCCATTGCATTTTTTATTTTTATTTTTTTTTTATTTTATTTATTTACTCGTCAAGTTCCGTAGGACCAAATTGAGTAGCAAATCTCCAAGGTCATGGAACGTGTCAGTACATGAAATACAACATAAACATGGTAACAGATAAAAACGAATGTTCATGAACCTAAAAAAAGTCGGTCCATAAATTTAAGTAAATGCTATCAGCAATACAATAAAAATTAGCTTAATTTTTCAAGGAACTCCTTGACAGAATAGAAGGAGTGACGCATGAGGAAACTCTTCAGTTTCGATTTGAAAGCGCGTGGATTACTGCTAAGATTTTTGAATTCGAGTGGCAGCTTATTTAAAATGGATGCAGCAATATACTGCACATCTTTTTGCACAAGAGTTAAGGAAGTCCGATCCAAACGCAGGTTTGATTTCTGCCGAGTATTAACCGAGTGAAAGTTGCTTATTCTTGGGAATAAACTAATATTGGTAACAATAAACGTAAATAAGGAATATATGTATTGAGAAGCCAATGTCAAAATACCCAGACTCGTGAACAGAGGTCGACAAGAGGTTCGTGAACTAACACCACTTATTGACCGAACCGCCTGTTTCTGAGCCAAAAATATCCTTTTAGAATGGGAAGAGTTACCCAAAAATATAATACCATACGACAATAGCAAATGAAAATAAGCAAAGTAGACTAATTTTCGTGTCTAACGATCACTCACTTCTGATACTATTCAAATAGCAAAAATGACCGTATTAAGTCTTTGAACAAGATCCTGAACGTGGGCTTTCCATGACAGCTTACTATCTATCTGAACACCTAGAAATTTGAACTGTTCAGTTTCACTAATCATATGTCCGTTCTGTGAAATTAAAATGTCAGGTTTTGTTGAATTGTGTGTTAGAAACTGTAAAAAATGAGTCTTACTGTGATTTAGCATTAGTTTAGTTTATTTTCTACAAGCCATGAACTGAGGTAATGTACGGCACTATTTGAAACAGAGCCAATGTTGCTTACTACCAAGCTAGTGTCATCAGCAAACAGAAATATTTTTAGAGTTACCCGTAATACTAGAGGCCATATCATTTAAATAAATAAGGAACAGGAGTGGCCCCAAAACTGAACCCTGGGGCACCCCCCACTTGACAGTAATCCTCTCAGACCCCACATCACAGCCGTTATCAACATTGTGAATAATGACCTTTTGCTGCCTGTTGCTAAAGTAAGAGGTGAACCAATTGTGAGCTACTCCCCGTATTCCGTAATGATCCAACGTCTGGAGCAATATTTTGTGATCAACACAATAAAATGCCTTAGTTAAATCAAAAAATATGCCAAGCGTTCAAAACCTTTTGTTTAATCCATCCAGTACCTCACAGAGAAAAGAGAATATAGCATTTTCAGTTGTTAAACGACTTCTAAAGCTGAACTGTACATTTGATAGCAAATTGTGTGATATAAAATGCTCAATTATCCTTACATACATAGCCTTTTCAATAACTTTTGCGAACACTGATGGCATAGAAATAGGTGTAAAATTATCTACACTACCCCTTTCTGCCGTTCAGAAAGTAACCTCCGGTTGATTTAAAAAAATACACCAAGTTAAATAAAAATATTTTAATATATACATCTTACAACTACATCTTTGCACTATTTTTCTACATAGTGTCCATAGCGATTGAGGCACTTATCGTATCTCTTCACAAGCTTTGAAATTCCTTCTGCATAAAAATCACCCGCTTGCGCCTGGAGCCAGCCTGTGACCGCATCTTTGAGCTCTTCGTCGTCATCAAACCGCTGTGACCCGAGCCATTTCTTCAAATGCCTGAAGAGGTGATAATCACTTGGCGCCAGGTCTGGGCTGTAAGGTGGATGGTTGATAACGTCCCACTTGAAGGACTCAAGAAGGGCCGTTGTTCTGCGAGCAGAGTGAGGACGGGCGTTATCGTGCAAAAAAACGTTACCGGAAGTCAGCATACCACGGCGTTTGTTCTGTATAGCCCGTCGTAACTTTTTTATTGTTTCACAGTACACGTCTTGATTAATGGTCGTACCACGTTCCATGAATTCAACCAACAACACCCCTTTGGCATCCCAAAACACCGTTGCCATCAGTTTTCTGGCAGAAAAATCTTGCGAGGCTTTTCTTGGTTTGGTAGGTGAATTTGAATGTGCCCACATCTTTGATTGTTCTTTTGTCTCAGGGTTCACGTACTTAATCCAGGTTTCGTCACCGGTCACGATTCTGTTTAACAATGGTTCTGGTTCTCCTTCGTCCTCATAACGTGACAGAAAGTCTAATGCAGAGGCCATTCTTTGAGTTTTGTGGTGGTCGGTAAGAATTTTGGGCACCCATCGTGCACAGAACTTACGGTAACTCAATCTTGCTGTCGCTATCTCGTACAAGAGAGTCTTAGAAATCTGTGGAAAACCAGTAGACAACTCCGACATTGAGAAACGTCTATTTTCACGAACTTTTGCATCAACTGTCTGAACGAGTTCGTCAGTCACCAATGATGGTCTACCACTCCTCTCTTCATCATGAACGTTTTCTCGTCCACTTTTAAATAAACGTACCCATTCACGGACAACTCCTTCACTCATAACTCTTGGTCCGTACACGGCACAAAGCTCACGATGAATAGCTGCTGCAGAATATCCTTTGGCTGTAAAAAACCTTATGACAGCACGCACTTCACATTTGGCGGGGTTTTCTATTGCAGCACACATTTCAAACTGCCACAAAAACTAAACTAGCGCAGGTACGACGTTCACTCGACCACGGCTTGATGCCGACTGACCTGTTGAGTGCGTGAACGCACAGATGGCGTCGCTACTCCCCCCACAACCCGCACTGTGACCAATCGGAGGTTACTTTCTGAACCGCCCTCGTATAAAGCGGCTTTAGTGCTGAGTACTTTAACCGCTCAGGAAACTGACCATTCCTAAAGGGAAAAATTACAAATATGGCTAAAAATAGGGCTAACATATGCAGCACAGTACTTTAACATTCTGCTAGACACTCCATCATAACCATGAGAGTCCTTAGTCTTCAGTGATTTAATTATTGACTGTATCTCCCTCTTGTCTGTACCACAGAGGAGTATTTCAGACATCAATCTCAGAAAAGCATTTGCCAAGAAATTTATATGATTTCCTGTAGAAACCAAATTTTTATTTAATTCAACAGCAATGCTCAGAAAATGATTGTTAAATACTGTACATATATCTGAGTTATCAGTAACAGAAATATTTTTACTACGAAGTGACTGTATATCGTCGACCTTGTGCTGCTGACCAGACATTTCCTTCACAACAGACCACATGGTTTTAATTTTATCCTGTGAATTAGCTATTCTATTTTCATACCACATACTCTTTGCCTTTCTGATAACATTTTTAAGCACCTTACAATACTGTTTATAATGTGCTACTGTAGCTTGATTGTGACTACTTCTAAAATTTTGATATAATAGCTACTGCTATTCTGGAAACAAATGCATGCCAGTGACTTTGACAGCAGCTGATGTGAAGTAGGGATATCCAGTGCTGTTTCCATTATAAAGTTCAACAATACACAACACAATGTGCTCATGACTATTAAAAATATTTGGTTTAGTCTTACGATTTATCAGGTCATTGTGCAATATTGGTGAGTAAGCATTGTGCCTCATTGGTAAGACGTCTTCTGTTTGGGTTTTACAGATTTTTGTAATCAGTATCCAACATCCAGTTTGCTTAAAAATATTCAATAGGTTTTGTTGCCATACTGATTTATTGTTCATAATTTATCATGTAAATAAGACAAAAAATATGCAGTGCTTCAGAATTTGCATCCCCAACAGCAGATAACTCTTGAGGTCTTTCCATATCACTGAAGACCCACCCTATTATCTCTGTCATTGCACACAAGGCCAAGTAGGCATCCCCCCACCTCCCCAATCGTTTTCCCAACGCTTCTGGTGTGCAATACTTCAGTCATATTTTGGATTCTCCTTGCTGTGCACTGGTTTATTTTTCCTATCCTCCAACTCTTATTGTGTTGAGACAATTTATGCCGATAATTCAGTAAGGCTCTACATATAAGAGGTAAACTTCTTTATATTATCTGTTTCATAGATTTCATATGAATAGTCCTTCCTAGATATCGTATACAGGAAGAGATGCACAATTTTATCACTAGCCTTTAATGCTTTTGTCTTGCTTGTCAATGTCTGCTTGACTTCTTTCATCTTCTCTTCAAATGTCACAACACTTTGAGGTGAGAAACCAATAGTGTCCTGTATGCTGCTACCTGTTTCCTTATAAAACAGTATTAATGCTGGGGAATTTACTGTAAATTCCTGAGGCATGCAGCCAATTATTTCAAACTGGCTTATAAATGGACCCCCCTTTTTCTGTGTTTAAAGTATTTGTTCCTGATTCTTTGCTTCGTGGAATGCTCTGCCAGACTAGACACAGATCAATAGTGTTAGGTAATCCTCTCTCTTTCATGTTAGAGTCCACATCTTTTCTCTGATTTGGCTCCTATTGTGTCCAATTACTCTCTTCAGAATGTTGAAGTTCCTGAAGTAATCCTTCGGCTTTTTGTGCCTCCTATGGTCACTAGCTTTGTGAGGGCCAGTTAAAAAATAAATAATGCTATGGCCACTAATATTTGGATAGCTACTCTAGTAAGTTTGGGAGACTAGTATGCTAACTGCAACAGTTCCTTTTAGTATTTTAGCAATACTGGGCAAATAAACAATTTTTGTGTAACTATTATGGTTTTTGCCTCCTAATACTATTCCATCTTTGTTTGAGAAGTTCCAACATTAATCACTGATAGGGAGAATAACGGCCCCCTAGCAACTTTTTTTACAGGAAACATTTGTGGTGTAAAAGTTGTATACAGTAAACTAAAAGGAAAATTTGACCAAGTGGAACTGATGTTAGTGGGTATACAGTATCTGTAGTGTCATGCTTGACACAGACACTTTGTTTAAATATCTGGGCGTAATATAGGGTGTACATAAAGTCAGGGAACACTTTCAATTATTTATTGCACAAGAACTAAACAGTGTACAGATGTCTTACATATTTCATTTTGAAGAGAAACTCTGATTTTTTTTTTTTTTACAAACATTTGATATGCAAACCATGAGTGACCAGGGATATAGCAATACGGCAATAGAATTCTTGCCATACCCGTCCCAGCATGGCATCCTCGACTGTGGCAGCTGCTTCCCCTATTCTCTCCCAGAGCTCTGGTACATCAAATGGTAGAGGCAGATCTTTAATGTGGCCCCACAGAAAAAAGTCACACAGAGTGAGATCTGGTGATCGGGGAGGCCATTTCATGAAACAGCTCTCTCCACACTTGCCATGTTTGCGACTGGTGCTGACTATCAGCAAATTACCAAACTATGCTGTGGCGGTATACATGGAAAAAAACTCTTTCAGGGGTTCTCTTCAAAATGACATATGTATGATATCTGTACAATGTTTGGTTCGTGCATTAAATAATTGAAAGTGTTCCCAGACTTTATGTACATCGTGTATTATTGAGCAACGTGAAATTGAACTGGCATTTAAGGATTGTGGTAGGGAAGGTAAATGGTGTACCTCTGTTTGTTGGGAGAACTTTAGGTAAGTCTGGTTGATCTGTAAAGGAGATCGCATGTAGGGTGCGACTTTTCTTGAGTATTGCTAGAGTGTTTTGGATCTGAATCAGGTTGAATTAAAGGAAAACATCAAACCAATTCAGAGGGAGACAGCTGGATTTGTTCCCAGTAAGTTTGAAGAACACGCAAGTATTACGATAGTTCATTGGGAACTCAAGTGGGAGTTTCTGAAGGTAAGATGACAATTTTTTTTTTTTTTTTTTTTTTTAAGGAACACTACTGAGAAAATATAAAGAAATGGTGTTTCTAAGCTGACTGCAGAACAACTCTACTCCAGCCAACATAACATTTTGTGTAAAAACTAACAAGGATAAGAGATGAGAAATTAGTGATCATAGAGAGGCATTTTTTCCACACACTATTTCTGAGTGGAACAGGAAAGGAAATGATTCTTCAGTTTCTCCCGGTGTATTTGTTGCTCGAACAGTCCACGGGTATACTGCCGGTTCATTGTGTCCAACGGGCACAATATTTCGGCGATCAGACATGTCGCCATTGTCAGGTGTGCTGACGAACTGAGCTCCTAAGGGCGGGTGGCCCATTGAAATCCCCTCCCTCCGCGGGCCGCTCTCTTTTCCATCCACGCCCGTGCGCCGGCGGACGCAAAGACGTGGGCGTCGGAATCTGTCTATGTGCTTGCTATGTCCGCCCTGGTCGCCAGTTTGTACTTCTTGCTGAGAGTCTTCTTAATTACATTCAATGCCGGGTCCCAAGCCTTACTGAGATTGTAGCCGCAATCTCGGTTGATAAGGTCTTCGCTGGTGCGAATTTCGATAGCCTCCCTTATAACGCTGTCCCATTATGTAGAGGTCTGAGCCAGGATCAGGGTACGCTCATAATCCATCTCGTGTTTCTCGGTCAAATAGTGCTCTGCTACCGCCGACTTATTTGGATATTTCAGTCGAGTGTGCCTTTGATGTTCTTGGCAACAATCTTCGATGGCGCGTACTGTTTGTCCGATATAAGTCTTCCCACACTCACAGGGAATTTGGTATATGCCGGCCTTCCTCAAACCGAGGTCATCTTTCACACTTTCCAGTAATGCCTGCGTTTTATTGGGTGGGCAAAAGACAGTTTTAACTCGGTGTTTCCTTAATATACTGCCGATTTTCTCTATTCACCAGGGTGCCTCTATGAGAGTCAGTCGAGCTTATTGGGCAGAGATTTGACGAGATGACCACCGAACTCTTTAGGCATGTCTTGACCTCAACGTATTTTCTGTTTAATGGGGAATACTATGAGAAAACGGATGGAGTCGCAATGGGCAGCCCACTCTCGCCGGTGGTCGCGAATTTGTCCGTGGAGTACTTCGAGGAGGAAGCCTCGGTGTCATCCAATTGGAAACCTACTTGTTTCTTCCGTTATGTCGATGACATGTTCGTCATCTGGCCCCATGGTAGGGACAAGCTCCTGGATTTCCTTACACACCTACACTCCATACATCCAAACATCAAATTCACTATGGAGACCAAAGCAGAAGGAAGATTACCATTCCTGAACGTCATGGTCAAGAGAAGAGCTGATGGTTCCCTGAGCCACGGTTGTGTACAGGAAGAAAACGCACACTGACCTGTACCTGCATGTAGACAGCTGCCACCATCCTTCTCAGAGGAATGGGGTACTAAAAACACTAGTACACAGGGCACACAGCATTTTAGACGCAGAGAATCTGCCCCAGGAATTGGAACACCTCAAAACCGTGTTCAGAAAAAACGGGTACTCTGAATGGCAGATCAGACGCGCTCTCCGTTCCACCACTACAGCACAACCTGTGGAGACGGGTGAAGTCACGGAAGATGAGGTTGCCACTGCCTTTATTCCGTACAGTGGCGTACTATCGGGGAAAATCGGACGTATATTAAAGAAACACCGAGTTAAAACCGTCTTTTGCCCACCCAATAAAACACGGGCATTACTGGGAAGTGTGAAAGATGACCTCGGTTTGAGGAAGGCTGGCATATACCAAATTCCCTATGAGTGTGTGAAGAATTATATCGGACAAAAAGTATGCACCATCGAAGATCGTTGCTGAGAACATCAAAGGCACACTTGACTGAAATATCCAAATAAGTCAGCGGTAGCAGAGCACTGTTTGTCCGAGAAACACAGGATGGATTATGAGCGTACCAAGATCCTGGCTCAGACCTGTAAATATTGAGACAGCGTTATAAGGGAGGTTATCGAAATTCGCACCAGGGAAGATCTTATCAACTGAGATTGCGGCTACAATCTCAGCAAGGCTTGGGACCGGGCACTGAATGTAATTAAGAAGACTCTCAGCAAGAAGTACAAACTGGCGACCAGGGCGGACGTAGCAAGCACATCGACGCTGCGACAGATCTGACGCCTGTGTCTTCGCGACTGCCGGCGCGCGCTTGTCAGCGCACCTGACGATGGCGACATGTCTGATGGCGAAATATTGTGCCCGTTGGGCACTATGAACCGGCAGTATACCTGTGGACTGTTCGAGCAGGAAAGGAAATGTCTAGAAGTGGTTCAGGTGGTGTAGTTTCCTCCATTCTTGATCGATTGCTTCTTGGTGTCGTAATTCAGGTGGTGGGATGTTGCTGATGGTGTGCACCCAGGGGATCGAGGTGAATTTTTCTGTGCACATAATAATCCTCATTCAAGTGAATGTCCAGCTTCCTTGTGTCGGCACTATGTTGGCACACTGGAGCTCAGTATTCAGCAACTGGGTACACCAACGTAAGTACTGTGGTATGTAGAGTCGATGCATCGGCACCCCATGTTGTACCAGGTAGTTTCTTTTCTTTTCTCCACCGTGCACTGTATGCTTGTTTGCCCGCATCTCGCTTCCCACGCCCGGGTTCGATTCCCGGCGGGGTCAGGGATTTTCTCTGCCTCGTGATGGCTGGGTGTTGTGTGACATCCTTAGGTTAGTTAGGTTTAAGTAGTTCTAAGTTCTAGGGGACTGATGACCATAGATGTTAAGTCCCATAGTGCTCAGAGCCATTTTTTTGTATGCTTGTTTGTAGGATATGTATGTAGATATGGGGATGTGACGTGTAGACAGCCTCAGAGATGGTGTACAATGGACTACAAAGGCAGGACAGCGAAAATTCTGCACTTCCGGCAGCCATACTAGATCAGTCTCTCATGGTTACTCAAGACAACAGCACAAGAAAACAAACTACAAGAAAGGCTCTTTTCAGAGCCAGTCAAAGAGTATGAAGAATTTTGGACAGAGTATTAGTATTTTACAAATCAATGTAGGACTGACAAAAGACAAATGTGACTGCTTCAGCAAACTGGCCACAGACCATGGCACTGATATCATAGCCCTCCAGGAATCCCATATAAATGAAGACAATATAGCAAGGGGAAAGGTTACAGGTTACAAAATGATAGGATACTTACCATCATCTACACATGGCTCTATCATGTACACCAGAAACAGAGTTTCTGATATTAAAGGAGTGTGCTGCCAGGTGATCAGTGATACATGAGTGATAACTCTTGAGCTGAGTGGCCTAACTGTTGTCTCAGTCTACAAACCACCGAACGTCCAGTGGCCCACTGCAGTCTTGCCATCTGTACCCCAGCCATGCATATATCTAGGTGATTTCAACAGCGACCACACAACCTGGGGCTATACAAACAGTGACATAAATGGAGACAAATTATTGGAATGGTCAGAAGGAGAAAAACTATATCTCAGCTACGATACCAAAGAACCAAAAACTGTTCACTCTGATAGGTGGCACACTGACTAATCCTGACTTGTGTTTCCACTCCACCAATGAAAACACACTTCCTTGAGTCATACAAGTAAAGTTCTAAACGGCTTCCCAAGAAGCCACCACCGCCCAACAATAATCAAAACTGGGCTGGAGATACCCATAATAAAGTCCATGTATGCAGAATACCAACAAACTGAAAACCCTGATACTGGTAAAATAATATTAGAACGACTAAATGAAGCAAGAAAGCAGAAATGGATGGACCTGATGTGTAGTTTAAATTTCACTCATTCAAGCAGAAAGGCGTGGGGATTATTAACAAAACTTGGCACTGCAAACAACATCTGCAATCAGCAACTGAAGATAACGCCATCAGAACTGGCACTGCACATAAAATCAAGAGCTGAGAAGGTCCCTATAGACATGAAAGAAAAAGTCAAGAACGAACTGAATGAAGTGAATAGGCACCTCCTTGATAACATCACACTATCAGACCCCTTTTCTGAAATAGATATAAATGAGGCCATCCAAACACTGAAAATGAGAAAAGCCATAGGACTGGATGGCATATTCCCTGAATTTATAAAACACGTAGGGGAACATGAAGGAACTTTACTGAAGTAGTTCTACAATGATATACTCAAGACCGGAAGAGTGCCTCAACAGTTCAAGATCTCACACACATATTGGCAATCCTCAAATCTGGAAAGCCAGTACATGACCCCTGAAGTTACCAGTCAATTGCACTGCTGAGCATCTGCTTCAAACTACTGGAACTACTCATCCATAACAGAATAAAAGGAATAACACACAACATAACCCCAACATATCAGGCTGGGTTCGGAAGCAAGCGGAGCTGTTGTGAAAAGGTCCTAGCCTTTATATCCTACATTGAGGCTGGATTTCAAAAGAAATTAAAGACATCAGTGGCCTTTGTTGATCGGTCAGCAGCATATGACACTGTGTGGCTAGATGGACTCCTGCTGAAGTTAAAAAAGCATGTCCCAAGTAAGAAACTGACACTTGTGGGAAATTGTTAACCAAGCGCTACTTCAAGGTTAGCATTGGACAAAAACAGAACAAGCCATTTACCTTGAAAAATGGGCTCCCGCAAGGGTCCATCCTAGCACACCTACTATTCAATGTGTGCACCAGTGACATGCCAAGCACTGTTAGCGCAAAGTTTTGTTATGCCGACGATCTTGCCATAGCCGTACAAACTTGAGGAAGGAGAAGCTATGTTATCTAGAGACTTAGACACTCTCAACACATATTACAAAACATGGAGACTCCATCAAAATGCAGCAAAGACAGAAGTCTGCGCATTCCCTCTAAACAACAGAATTGCAAACCAGCAGTTGAATGTGAACTTCTGCCAACACCTTGGTGTCACACTAGATCGGTCTCTGACGCATAAAAAACACGTGCAAAAACAAGCCAAAAACTAAAGAACTGAAACATCATCATAAAGAAACTAGCTGGTACAACATGGGGTGCCGACACATTGACTCTACGTGCCACAGTACTTATGCTGGTGTACCCAATTGCCGAATACTGTGCTCCAGTGTGGCCACATAGTGCCCACACGAGGAAGCTGGACGTTCACCTGAATGAGTCAATGAGGATTATTATGGGCACAGAAAAATCCGCCTTGATCCCCTGGATGCACACCATCAGCAACATCCCACCACCTGAATTACGACGCCAAGAAGCAATCGATCGAGAATGGAGGAAACTACACCACCCCAAGTACCCACAAGACCTCCCAGTTCATACAGTCTTAAACAACACTTCCTCAGACCGCTTAAAATCTCGCAGTCCACTGTGGCATAATGGAAGTAATGATAAGAAGTTCGACATTAAAGAATAGTGTTGCAAGAGGCGGAATGCTGCAATGATAGCACATCGAGGTATCCAAGACCCAACTGCCAGTTTTATACACATTTTTAAATTGTGAAAATTGTAAATTATATCAGTCAAAGTAGCCAGTAATATTAAGTTAGTGATTTTACATGTATATGTAGTTATGTATTTACATATACTTTAGTTTTACTTTTTGGCACAAAGTTTGGAGCATCCAAGTTCATGCCAACCAAGTATAAAATTTACTATGTAGCTAGAGAAGGATGGACAGCGCCCATTCATGGATGTCCTGGTCAAGAGGAAGGCAGATGGCACGCTGGGGCACAGTGTGTATCGTAAGCCCACCCACACTGACTTATACCTTCATGCCAGTAGCTGCCACCACCTGGCACAGAAGAATGGAGTCTTGAAAACCTTAGTTCACAGGGCTCGGGCTCTGTCGAATACGGAAAGTTTGGCCACAGAGATAGAACATCTACAGCTGGTGTTCAGCAGAAATGGATACTCCTCCACAGACATTCAAAGGGCACTTCGTGCTACCAGCCAACCACAGGGTACAGAAGAGGTGCCAGAGGAGGCGAAGAAGGTGTCATACCTGCCATATGCTGGACCTATTTCTGCAAAGATCAGTAGAATTCTTTAAAAATATCTTATAAAGAGTATTTTCTGTCTACCCTCCAAAATTGGGAGTGTGAAGGACGACCTGGGGCTACGTAAACCTGGCATTTACAACATCCTGTGCCAGTGTGGAAAGTCACACATTGGCCAGACAACCAGGACGGTGGACGTCAGGTGCAAAGAACACCAGAGGCACACCAGACTCGGACAGGCAACCAAATCTGCCATAGTGGAGTACTGTGTGGAGCCCGGTCACTAAATGAACTACAACAACAACAAAATTGTGACACAGATGCCAAGATTTTGGGACAGTGTCATAAAGGAGGCCATCGAGATCAAAGTCACAAACAACCTAATAAACCGGGACAGCGGTTACCAGGTCAGCTCGGCGTGGAGTACGGCTCTGGAGCTTATCAGGGCCCAACGAAAGGAACCAAGAAACTCCTCAAGAAGCAGCAACACCACAGGAGCAACGCCAGGCGGGCGCGAACCGCGAACGCAACTCCCGACGTGAGACGGGCCTCTGACAGCCGCCACGACCGCAGATGATGGAAGAGCCAGGCGAGGACGACCGCCGGAGTACCAGGGAAGTGCCAACACCTCAGGAGCAGCGCCAGGCGGGGGCGGACCGCGAACGGAGCGCCCAACGCGGAACGGGCCTCAGAGAGCTGCCATAGATGGCGACAAAGTCGGGCACGGACGTCCGAGGGAGCACCGGGGAAGAGGCAACACGTTACAAGCAGCGCCGGGCGGGCGCGGACGGCAAACAGAGCGCCCAGCGCCCTCTGGACATTAATACTGGACAAGATCCTCCAATACGGCAGTCTCAGGTAGCACCTGAAGAAGGCAACGAGTTACGTGACCGAAATATTGTGCCAGAGCGACACAAACATCCCGCAGTAGACCCGATTATTCCACATGTCAAGACATTTCGTTTTTGCCTCCATTTTCATATCCTTCCTTTTAACATGTCTGAAACTTACAGAACGTTTTGGAAAAAAAAAAAAAAAGATAAAGATACGTCGAGTAACGCTTATTATACCACAATCTATAAAATGGAGCAAAATTTACTTTTGTTACAAAATTTTACCATTATCATCTTTTGATCCTATCTTACCCCATGAATAATTTTCGATTTGTCCTTTCTTATCTCATGTGTGCACTTGTATCTGTATTACATTCATCTCCTACCATCTGAAGTCTGGAAGGTAGTAGACGAGGTACTGCCGAAAGTACAGATGTGAAGACGAATCATGAGTCACGCTTGGGTAGCTCAGTCGGACGCCGGCACGGTAGCTCAGCGTGTTCGGTCAGAGGATTAGCTGCCCTCTGTAAAAAAAAAAAAAAAAAACTAAGTTAATCGATGAATGATGAACTTAAACGGGTGTCTTACGACGTCCGCCCCTAGCAGATGCAACGAACGCAAGCAAACAAAATGAGATTAGGAAAAAAAAAAAGAAGTCGGTAGAGCACTTGCCCGCAGAAGGCAAAAGTACCGAGTTCGAGTCAGGGTGCCGCAAATAGTTTTAATCAATCAGGAAGTTTCATATCAGCGCACACTCCGTTGCAGAGTGAGAATTTCACTCTCGGTATTTTATAATTTAACCATTGTAAACATGATTCTGTTCATTGTAGTGTGAATTGCGCTATTCGGGATTATATGTTTGTGATATTTTAAGCTGCGTCACTTTACACGACTTATTTTCCAACGTTCTCAGTCGTATTGGCTTTGAAGTTGTAGTTTAGGATATATCACTTCTGAAGAATATATTCTTACATGTCTTCTTTTGTTCCCTGTTACTGCAGAATAATGATGTTCTCATCAGGTAGTTCGCCTGACATACTACACGATAATACGGAGGATCAACATTCTGTTCATCAGAAATGCCTTCAAGGACACAAAGCCCATGAAACAAATCCTTGGGCTGAGGTGGCAAAGGACAACCATAATAAAATACTACATGAGCGAAATGGTCATAGAAATGCACCATCCATAATGACATCCTGTAATGAAACAGGAGCAGTTGTTGCTGCTATCTATTCTGAAGATCATATAAGTAACATCTATGCTGTTGCATGTAGGTCAGAGTTCCATCCGTATGCGTCTGAGAAAAGTGAAAGAAAAACAATATTTTAGTCCGCAGCTCGTGGTCGTGCGGTAGCGTTCTCGCTTCCCGCGCCCGGGTTCCCGGGTTCGATTCCCGGCGGGGTCAGGGATTTTCTCTGCCTCTTGATGACTGGGTGTTGTGTGCTGTCCTTAGGTTAGTTAGGTTTAAGTAGTTCTAAGTTCTAGGGGACTGATGACCACAGATGTTAATAAGTCCCATAGTGCTCAGAGCCATTTGAACCAAAAACAACATTTTAGCCAAAAACAAAACAAAAAAGAAAAAAAAGGATTTCCAGCAAGAAAGATGCGTCCACTACGTGGGCTGGGTTGTCGACTACGGTGTGAGGACAAAATCAGTGATGAAGTTTAGCAGGAAATGTTTCATAGTTATTGGAATCTTGCGGATTTACAGTGGCAACAGGAATTTATAATTGCACACACCGAGCCTGTAAAAACCAAATATTGCTACTCCACTATACAAGATTTCAGGGGATTGAATTCAGCATTTTAGGATGCGAAGACATTTTTCAAGGCGACTCTTGATACAAACGACCGACCCATCCGAACGGCTTTGGCGTTGAAATCGGAAACCGGATTTGTTGAGCCTAACAACACGGGCAACCATGACAAACACTGCACACTAGATCCTTAAATGGAAGACTGTCATGAGTTTCATTAACGCCATACCCATAATTGAATCACACTATTTAAGGGCTCAGACCACTCGTGAATTCATTGAGAGCAGCAAGAGTTTGGCTGCTCTCTCGGGACTACAAAGAAAGTCATGAGCAGCAGTTTCTACCTTTTGTTAATGCAGTAATGTTTAAACGCTTATTCAGTAAAGAACATAGCATATCGTTTCACGTACCAAAAAAAAAAAAAAAAAAAAAAAAAAAAAAAAAAAAAAAAATATATATATATATATATATATATATATATATATATATATATATATATATATCAGTGCAATGTATGTGAATCCTTTAAAAATGCAGATGAGTGCAAGCAAACGTTTGCTTGATTCTTAACGGTCAGCTTCAGATGAGAAAGGACTGTCCCATAGAGAGAAAGATGCCGATAAGAAAAAACTTCATGTTGCTGTGTATGGCCTTCAGGGTGTTATGCCGCTACCAGAAGGCATGGCGTCAATATTTTATTATAAGAGCAAAAGAACTGTTATAGTTTGACAGTTAGTGATCCATACACAAAACATGTCGAATGCTTTTTTTGGCCCGAAACAGAAGGGAGGCGTGGAGTTGTGGAAATTGGAAGCTGCGCACTACACTAGATAGATCTCCATACTGATACAGCTGGTAACTCTGAGGATAAAGAACTCATCTTCTATTTATATAACTTCTGTGGACAGCAGAAGAATAATTATCTTCTAACAGTGTAATGTTGTGCTATACGTAACACAATATTCAGAGTATACAGTATTCAGAATATATATTACACCAATTTGGTGCAAATTAGCTGGTTTCCTGCCTCTCTCGAAACGAAGCCATTGCGGCGACCTGAAGACCGACAGGGAAATAATAAGAAAAAATTGACTTTTCCAACAAGATATATTTTGTTGCTGTATTCTGTTGCCGATGTAATAACATCTGTAAACGAAACTAAGGAAGTTAGCTAAAATTCATGGAGAAGAAATAAAAACTTTGAAATCTGCCAGTGACATTACGATTTTGTCAGAGACGGTAAAGGACTTGGAAGGACAGACGTTGTGCTAGTGTAGGGAATGTGTTTCATCCTGAAGATGAGCATCAAGAACAATAACAGAAGTATAATGGATTGTAGCCGTATTATACCAAGGATTGTTGAGGAGAGTAGATTAGGAAATGAGACGTTAAAACTAGTCGATGACTTTTGTTGCTTGGTTAAAAAATGAATGACAATGGTCAAAGTATAGAGGTTATAAAACTTAAACTGGGAATATCAAGAAAACCGTTTCTGAAAAAGAGAAATTTGTTAACTTCGAATACAAATTTTAATGTTAGCAAGTTTTTGCTAAAGGTATTCGTCTGGCGTATAGGCCTGTACAGAAGCGAAACATGGCTAGTAAAATGGTCAGAGAAGAAATAAGTAGAAGCTTTTGAAATATGGTACTATCGAAGAACTTTGTAAATTAGATGGATACATCAAATAACAAATGATGTTGTACCGAATCTAACCCGAGAAAAAAGAAATTTGTGGCCTAATTTGAGTAAAACAAGGGATCGATTGATAGGACACATCCTGAGGCACCAATGAGTACTCAGTTTGGTAGACCAGGGCTTGAGTACAGTAAACAGGTTGAGATGAATGTAAGGTTGGAGTAGTTATTCAGAGATGGCGAGACTTGCACACAATATTGTGGAGAGGCTAATCAAAGCAAGCTTCAGACTGAAGACAACAACAACATTAACAACAACGACTCCGACCACAAGGACAATAAGTAGATTAGAAAGTGAATGATTTTTTTTATTGCAGGCATGACATTTCGTACAACAATGTTAACTTCAATCCTCTATTGCATGACGTTTTTTAGTAAACCTATTTCAGCATCAAAAACGTCTACGGGTAGGGTCTGACCCACAAAGTACTGTGGAACAGGCTGAACAAAGAAATTTTGATTTAATTTTAATTTATTCAATACTTTAGATTTGTTGCCATATGACAAAAAGCCGAAAATATTGATTGATTATTAATCGTTCCGTTAAAGAGACATGGAAACGTAATCTATGCTGTAATTAAGCATCATTTTTACTTACCTTAAAAATATAACTTGATGTAATCTAAGTGGTAGAAATAATCCACTCTTCCATCTGCTTTTGCTTGTGTTTACGTATACTCGATCTTCAGCAAAAACTGACTGACAGCTGTCACACAGACACTTCCTTGTTCCTGATACAGGTGTTAGAAAATGATACCTTATTTACAACCTGTCATGGGCGATGCAACTATCATTGCTGTCGACCGTTTGAACGTGTGTGTGGCAAAATGGACACTGCAACAACATTTGATTAGCAATTAACATTTCAATTTACATAACCAACTAAGATTTTCACTTCAGGATTTTATTTAATTAGGACGACTTCACTCCAAAAAATAAAATGATGTGTAATGAGTGTCACACGCTGAACAAGATTTTAGATTGATCTGAAGATGGCTCAATAATGAGCCCAAACCGATAATCAATGAAGAACATTTGCAATCTTGACGTAGGATTTTTATCCACACAGATCCAACAGATCGCTCATTTCTCGCAGCTGACACGGTCAAATGGCTCTGAGCACTATGGGACTTAACATCTGAGGTCATCAGCCCCCTAGAACTTAGAACTACTTGTTGTTGTTGTTGGTGTGGTCTTCAGTCCTAAGACTGGTTTGTTGCAGCTTTCCATGCTACTCTATCCTGTGAAAGCTTCTTCATTTCCCAGTACTTACTGCAACCTACATCCTTCTGAATCTGCTTAGTGTATTCATCTCTTGGTCTCCCTCTACGATTTTTACCCTCCACGCTGCCCTCCAATGCTAAATTTGTGATCCCTGATGCCTCAGAACATGTCCTACCAACCGGTCCCTTCTTCTTGTCAAGTTGTGCCACAAACTCTTCTTCTCCCCAATTCTATTCAATACCTCCTCTTCAGTTATGTGATCTGCGCATCTAATCTTCAGCATTCTTCTGTAGCTCCACATTTCGAAAGCTTCTATTCTCTTGTTGTCCAAACTATTTATCGTCCACGTTTCACTTCCATACACTCCATACAAATACTTTCAGAAACGACTTCCTGACACTTACATCTATACACGATGTTAACAAATTTCTCTTCTTCAGAAACGCTTTCCCTGCCATTGCCAGTCTACATTTTATATCCTCTCTACTTCGACCATCATCAGTTATTTTGCTCCCCAAATAGCAAAACTCCTTTACTACTTTAAGTGTCTCATTTCCAAATCTAATTACCTCAGCATCATCCCAGTTAACTCGACTACATTCCATTATCCTCATTGCTTTTGTTGATATTCATCTTATATCCTCCTTTCAAGACACTGTCCATTCCGTTCAGCTGTTCTTCCAGGTCCTTTGCTATCTCTGACAGAATTACAATGTCATCGGCGAACCTCAAAGTTTTTATTTCTTCTCCATGGATTTTAATTCCTACTCCAAATTTTTCTTTTGTGTCCTTTACTGCTTGCTCAATATACAGATTGAATAACATCGTTGAGAGGCTACAACCCTGTCTCACTCCCTTTCCAATCACTGTTTCCCTTTCGTGCCCCTCGACTCTTAAACCTATCTAATCTAAGGACATCACACACATCCATGTCCGAGGCAGGATTCGAACCCGCGACTGTAGAGGTCGCGCTGTTCCAGACTGAAGCGCCTAGAACCGCTCGGCTACTGCGGCCGAGTGTCAAAGAATAGCACAAAGATAATCGATTTTCAACTCTTCCTGCCGCGCGGGATTAGTCGGGCGGTCTAAGGCGCTGCAGTCATGGACTGTGCGGCTGGTCCCGGTGAAGGTTCGAGTCCTCCCTCGGGCATGGGTGTGTGTGTGTGTGTGTGTGTTTTTCCTTAGGATAATTTAGGTTAAATAGTGTGTAAGCTCAGGGACTGAGACCTTAGCAGTTAAGTCCCATAAGATTTCACACAAATTTGATCATTTCAACTGTTTCTACCTACATAATAACGCTAAACACAGTGTATCTCGATGAAGCCAGGCTGTATGTGTTACAAGACGGCAACGTCACGGGTATACCAGTGGTTTCCTTAACATTACACGTAAATTTTCCGGTTTGTTGCTAAATGGCAACACCATGCAACAGAAGGTTAAAGTAAGATGTTACCGTTAAAGATGGAGCTTATTTGTTTTGTGGTACTGATAAATATTTTTGCTAGATGTGCAGAGAAGTTGTGCCTTACATGACGTAATCGTGTTGGCTTTGCCGGCTGCGTAGTGCACAGCTTTAAAAAGTGTGTCTCCAGCGTCGGCAGCCTTTCTGACCTTAGAGGCAACCGGAAAGAAGCGCCGGTGTCCTGGATACAGGTCTGGCGTGAGTCCTGGGAGGACCATAACGGGGAGATTTATAAGAGAAAGTGCCGGCGCGACTCCTGCCGGCCGACGGCGCCTGCGCGACGGACGGCGATGTCACACACAGGCCCCGCATTCTCGGCGCTGCTTCTGCCGCCCAGCCACCTCAACACACAGTTTTAATCACATATGGCCTCCCCAAGGAAGCGTACTGGCCCCAACACTTTTTAATATATATACTAATGACCAGCCCCTCCCCCAAGGCACCGAAAGCTTCATATATGCAGATGATTGCGCCATTACCGCTCAGGCAGACAGCTTTGAAACTGTTGAACAGAATCTGTCAGAAGCCCTCGAACAGCTTGCCACCTACTATTAGGGGAACCATCTGAAACCCAACCCAGGGGAAGCCAAACGTGCGCCTTCCACCTAAAGAATAGACAATCTGCAAGAAGACTACAACTTAACTGGTAAGGAGTGCCCCTAGAACATTGCGAAACACCAAAATACTTAGGCGTCACCTTGGATAGAGCACTCACCTATAAAAAGCACTGCATGAACACTAAACACAAAATAGCCGCGAGAAACAACACTGTGCGCAAACTAACGGGCACTACATGGGGGGGCACAGCCTGGAATAGTGAGAACCACAGCTCTTGCTTTGTGCTATTCAACAGCGGAGTACGCGTGCCCAGTGTGGTACAATTCTAGCCACGCCAGTCAAGTGGACAGACCGCTTAATGAATCCTGCCGCATCATCACAGGCTGTCTGAGACCAACCCCGACTGATAAATTGTACTGCCTGGCAGGCGTGGCTCCACCAGATATTACGAGTAGAAGGAAAGTAGCGGCCAGGAAGGAAAAGACAAAGGCGTTGACTTCACCTGCCCACCCTCTGTACAAACACCAGCCAGCCCGCCGTCGACTAAAATCTAGAAAAAGCTTCCTGCACACAGCAGAAAACATCGTCGGGACACCGCAGCAAGTGAGGCTGGCAATGTGGCGAGAAGGAAATGCGCACCTTGGGGAATGGTTAGTCCCAAACGAAGAACTCCCTCCAGGTAATATGGAAGGATGGACGACATGGAAATCTCTTAATAGACTGCGCTCTGGTGTCACACGATCCAAAGAGAATATGCGCAAATGGGGCCTCTCAAATGAACCGGCGCTGTGTGACTGTGGACACACTCAAACCACCACCCACCTCACGCAGTGCGTGCTGTGCCCAAGCACCTGCACCATGAAGGATTTGATGAATGCCACCCCGGAAGCGCTGGACGTGGTCCAAGACTTCATAAAATAAAAAACTACTTGACGCTACTTATATATCTGTACACTTTTATACTCTTTTTGTATTTGTTATATACTTGATATGTGTGTGTTAAACACTCCGATTTTATGTACGAAGCTTCTGATACGATTAAATAAATAAATGTGTTGAATAATGAAGAATATATTGGAAAAACATAGTAGCATGGTAGTGAATGCAAAGTGGAGATTACGACATACTCAGGATCTGAGTTAAAATTTTTTTCACTGAACTCGCACTCACTCGGTGGCACTTCACAGCACACATGTTGAACACACATGATCTTCAAACAGCACCAGCGTAGACTGCTACTCACAATCTTCAGCTAATGTATGCTGCATTACCTGATTTTTTAGAAGACTGTTATCTGAGTCACTTCTTTTTGCACGTACGCACAAATCTCGTCTTCCTGTTGTTACTGAAACCTTGCTGTTCTTCTGTTTCGAGGTGTCTTGAATGTGCTATGTCTTTGCTTATGCAGGGCTTTCTCACAGAAGAAAACACACGTTTTGGTCATCTTCAGCAGATTTTTCACGCATCATCAGCATCATCATCATCAGCATCAGTGTTCTGCCAAAAGGCAGGTTTTTCACATGGTAGTTCTCCAGGCTGTCCGCAGCTACACAGTGTTTCAGACAACAGAATTACGGAAGTCTATGGCCTTCAAAGATTAATTTATGAAAAAAATAATTTGTTCGTGTCCTGTGGAATCTTTCACATGGAGAGACATACCATGTACTGCTTGGGAATGTACGAGTAATGTGGTAGTTTCCCGTTACCTGCCACATAGGCAGTAGGATGCCCAGCCTAAAGTCAGCCGCTCACCGTAATTCAGACGCTGTCTGTAGCCGCCCCTGTGGGTTTCAGTCGCTACTTGTACTCTTTTTGTACCCAAAGAGAAAAGGTACCTCTTCCGCCAGCTCTGCCGTACCGAAGTCCATCTTCTCCGCCTTCGCTGCCGTTGAGGTCTTCACCGTATCTTTGGCAAGGGGCCCTCACGAGGTACTATCGCCAGGGCCAGGTGAACCAAGGGTTCTTTAACGAGGTGTTACTCCCCCCCTCCTCCTTTCTCAACCGGACTTATGACCGGCTATGGCGTAGTTGGCTGGATAGAGGGATTGCAGAGGAGCAGTTCGGATTTAGAAGAGGAAAAGGAACAAGAGATGCTATTAGCCTGTTAAGAACTATAGGGGAAAGATATATGGAAAAAGGTAGAGACATCTTTGCTGTTTTTATAGATTTAGAAAAGGCTTTTGATAGAGTTCAGTGGAACAAGCTGATGGATATTTTGAAGAGGAAAGGAGTAGATTGGAAAGAGAGACGACTGATACAGAATCTATATTTACACCAGGAATAAGGATAAGGATTGGAAATGAAATGTCAGAAGGAAGCAGCATTGGACGAGGTGTTAGACAAGGTCGTTGCCCTTCGCCACTGTTGTTTAACGTATACGTTGAAGAGATTATTGCGAAAAGCTTAGATGGGAAAAGAGGAATATGTATTGGTGGAAAGAGCATAGAATGTATAAGATTTGCTGACGACATGATATTAGTGCCATCCTCTTCAGGTCTACATAATTTCCTCTTCCCTTTATGTTGTCTATCATCTTGTATCTCCTTCTTCCTCTCAGTCTTCCCCCACAAACCAGTCCTTCCAAAGCATCTGCTAGCAAGCACTCCCTTCTCACTGAATGTCCCAACCAGTTTTTTTTCCTTTCTCGTACAACCTTCAGCGGACTCTTTCACTACTTGCTCTTTCCAACCAGCTTATTCTCTCCATTCTCCTCCACATCCACTTTTCAAATGCTTCAAACCTTTTTTCATCCTCTCGTCTCAGCGTCCATGCTTCTGCCCCATATAGTGCCACACTCCAGACAAAACATTTGCCAAGCCTTTTCCTTAGTCCTTTATCTAATTTGCCACATAAGAGCTCCTCTTTCTGTTGAATGCCTCCTTCGCTGTGGCAGTTCGAGTTTTCACCTCCTGGTAACATCTCAAGTCTTCAGTTATTTTGCTTCCAAGTTATTTAAATGGACTTACTTGGCTAATGGTAGATTGTCCTATTTTAATATTGGACAGTCTGCGTCTTGTACTGATAACCGTACTCTTTGTTTTTGCTGTGTTTATTTGCATCCCGTATTCCACACAAACTTCATTCAGATCTTTCGGCATGTTATTCACTGTCCGCTCACTTTCTGCCACTAATATCATGTCATCAGTAAGTCTTATACAGTCTATTCTCTTTCCACCAATACATATTCCTCTTTTCACATCTAAGCTTTTCGCAATAATCTCTTCAAGGTATACGTTAAACAACAGCAGGGGAAGGCAACAACCTTGTCTAACACCTCCTCCAGTGCTGCTTCCTTCTAACATTTCATTTACAATCCTTATCCTTATTCCTGGTGTAAATATAGATTCTGTATCAGTCGTCTCTCTTTCCAATCTACTCCTTTCCTCTTCAAAATATCCATCAGCTTGTTCCACTGAACTATGTCAAAATCCTTTTCTAAATCTATAAAAACAGCAAAGATTTCTCTACCTTTTTCCACATCTCTTTCCCCTATAGTTCTTAACAGGCCAATAGCATCTCTTGCTCCTTCTCCTCTTCTAAATCCGAACTGCTCCTCTGCAATCCCTCTATCCAGCTAACTACGCCATAGCCGGTCATAAGCCCGGTTGAGAAAGGAGGAGGGGGGGAGTAACACCTCGTTAAAAAAACCTTGGTTCACCTGGCCCTGGTGATAGTACCTCGTGAGGGCCCCTTGCCAGGGATACGGTGAAGACCTCAGCGGCAGCGAAGGCGGAGAAGATGGACTTCGGTACGGCAGAGCTGGCGGAAGAGGTACCTTTTCTCTTTGGGTACAAAAAGAGTACAAGTAGCGACTGAAACCCAAAGGGGCGGCTACAGACAGCGTCTGAATCATGGTGAGCGGCTTACTTTAGGCTGGGCATCCTATTGCCTATGTGGAAAGTAACGGGAAACTACCACATTATATTCCCAAGCAGTACATGGTATATCTCTCCATGTGAAAGATTCCACAGGACAGAAGAAATTATTTTTTTCATAAATTAATCTTTGAAGTCCATAGACTTCTGTAATACTATTGTCTGAAACACTGTGTAGCTGCGACACACTACTGTCGAAATCGCAACATAAGACATTAAAATGACATTACGTATATTTTTATGTAAGCAAAAAGAGTGAACTCAGCAGCTCTGAAACTGGTAAAGATCTATTTAGAAAGAAGGAATCGACTGTAATATAATGCTGAACAGACGTTGTTGACACAGGCACAATTATTCCTGTCTATTCCAATACGCAAAGGGCGTTCAATAAGTAACGCCACACATTTCTTTCCTGAAAGCAGTTTTGTTTTATTGAGGATTCCAACAGACCATGTTATTCCCCATAGTTTTGGCTACAGAACCTTATTTTTCAACATAATCTCCGTTCAATGCGACGGCCTCGCTCTGCCTTACTTGGACGGTCTGTGCGCCCACATGGTGCCACTCTACAGCCTGGTGTCGGAGCCAACGTCTTGCTGCGTCAATAATCAGTCATCTACGTACTGCTTCGTGCAGAGTACATCCTTCACTGGGCCAAACAGATGCAAGTCGGCAGTGATGAGACCCGCACTGTAGGATGGATGAGGAAGAAATGGCCAATGAAGTTTTGTGAGCCCTCTCGCGTGCACAAACTTGTGTGAAACCTTGCGTTGTTACAGAGAAGGAGAAGTACGTCAGCATTTTTGAGGTGACGAAGTCATTTGTTCAGTTTCCTGAGGACAGCACAACACACTTCAGAGTTAATCGTGACACCATGAGGGAGGGAAGACATCAAACAGAATAACACCTTCGCAGTCGCGTAAGACCGTCGCCATGGCTTTATCGGCTGAGGGTGCGGCTTTGAACTTTTTCTTCAGAGTGGAGGAGTTGTGGTGCCACTCCATGGATTGCCGTTGATTGCCGTTTTGTTTCCGGCGCGAACTCGTGTTCCATCACTTGTGACAATGTTCGACAAAAATCTGTCACGATCAGCCTCGTAACACGCAAGCAGTTCCGTATAGATGGTCCTTCGTTGCCCTTTATGGTCTTCTGTTAGGCGAAGAGGAAGCCAGCAGACACACACCTTTGAGTACTCCAACTGGTAGACAATGGTGTCAGCACCACCAACAAAGACTTCCAGTTGAGCAGTGAGGTGGCTGACTATGATCCGACGATCGCCGCCAATGAGAGTGTCCGCACGTTCCAACAATGCAGGACTCACAACATGTGAGGCCGGACGGTAAGCGAGAGATCGGTCAGGTTTGCGAGGCCTTGTTGTATTGATGACAAACGCCTCCAACGATTCGCCGTGCCTTTATTCACTACCATGTCTCCATAGAATTTCCGCAGGCGCCTATAAATATTTGCGATGCCCCGCATTTCGCGATTTCCGCCAAAAGGAAGTCAATGACAGCTCACTGTTGCAACGCACCTCCGTTACACAAGCCATTTTGAAGGCTACGTACAGCGCCGCTACCTGTCGAAACTAGAGATGGGCAAAGTCGTTCATCCTTGGGAACTAGTTCACTGGTGATCGCTCCTTTTTAGCTGCCGTTCATTTGTACTCTTTCACCGTTCATTGCGCTTGGCATATAGTTCTTATGAAAAATTAAAAATCAGTAGCATAGGTGACTGAAGATGGAAGGCGCCAAGAGGGTGACTTGCCTCCCCCATGGAGTACAGAGCGTTTATTCACAACAGAATTCTCACACACACGTAATTTTCGTGATTGTGCAAAACATCTCGTTTAGCCGGTTGTAGCGTTATGTGGCTGATCCCAGTGAAATACGAGGGCGGTTCAGAAAGTAACCTCCGATTGGTCACAGTGCGGGTTGTGGGGGGAGTAGCGACGCCATCTGTGCGTTCACGCACTCAACAGGTCAGTCGGCATCAAGCCGTGGTCGAGTGAACATCGTACCTGCGTTAGTTTAGTTTTTGTGGCAGTTTGAAATGTGTGCTGCAATAGAAAACCCCGCCAAATGTGAAGTGCGTGCTGTCATAAGGTTTTTTACAGCCAAAGGATATTCTGCAGCAGCTATTCATCGTGAGCTTTGTGCCGTGTACGGACCAAGAGTTATGAGTGAAGGAGTTGTCCGTGAATGGGTACGTTTATTTAAAAGTGGACGAGAAAACGTTCATGATGAAGAGAGGAGTGGTAGACCATCATTGGTGACTGACGAACTCGTTCAGACAGTTGATGCAAAAGTTCGTGAAAATCGACGTTTCTCAATGTCGGAGTTGTCTACTGGTTTTCCACAGATTTCTAAGACTCTCTTGTACGAGATAGTGACAGCAAGATTGGGTTACCGTAAGTTCTGTGCACGATGGGTGCCCAAAATTCTTACCGACCACCACAAAACTCAAAGAATGGCCTCTGCATTAGACTTTCTGTCACGTTATGAGGATGAAGGAGAACCATTGTTAAACAGAATCGTGACTGGTGACGAAACCTGGATTAAGTACGTGAACCCTGAGACAAAAGAACAATCAAAGATGTGGGCACATTCAAATTCGCCTACCAAACCAAGAAAAGCCTCGCAAGATTTTTCTGCCAGAAAACTGATGGCAACGGTGTTTTGGGATGCCAAAGGGGTGTTGTTGGTTGAATTCATGGAACGTGGTACGACCATTAATCAAGACGTGTACTGTGAAACAATAAAAAAGTTACGACGGGCTATACAAAACAAACGCCGTGGTATGCTGACTTCCGGTATCGTTTTTTTGCACGATAACGCCCGTCCTCACTCTGCTCGCAGAACAACGGCCCTTCTTGAGTCCTTCAAGTGGGACGTTATCAACCATCCACCTTACAGCCCAGACCTGGCGCCAAGTTATTATCACCTCTTCATGCATTTGAAGAAATGGCTCGGGTCACAGCGGTTTGATGACGACGAAGAGCTCAAAGATGCGGTCACAGGCTCGCTCCAGGCACAAGCGGGTGATTTTTATGCAGAAGGAATTTCAAAGCTTGTGAAGAGATACGATAAGTGCCTCAATCGCTATGGAGACTATGTAGAAAAATAGTGCAAAGATGTAGTTGTAAGATGTATATATTAAAATATTTTTATTTAACTTGGTGTATTTTTTTAAATCAACCGGAGGTTACTTTCTGAACGGCCCTCGTAATATAAGGTGGAGCACGAAAACCGAACCCGAGTACGGATTGCTCGCCAATTACGCACGATTTGTTGACCGCTACGAGCAGAATAGATAAACATGTAATAATTAGCCAGCGAAGAAAAAAAAAAGCTAATGCAAACAACTTCGAAACAATAGATGACGACAGGTAAGCGACAATGAGCAGTCTAGTACTCGGGGCCGATTTTTCGTGTGCCACCCTGTGCCACTGAAATAATATTGTAGGAGTTATCATATTCTCTTTAGAAAATGTGACACCAAACACTCGATTACGAAGGGCGGGCTTCATTCGGTTTTAAGTCGGTCTGCCTCCCATAAGAATGAACATGCTCTTTTACCTTGGATCAAAAAGAGACAGAAAGTGGCCACTCGTGTGCGCCGTGCCGACGTCCTTTGGATGTGTAATAACAAAAAATCTTGCCTTTTTACAAGTATTTCTTCTGCTGTTTATCGAAATAGTGAAGTAAGCTAATACGACGTTTTGTTACCTGAAAAGATATATATATATATATATATATATATATATATATATATTACATACCACGTAATTTTTATGTAGTTTACGTAATTATAAAATACATTTTAATTACTGGTCGTGGACGCTGAATAGAATACGAAAAGAACGAAAAGTTCAGAGTTCAAAAAAGGTATGAAACAGATCTAGAATGGGCGTGCGAAACGAACGAAACGAACAATTCAATACTGAACTAACTATGAGCAGTCGGCAGTAGAACTGCGACGAGTGGCCACGCGAAGAAGGACGAGTCCGACCGAGCGAGACCGAGACAGACGGGAACGGAACCGAGGCTGGAACGAGACCGGCCGACATGCCGTTCGCGAACGAGACTTACCGTTACCCATTCCCGGGAACTATGAACGACCCATCTCTAGTCGGAACTCCGACCACTATGGTCGCAGGTTCGAATCCTGCCTCGGGCATGGATGTGTGTGATGTCCTTAGGTTAGTTAGGTTTAAGTAGTTCTAAGTTCTAGGCGACTGATGACCTCAGATGTTAAGTCCCATAGTGCTCAGAAACAAAATGTGTTGCATTGCTTTTTGAACGCCCCTCGTAAAAATCGCTTGATACTACTGATTGGCGCTACCGATTATGACCATTACATTGAATTAATTTTCACTCTGCGGCGAGTTGTGCCTCGCTTTGAAACTCCTTGGCGTTTAAAACTATGTGCCGACTGGGACTCGAACCCGGGACCTTTGTCTTGTCGTGCTTAGATAGATTAGACGGTAGAGCACTCGGCCGCGAAAGGAAAGAGTCCTAGGTTCGAATGCCGGTCTGACACACAGTTTTAATCTGCCAGGGAGTTTAAAATCGGCGCACATCCCTCAGCAGAGTGAAAATTCGTTCTCGAAACAATCCCCCAAGTTGTGGCTGAGCCATGACTCTGCAGTATCCTTTCTTCCACGAATGCTAATTCCTGATTTTCATAACTTCGTCCATATTATAAAATCCGCACCTTAACCCACGACCGAAACCCTCCCATATCCATCCCCTTACCTACACCGGATTCCCCCCCCCCCGCAACATAAGAGAATTAGCGACTTTGACGTTCTCTCTTACAATTCATTCCGTTGCAATATTCCTTTTGTCTATGAGAAACGAGAGTGACTCAGTCAGCAATAGGAGTGCTAAGCACATTCAAAAATTCAACCTAATCAGATATATAACTGTTACTCTGTTTAATTTTAAGAGAAGATTCAATTTCAACAACTTCAACTCACGTCGCCAAGGACTCCCGTCGACACTGGTGGAAACCCATCCGTGCGGGTGCCGGATGTACTTTTCAACAACCTACATGGAATGACAAAGAAATATCTAGAATGGCAGAAGAAACTGACGAACCTACATGGAATAACAAAGAAGCCGAAGCCGATGAAAGCGATTTCCGCGAGCGAAGGATGGCCTATAGGAAAAAAGCAAATAAAAAAAGAAATATAGTTCAGTCGGTAGAGCATTTTCCAGCGGAAGCAAAGCTCCTTGGTTCGAGCCCGGTCCGACATACAGTTTTAACCTGGCAGGATATTTCAACATTATCTTGTTGGCCATATCTGTCGGTCCGATGTGCATGATACGCTATATTATCGTATGTAGGTGACCGTTTTAGAGTATTCGCTCCTCATAAAGTGTGACAAAAGTGAGTAATAATGACGATAATGAATGGTACTGTACAACAGAGATGTCACATTTCAAAAGAATTTTTACCATAAAATGTAGTACAAACGTAATTAGTTAATATGAACTACGTATGCTCGTCCCCAGATATTGTAGGAAAATTAGGAGAGAATTCACGTGTTATACACACAATAAGCTAAAGCCATGTCACGGTCAATCATACGTAGCTAGACCGCCTGAACCTCCAACTCCATACCCTATAATACTGCATTTAATGGGTGTGCATATGTAGGTCTTAGAGACTCATTATGTTCGTAGCTGCATCGTTTTTATAAAAATGTTTTACTAATTTTGTGGTGTCATCGCATACTCAGTATTACTGCTCATGTTTAATAGATCTGATGGCGAGTGAATAGTCGAAACTGGTGATCTATGTGTAAAGTTATACAGATTGTGATGAAAAATAACATGATTACATGATCTTGTTCTCCATCTGTTCCAATACCAATTCCTTAAATAGTCTTAAGACGACGTCGGCCACCAGTATGGAAGTAGAGTTGCCAACGCCTCAGCGGCGGCCATGTTTCGTTTACGTTACAGCGGAATGAAAGAGCGCATGATAGGAGCGTACAAAGTCCATTGAATTACTGCAAAGTCCTCTGAATTAACTCTACCATTGAGACAGATACGCAAGAAGCAATCGCAAAAAATACACCAGTAAACTTTTTTGAAGTACTGGGTAGTTTCTACAATATTACTATATCTCTTTAGAGCTATTTACACTTGCAATACATGGAACGCGTAAAGTGAATATAAAAACTTTTTAGCCGCTTAGTATTTCTGTTTTGAAACTCGTTTGGGAGTCAAACCACTGCACTAAAAAGAAACAAACTGCATCTTTTAGGTGTTGTAATATTTTTTTTCCCATGTCGGAAGCAAACAGTTGAAAACGAAACACAGATTTCATTACATAAGATAAAATCGTAAGCAGTCGTTCGTTTCAGTCAATAAATGTTTGAAGGCATAGCAAAAAGTTATCATACGTTGTTTCTGCAGAATCTTCATGGATTCAGGCCGAATGCCGTTCATGGGTAATTTTACCAATAGCAAGTACTTCTGAGATACCAGAGACACCATAATGTTAAATCATACAGCAAAAAAGAGACCAAATGTAACAAGGAAACAGTCTTGTTATGCCGACACCATTCCAGAGGACTTCGCGACCCAAGGGCAGACAGAACAACTGGCTTCCTGCGTAATCTCAATGCACTGGGGAGAAAAGCACTGGCCGACATCGCGAAATCCTACTCTCTGGCATTCAGACAGTCGTGGTTACACATGTTGTACTCTAATGCTTGCTGCCCATGGCCGTACTTGATGAGAAATGGCATCTTTCATAACAACACCAGGGAAAGTCTGTGTAAATAATGATCCATCCAGCTACACCATATCTGTTGTCGACTGCTGCCTACACCAAGAATGCCTCCACACTAGCCGACGACCCATTGTGGGTCGTCCAGCCTCAACTACACTCCTGGAAATGGAAAAAAGAACACATTGACACCGGTGTGTCAGACCCACCATACTTGCTCCGGACACTGCGAGACGGCTGTACAAGCAATGATCACACACACGGCACAGCGGACACACCAGGAACCGCGGTGTTGGCCGTCGAATGGCGCTAGCTGCGCAGCATTTGTGCACCGCCGCCGTCAGTGTCAGCCAGTTTGCCGTGGCATACGGAGCTCCATCGCAGTCTTTAACACTGATAGCATGCCGCGACAGCGTGGACGTGAACCGTATGTGCAGTTGACGGACTTTGAGCGAGGGCGTATAGTGGGCATGCGGGAGGCCGGGTGGACGTACCGCCGAATTGCTCAACACGTGGGGCGTGTGGTCTCCACAGTACATCGATGTTGTCGCCAGTGGTCGGCGGAAGGTGCACGTGCCCGTCGACCTGGGACCGGACCGCAGCGACGCACGGATGCACGCCAAGACCGTAGGATCCTACGCAGTGCCGTAGGGGACCGCACCGCCACTTCCCAGCAAATCAGGGACACTGTTGCTCCTGGGGTATCGGCGAGGACCATTCGCAACCGTCTCCATGAAGCTGGGCTACGGTCCCGCACACCGTTAGGCCGTCTTCCGCTCACGCCCCAACATCGTGCAGCCCGCCTCCAGTGGTGCTGAGACAGGCGTGAATGGAGGGACGAATGGAGACGTGTCGTCTTCAGCGATGAGAGTCGCTTCTGCCTTGGTGCCAATGATGGTCGTAGGCGTGTTTGGCGCCGTGCAGGTGAGCGCCACAATCAGGACTGCATACGACCGAGGCACACAGGGCCAACACCCGGCATCATGGTATGGGGAGCGATCTCCTACACTGGCCGTACACCACTGGTGATCGTCGAGGGGACACTGAATAATGCACGGTACATCAAAACCGTCATCGAACCCATCGTTCTACCATTCCTAGACCGGCAAGGGAACTTGCTGTTCCAACAGGACAATGCACGTCCGCATGTATCCCGTGCCACCCAACGTGCTCTAGAAGGTGTAAGTCAACTACCCTGGCCAGCAAGATCTCCGGATCTGTCCCCCATTGAGCATGTTTGGGACTGGATGAAGCGTCGTCTCACGCGGTCTGCACGTCCAGCACGAACGCTGGTCCAACTGAGGCGCCAGGTGGAAATGGCATGGCAAGCCGTTCCACAGGAATACATCCAGCATCTCTACGTTCGTCTCCATGGGAGAATAGCAGCCTGCATTGCTGCGAAAGGTGGATATACACTGTACTAGTGCCGACATTGTGCATGCTCTGTTGCCTGTGTCTATGTGCCTGTGGTTCTGTCAGTGTGATCATGTGATGTATCTGACCCCAGGAATGTGTCAATAAAGTTTCCCCTTCCTGGGACAATGAATTCACGGTGTTCTTATTTCAATTTCCAGGAGTGTATAATTACCTGCTGCCACTGCAAGCCGCTGACCTAAAAGCCATATCTAGGACTGATGCTTCTGGATCTTGTACTGACACCTTCCAGCTGTGGGTTGTTGTGGGATATCTAAACCATCTCCTGGGCACCTCCAGTGGGTCCTTGGTTTGAAGTCTCCATCTGTGTGTCTCCTTCACTAGGCCCATTGCATGCTGCTGGTTGATCATTGCATTTGCATAGGATGGCGAGACTGGCCTGCACCAGATTTGCAGGCACTACATGACTGATGACTGCAGGCCCGACAGCTTCGCACCCTCAGACGCCCTGACTCTGTTTCTTCACTGTGGCCACCTGCCCAGGCAGGCATTCTTGTGCTGGTGGTCATCTCCCATTGCCATGTGCTGAGGGAAGTAAGCACTGCCATCCATAACCTGCAGGGCATTGACTACTTTAGGTGTATAAATTCTGTTAAATAAACATGCTGATGTTACTACCGGCTTTATGATTCCACAAATATTGAGGAACTGTTTCTTTGTACCTGCTGTCCAGTCAACCATCCTGCACCAACATCTCGACTTATTGTGGGGTCACCAACGTTTGGACCTTATGGACCTGTAAGGGACCAGTGATATCAGCAGCTTCTTGAGCCAGCATACGATATCACGATCACAGGGAGCGGGGGGGGGGGGGGGGGGGGGGGAGGAGTGAAAATAAAATGGCGGACTAAATGGATTAGTAGACTCATTTTAAATTGAAATTTGTAAAGGTTAACGAGGGCATAAATAAGAATGAGTACTGATGTAATGCAAGAAAAACTTATGCCCATATGTGTACTGTTAGATGTAATCAGTGTAGTTTGTTAGATCATAGTGTCTGCAGTACACATTCATCCCCTGTAACACGCCCCACATGTAGAAGATATGGACGTTACGCCAGGCAGTGTGATGTGTACGCATGGTTAGCACAGGGCAAAAAACTAAGTTGTGTTACAATAAAGCTAAAATTTAGTGTCCTTTCATTTATCCTATTGTTTGACTACGGGAGTTGTATATAAAGTAATGCACCACATTCTATTTCTCAGCCGTAAACAATGTTACGAATGCTAAACGTTACGTATGTATCATCAGAAGTCTCCTGAGTGAGTGTGCCAAGTTTCCCTCACTTCAGACAGCTAGCGTAGCTGCAGGACAGTTTCAAAATGCATCTGTAGGTGATGCCGTGACTGAATTTCTCACTGAAGAGAATGAAACTGTGGGGAATATTCACAAGCGTTTGTGCAAAGTCTATGGAGCATCTGCTGTCGACAGTTACTCGCTGGGCACGGAGGGTGAGGTCTTCAGAAGGCGGTCCGTCGGAGCTCCACGATTTGCAGCGGTCTGGGAGGCTGTCACACCTGAAATGTTGCAGCGAGCTTCCACATGTTTGGGCCATTAAAGGATGTCATTCGTGGAAGACTTTCTGAGGACGATGAGGAGGTGATTCACACAGTGAAGTACTGGCTCTGCCACCAGGAAAAGGATTAGTACTGACAGGGCATACCCGCTCTTGTTATGCGATGGAGGAAGGCCGTAGAACGGGATGGAGGTTATAGGGTGCGTAGATAAAACACCATTCTTTCGTGTGTGTAATTCTCATTACGTTCAATAAAGAATTGTTAAAAAGAATGCGATGCATTACTTTTTGGGCAACCTTCGTAGTGTGTTAGACAGAGGCTTTACAATGAGCAAATCTAATTCACAGGTGGTTACCACTCAGGAATTGGATCAGTCTTTATTGGATCAAGTAGCTCAACTGAAAGTAGATAATACTGATTTGCATATGCAGTTAAATGCTATGAGGGAGGAAAGAATTGCGTCCCGTTTATCAGTAGCCATCCCTGGATGGTTCTACTGCTAACCATCCTTTCCCAGGCAGAGCAGGAGACAATGTATTATCATTTATGGATAACTTGTTGGAGAGATGAACAGTTATTTCTATATTTATTGGGGATGCAAAAACTCGTGTAATATACCATGAGAACCTGAAAAATGCTGAGACATTTGATGTGCTGTGGAGACATGGATGATATGGATGACAGAATAGCTGTAGGTACTGTCCAAGCAGTTAAATGGTATGTCACAAAAGCAGGGCGAATCCATCGAAAGTTCCATAGATAGAATAAGAAAAATCAGTCTTAGTACATACAAGTTAATGGACAGAGACAATGTGAGAAAGGTTCTTCCAGAAGAAACAGAGCAGAGGGCATTAGACACATTTTTGCAGGGATTACCACTCGACGTGTTGCGCAAGATGCGCACAAAATTTCCAAAGTATTTCACTGGAACCACGTGCACAGCAAAAACTTTAGAAGAAACTGATGAAGTAACTAGAATCTGTGATATAATAAATATCTTTTCTGCTAACATAATGTTAACGTCACTGATAGTTTGACCATATAACATGGGGTTGTCGTCATTTGCAGTGTAGGAGGTTTGAAAAGTTGGACATCGAGTTGCAAGAAAAGGAGCAGACAGTGCCACAGAGCCACTGAGCTGCACTCCCCATAGATTTTAATGCAACAGAAACATATATAGCAGTGGAATTTTACTTGATTACTGTAGTAGGTAGTAAGGAACACAAGTTTTTGCTAGTCACAGGCGCATGCGTATCTGTGGCAAGTTTGGACCTAATGGGAAAGAGGTGGTTAAACCCTCCACAGTGTACATTATGTGGAGTTAGAAGTGATGGGACCAGTCACATTGTGAGAAGAAGTGTTAAAGCAGATAAATGACCATATATTATATGTCATGGGGGTGGGGAGTCGAACAAGAGACAAAATGCAGAGTCACTATGTGAACAGCCATCAAAATGGTTGTGATGCTTTATTGCCACAAGCTGTAATTGCTTACAATTCGAAGCTCCACAGAAGTACAGGCGTATTGTCATACGAGGTACTGTATAGTCGCCAAATGCTGTCACTATTTGAGATAGTCAAACCTAGGGCGGGGAGAAATGGTGAGATTGTGCGAAACTTCGAGAAGACATTATAAGAGGCATGGAAGTGGGTACAGAAAGCCAACACTAACTCCCTTGAATGGCAAGAACAGATGGGCCAGTGCAATGTTAAGCTACTGGAATATGTTTCTGGTCAGTGGGTAATGCTAACAAACTAATACACTCCAAGCAGGAAAATGAAGAAACTCATCGCCCAGTATCAAGATCCATACCAGGTTATTGAGATGAAATTGCCAGTGAACTGCATCTTTAAAAGCTTACATGTCGAATGTATATGTCATTTTTGGTTCACACAAGCTTCATTGGTGCTGGTACCGGTGGCGCCACTCCCAGCAGAAGGGGAAAAATGTTAAGAAGAAGAGACAGACTGAACCCACGCAAGTTACATGCACATTACCATATGGAGTGAGATCCTAGAACTACTAGTATATTGAGATTTTGGTGTTTTATTGTGTGTATTTGTTGTTTTATGCGCCTTGGTGACAATGATAGGAGAATTTTGTGCAAATAATGAAGGATGTCATTGTGGTATTTTGAGATATTTGTTGCAGATGTTGATATATAGGGAGATTTCAGTCTGTGACAGGTTAGCAGTTATTTTAGGGAGTATTTTGTGTTGTTGCTTACCTGAATTGATTTTTCATGTTCTTATATAAGGTTTGGGCAACGGCCTTGCCGCAGTGGATACACCAGTTCCCGTGAGATCACCGAATTAAGCACTGTCGGGCGTGGTCGGCACTTGGATGGGTGACCATCCAGGCGGACATGCGCTGTTGCCATTTTTCGGGGTGCACTCAGCCTTGTGATGCCAACTGAGGAGCTACTCGACCGAATAGTAGCGGTTTCGGTCAAGAATACCATAATAACGACCGGGAGAGCGGTGTGCTGATCCCACGCCCCTCCTATCCGCATCCTCCACTGAGGATGACACGGATGTCGGATAGTCCCGGTAGGCCACTCGTGGCCTGAAGACGGAGTGTATAAGGTTTGGAAAGGAACTTCAGATGATGAGAATTAACGTTATGTATTTTATTGGGTGTGTATTGGGCGTGGGGCATGTAGATTCGGGTACTTCTAGACATCAGACTTCAATTGCAGAGGAGAGAATGACGATGACTGCCTGAGCCCTCTGCAGGAACAACCTCTGAGGATTGGGGTACTTTTCACCAAGCAGGGGGACATTATCTTTACCAATCACCAGAGGACTATGAGATTAATTTACAACACATGGGGAGTACGATACGAGGTGCGAAGGCTGAACGACACATTTTCGGAATTACACCTAGAAGCTGGTAAAAAGGGAGTGTTAAATGAGATACGAGGGGAGTATTGGGTGCTGTGTCTCTTGTATGAGTGACCTCAGAACCAAATACAACAAGCTGTGGACTTGGTGCTGCAGACATTGAAGCAACAGAAGCAAGTATGGATGGATGCAGTAGGAAAACGGCTGAAAATCGTATTTGTAATGGCAGATGTGCCTGATATATGGAGACTCAATAACATACTAGTAGTGGTGCAGAGCGAAGTGGAAGCTACTAGAAACCTGATGGAATGGCTGACGACTCAAGTAGCGAATCTGGAATAAGGAGTATTGAATAACACTACAATGGTGTGGGGCTTAACAGCCTAGTTCAGGAGTTTCATGACAACGACAATCAGTTCTGTGAACCAGGATTTAGGTATAATATAGGCTGGTTTGTTCTATTAGACACACAGATGGCTGTGGTAAGGCTCTTGCACACACTTGCTGATAGTGCAGAGGGTACCCGAATCGAGATACCAGAGAGGTCGAATACCATGCTGTGCAAGGTCAGTTAACCCTCTGGTGTGCCTGATGGGAATGTCATACCATTCCTTACGGTAAAAGTATACATAAACGACATTATGGAGACTATGAGAAGCTCCACGAAGCTGTTCGCAGACAAGTTGATTCTGTGATGACGTTATAAACTTTCATGCATGATGGAGAAGAGTAGATACATCCGTTGGAGGTAAGTGACCCTGATGCGTAAACGACCGAGTCGAAAGTTATAAGCGAAAATCGTTCTGATATCACTGACAGTGGAATACGTGTGGCAGTACTGTAGTTCCTAAGATTTTAGGGTAGGCAGCGTTCGGAGGTGGTAGTATAGATCAAAATAAGAAAAAAGTCTATGTGCTCTAAAATGCACACCGTAAGAGATATGTTCTTCTTCACTACTGTGAAACACATCTCATCTACTGAACAAGTGCCTATAGAGCTCATATTTACTGGACATATTTTTTTTCTTAATTTGGTTCATACTATCTCCTCCAAAAACATGGAAGCCAAACAGCTTTCATTAGAAGAGACGTGTTGCACAGTATCGAAGATGAACAAATGTTCATAGCTCCAAGGTAAGGTTCTTAGAGCCCATGTTACCTAGACATTTTTTTCTTGTTGTGGTCCGTACTACCAATGTTGTCCACACTACATTGTTAGCAACAACAGAGCCGGTATATGTGTTCACTGTCAGAGGTATCAGTACGGTTTTCGGACCAGACTACCTTACCTCAAACTGATAGAGGATACGTATGATTATCAACCACTAAAACTTCCACACAACAATACAGAACCTAGAAAATTTATCTTTTTCCTGGACAACATTTGGCAGGTACCGCTCACGACGAGTCAGCGCACACAAACACAGCCGTCACCTTGCGTCGGTGAATATGTGGACTCGTCTGTGAATAACACGATTCGCCAGTGACGATGTTACCAGTTGACTTGTGATGGCAGAACTGAAGGCGAGTTGCTAGATGTTGTGTGAAGCACGGGGCTCGAACAGGACTTCTCGGTCGTAAGATCCTTTCTTGTAACCCGTTCATTACAGTCTGATCGGAGACAGTGTCTCCAGTAAGTCTTCTGAGATCGTCAAACAGCGCTCTCGCCGTATCTGTACAGCACCACAACACAGAGATGCCCAGATATCGTCCTTTACATGGGGTTTAATGCGTCGACGGCCTTGTCCAACTCGCCTTGTGTATTGACCTGTTTCCTTGTAGCGTGTCCACAACCTGTGGATGGCACATGGAGAGGCGTTGATATCTGCAGCAACACGACGAAAAGTCCATCCTTTTGGGATCAAGCAGACCGTCCTTGCAACTTGCGCAGCACTAAGATGTCGCATTGCATATGCTCTGTTGAATACGACGTCCACAGACGAGAACTGTCTGTACCTTACTAGAAAACACTGGGACACCGATACTCACTTCCTTCTGAGGGCATGCCTGACACTGTAATGCATAACACAGCCAAAGGTGCCGAATGATTTTAATTGTTGCCAACATTGAAAGTGAAGATCTCAAGCGATGAAATAAGACCACAGGTACCGCCTGTATCAAAATAAATTTAACAAAATGGTTCAAATGGCTCTGAGCACTATGGGACTTAACATCTGTGGTCATCAGTCCCCTAGAACTTAGAACTACTTAAACCTAACTAACCTAAGGACATCACACACATCCATGCCCGAGGCAGGATTCGAACCTGCGACCGTAGCAGTCGCGCGGTTCCGGACTGCGCGCCTAGAACCGCTAGACCACCGCGGCCGGCATATATTTAACAAACCGAACGTTGATACACGTGATCCCCTAATTCTTTTAACAGTGTATCTGCCATCTCATTGTTACTGTGGTACACGATGCATCCTCACCCACTCGTTTAGAGTTAGTTTGCGTAGTATGGATGAAGTTGCAGATGTAACCTTGTGTTTCGCTTTGAGTGCAGGTTCGAAGTGTTTTGCAGACGTGTACTTCGAGTACCACGTTCTGTGACTCAGGTGCGCGAAACGTTTGACGCCACACGAGAAGTTGACGGAGTGTGTTAGGTGTGTGGTGCGGCCGCAGCAGGCGGTGGGCCGCGGCCGTGGGCGGCGAGCGGTGGGCGGCTGTACCGACTGCCGGCCTTACCAGGACACGGCGCGCCGCCCACGCCCACACCTGGCCCGGCGGACGCCGCCAACGCGGCAGCTGCTGGCCGCCGCACGGCTTCCCACTTCACAGTACACGAGGCAGCCAGTGTGAGAGTGGGAGGGGAGCTTTCAGGAACTGCACTGAGGTAACAAAAGTCATGGGGTACCTCCTAATATCGTTTCGGACCGCCTTTCGCCCGACGTGGTGCAGCAACTCGACGTGGTATAGACTCAACAAATCGTTGGCAGTCTCCTGCAGAAATATTTAGCCACATTGCTCTACAGCCTTCCATACCCGCGAAAGCGTTGCAGGTGCAGGATTTTGTGCACGAACTGGCCGTCGATTATGACCATATATGTTCGACGGGATTCATGTCGGGCGATATGAGTGGCCAAATCGTTCGCTCGAATTGTTCGGAATGTTCCTCGAAATAGTAACGAACAATTGTGGCCCGACTACGTGGCGCATTGTCTTTCATAATAAGAAGCCTATGAATGTGTGAAAACGGTCTCCAAGTTGCCGAAAATAATTATTTCTCGTCAATGATTTCAGTTGGGCCAGAGGATCCAGTCCATTGCACGTAAACACAGCCCACATAATTATGGAGCCACCACCAGCTTCCACAGTGCCTTGTTGACAACGTGGGTCCATGGCTTGGTGGGGTCCGCACCACAATCGGAAACTACTATCAGCTCTTACCAAATGAAATAGGGACTCATCTGAGGAGACCACGGTTTTATAGTCGTCAAGGGCCCAATCGATATGGTCACGAGCCTAGGGTAGGTGCTGTAAGCGACGTCGTGCTGTTAGGAAAGGTTCTCCTGTCGGTCGTCTACTACCTTAGCCCACTAACGCCAAATTTCACCGCATTGTCTTAACGCAAACGTTCGTCGTACGTCCTACATTAATTTCTCCTGTTATTTCACGCAGTGTTGCTTGTCTCTTAACATTGACAACTCTATGGCACTGCTCTCGGTCGTTAAGTGAAGTCCACCAGCCATTGCGTGGTGAGAGTTAATGCACGACATTTGCTATTATCAGCACGCTCTTGACACTGTGGATCTACATCTACATCTACATTGATACTCCGCAAGCCACCCAACGGTGTGTGGCGGAGGGCACTTTACGTGCCACTGTCATTACCTCCCTTTCCTGTTCCAGTCGCGTATGGTTCGCGGGAAGAACGACTGTCTGAAAGCCTCCGTGCGCGCTCTAATCTCTCTAATTTTACATTCGTGATCTCCTCGGGAGGTATAAGTAGGGGGAAGCAATATATTCGATACCTCATCCAGAAACGCACCCTCTCGAAACCTGGCGAGCAAGCTACACCGCGATGCAGATCGCCTCTCTTGCAGAGTCTGCCACTTGAGTTTATTAAACATCTCCGTAACGCTATCACGGTTACCAAATAACCCGGTGACGAAACGCGCCGCTCTTCTTTGGATCTTCTCTATCTCCTCCGTCAACCCGACCTGGTACGGATCCCACACTGATGAGCAATACTCAAGTATAGGTCGAACGAGTGTTTTGTAAGCCACCTCCTTTGTTGATGGACTACATTTTCTAAGCACTCTCCCAATGAATCTCAACCTGGTACCCGCCTTACCAACAATTAATTTTATATGATCATTCCACTTCAAATCGTTCCGTACGCATACTCCCAGATATTTTACAGAAGTAACTGCTACCAGTGTTTGTTCCGCTATCATGTAATCATACAATAAAGGATCCTTCTTTCTATGTATTCGCAATACATTACATTTGTCTATGTTAAGGGTCAGTTGCCACTCCCTGCACCAAGTGCCTATCCGCTGCAGATCTTCCTGTATTTCACTACAATTTTCTAATGCAGCAACTTCTCTGTATACTACAGCATCATCCGCGAAAAGCCGCATGGAACTTCCGACACTATCTACTAAGTCATTTATATATATTGTGAAAAGCAATGGTCCCATAACACTCCCCTGTGGCACGCCAGAGGTTACTTTAACGTCTGTAGACGTCTCTCCATTGATAACAACATGCTGTGTTCTGTTTGCTAAAAACTCTTCAATCCAGCCACACAGCTGGTCTGATATTCCGTAAGCTCTTACTTTGTTTATGAGGCGACAGTGCGGAACTGTATCGAACGCCTTCCGGAAGTCAAGAAAAATAGCATCTACCTTGGAGCCTGTATCTAATATTTTCTGGGTCTCATGAACAAATAACAAATGAACAAAATCTCGTAATATTGGATTTCCTAACGATTTCCGCAAATGAATGCCCCATGCGTCTTGCTCCAACTATCATTCTGCGTTCAAAGTCTGTTAATTCCCGTTGTGCGGCCATAATCTCGTCGGACTCCTTTTCACACAAATCACTCGAGTAGAACTGACAGCTCCGCAAATACGCCGCGCTATTATACAATGCCGGCCGGGGTGGTCGAGCGGTTCTAGGTGCTTCAGTGTGGAACCGCGCGACCGCTACGGTCGCAGGTTCGAATCCTGCCTCGGGCATGAATGTGTGCGATGTCCTTAGGTTAGTTACGTTTAAGTAGTTCTAAGTTCTAGGGGACTGATGACCTCAGATGTTAAGTCCCATAGTGCTCAGAGCCATTTGAACCATATTATACATTGTGTACACGATACTAGCGCCATCTGTATATGTTCATATCGCTACCCCATGACTTTATCCATCTCAGTGTATTCTTACGACATAATCAGAGGAGCATCTCCAATTGCAGTAAACGGTTGCGATCAGTCTGTTGCATCTTCGGACTGGTAGTAAACTTGAGAGTATCAAGCTGGATTTAAGAGTAAAAAATCTTGTCCAGTGCAAACCCTAAATCTTAAACATGTAATTAGGAATATGAAAATATCAAATAAAAGGTAGTCCTAACACTTGTTAATTTTAAAAAGTCTTATGATTCGACTGACAGCGACTCCCCCCGAGCCACAAAATCTGTAGGAAACTTGCAGTAGATAGAAAAGACCTGGAAATAACTAATCAAACTCTTACAAAGACACTATCGAAAGTTGAATTTCTTGGAACAACTTTAGCCCCTTCCAGTCTCTATCAGAAAACTGAGAAAGAGATGGTTTGTCTCCATTGTTTGCTGTAAAACGTTATAAGGCAATGGAAAACAGAGGAAGAAAAATAAGAAGTTAAAACCACATAAAACTAGATAGATGGAAAGAAGGAATATCATGCTTGGCCTTGAGAGACGACCTTGTGAGAATAGGTGGAACCTTAGTGAATGCAAAGAAAAGAGTAGAACTTCCTACGGAAACAGCTGAAAATTTAGGTTTACAAATACAGACTGAAAAAACAGATTGCTTGACCAGTGAAAGCAGCTCGCCAAAAATTAAAAAAAAAAAAGTTGGGAACGAAGAGTAAACAGACTACTTCACATATACGTTGAAAATAGAAGCACAAAAAGTGATAAAGAAGCAATAAAAATCAGAACTGAAAAACTGAAAGGAGCATACACGAATGTGAGAAATCTATACAGTAAAAGATATTTTTCTACGCATGGTAAATTAAGGCATTGTAATATGGAACCGTAGATCCCGTTCTGGCCGTACACACACTTATATCTGGACGCAACAAGGCATTAGAAGATTTAGAATACATGGAAAGAAGAACCTTAGAAAAATGTTTGGTCCAATCAAGAACAAAGATGGGAACTGGGTTTTAATGCCAAATAAGGAAATACATTCATATGTAACAAAATAACATGATATCAGGAAAAGACATGTTACACTCTATGGAGATTTAGAGCGACTGTAGGAAGACAGACTGACAAAGAAGATCCCCATATTCTTCTAAAACAGGATAAAAGACAAAGAAAAGGGCTGGGGAGACAAGACAAAAAAGACTTAATAAAGCATCTTCCACTCCACCTGCCCGACTAGTACGGTACAGCAACAGTATAAAGAGTACTCTTGCAAAAAGTCTTGTTTGCGAAAATATTGCTTTAATGACTCTTTTCGCCTTTGTAGGGCACCATCGGATTATCATGGATTTAGAGACATTCGTAGAACTATTATTTGTGGAATAAGCGCTCGCCCAGATCGAGCTAACCGAGGCACGTGTCTCCGTCATATATGCCTCCGTCATGGCTATATCGAAGGCACATGCCCTGATTAGCTCGACCTGGACAATTGCTTATTCCACAGCACATAGGTTCTACGAATGTCTCTCAACCGTCAACCCATGTTCATCTTACAATGCCCTACAAAGGCGAAACGGATCATTAAAGCAATATTTTCGTACCGAAGACTCTTTTATCTAAGAATAAAAAAAGACTTCGAAGAAATGCAGATTGAACAGCAGATCTAACTCTACAGAGACAAAATCCAACTATAAGTCAAGAAATTCAAAGGTTTAACAGTCAGAGAACCAACTGGAGTCAAATGGTCAGTTGAGGAGAGAAAAGCTCATTCTGAGACAAAAATTAAACAAAAAAAGAGGAAACAGAGAATCACTGTATAATCTATAAAATCTTCCATACAACTACCTTTTTTCGAGTCATCAGCCTGCTGACTGGTTTGATGCTTCCAGCAGCGAATTTTTCTCCTGTGTCAACTTTATCTCAGAGTAGCACTTGCGCCCTACATCCTCATTTTTTTATATTTTCCAATTTCTGTCTTCCTCTATAGTTTTTACCTTCTACGACTCCGTCTAATACCACGTAAATTATTCCATGACGTCCACGCATAAGTCCTATCATCCTGTCCCTCCTTCTTGTCACTTTTTTCCTCATATTTCTTTACACCTAATTTTCATCATTCTTCAGTAGCAACACGTCCCAAGAGCTTCTATTCAGTTCTTTTTCGGTATTTCACTTTGTCCATGTTTCTACCGACATAATTTTGTGCTCCAAACGTACATTCTCAGAAATGAAGGCATATAGTTGATACTAGTAGACTTCTTTTGGCCAGGAGGACCCTGCTTATCAGTGCTAGTCAGCTTTTCATTTCCTCCTTGTTCCGGGCGACATGTGTTATCTTCCTTCCAAAGTAGCAGTATTCGTTTACTTCGGCTATTTCGTGATAATGTTTTGATGTTAAACTTCTCGCTATTCTCATTTTTGCTACTTCTCATTATTTTCGTCTTCCTTCGATTTACTCTCAATCGGTAAGCAGGCGACAGCATGTGTTACCAATATGTTCGGAAACACCATGCATAGGAACCGGATTTTTCTGGAGCTCATACCTCGGGCTCTGTTAGTGATAGAAAGGTAGGATCAAGCGTTTTAGATAGGCATTGGGCTAAGGACCATTTGTATGCCCAGCAGAAGTATCATCTTACTGTTACTATCCTACGGCACATGGTCAGAGTTTGAATATTACGCACTTCCTCTTGCTTAAGCAAATGGAGCAAATCTGTTAGTTCTTTTTGCATTAGATGTCTATGGTGGGTCATAAGGGGCTTATCGAGGCACCATTTAGATCCTGGGCGGTTCCTCAGAAAACCCGAAAAAAGCGTTCTTTGCCATTTTTTCGCCGTCATGAGCGGGTTTCTAAATAACTAAGAGCAGCCAATCGCTCAAACTTTAGCGGTGTGTTCTCTAGCCATTTACCTAGAAGTATCATCACACTGTTTTCAAAAAAAATTATGTCATCGAGAAACACCAAGACCGTGCCACATAGTCCAAGACGGCTATGCACAGCGTATGGGTGGAATTTTTACGAAATATTTCTAATATCTCGAACAACGTTAAAATTTTTCTTGATATCTTCATCCGTTTCCGATGTTCAGGGGTTCAAATTTACCCTACTTCTACATGTAAAATCCGCTGTGAGCCGAAAACGCAATGTGAAGAGTGACGTAGCACAGAGAAATATGCTGCAAAGTTCTCTGTTACCATCGGAAGAGTTCTAGGAAACAAATGTTGTAGTACTGAAGCACGTCCCAAATCACTGTGCAAGTAAAATCAGATCTGAAGTGTAAAATTAGTTTTGCGTTATTTCAGTTTCACATAAGTACATGTGGGATTTTAAGCTGATTGTACGGTAGTGTCACATTTATCCACGTGATGATAAAAAGGTATAAAATTTTACCCAATGGTACTTGCTATAGGTGGTTTCCGTTGCGTTGTTGGCAAAGGTAAAGGCAGCGGGATTACACGTCGAGGTTTTGAACGCGGAATGAAGTCTTCTCTTTGTCTGTTCATACAAGTCTATAATCGTGAAAAGAAATACCTACTTCGGCTGATTTTATAATTAAATTCATTTGACTACTGTGATATGATTTTTAAACAGTTTGAAAAACTGTTTTGAATACTCGCTAACTGTGAGCACTTACAATGATGAGGGAGGAAGAGCGGTGAAGTGGTTGCAATTGTCTTAGTTAACAAAAAAGAATATGAGGCGGTCTTTGACGTCTAGGTGGCGCTGTATTTGTCATAATGCTAATAGCTGCTAGGGCACTTTCCGCGTATCATGGAGGGCTGCAGATGACACAGCACTCAAATGCTACAACTGCCAGGCACTATCCGGGTGTCGGGAAGAAAAACAGTTCGTCGTAGATTTTGGAGTAGGAATCGATGGAGAACTCTTTTTGATCGTGCAGCAGTTTATCGGCTTCCTATCTTCTAGAAGCATAAATCACCTTTTCTTTAAATATGTCTAAGTGTCTACCTCTTTCATTTACATGTAGGATCTTTAATTGTTCTTAAATTGTGTCAATGTTGTGGTTCTGATTTGGAACAAGTGCGCCTAAAGCAGTTTTAGTACTTCGTAAGGAGTGTCTTTTAAATCGTATCTCAAATATCCTACTCGTCTGGCCTGTATGTTACACGTATCAGAGTTATGACATGAAATCTTATAACCCCATACCCCTCCACCACCACAACAAGTGCGCCTAAAGCAATTTTAGTACTTCGTAAGGAGTGTCTTTTAAATCGTATCTCAAATATCCTACTCGTCTGGCCTGTATGTAACATATCAGAGTTATGACATGAAATCTTATAACCCCATCCCCCTCCACCACCACCATACAGACAGTTAATATCTGTTCTCCTTCTACGGTAATCTGTGTTTCAGATCCTAAAATTAATACAGCGTGGACACAAAAGTGAGAGAACAGTTGTGGCCGCCCGTTGTGGCCGAGCGGCTCTAGGCGCTTAAGTCCGGAACCGCGCTGCTGCCACGGTCGCAGGTTCGAATCCTGCCTCGGGCATGGATGTGCGTGATGTCCTTAGGTTAGTTAGGTTTAAGTAGTTCTGAGTCTAGGGGACTGATGACTTCAGATGTTAAGTCCCATAGTGCTTAGAGCCATTCGAACCATTTGAACAGTTGTGACAGACATGTTGCAAAAAAAATGGCTCTGAGCACTATGGGACTTAACTTCTGAGGTCATGAGTCTCCTAGAAGCAAGAACTACTTAAAATTAACTAACGTAAGGACATCACACACATCCATACCCGAGGCAGGATTCGAACCTGCGACCGTAGCGGTCGCGCGGTTCCAGACAATAGCGCCTAGAACCGTTCGGTCACTCCGGCCGGCGAGATGCTGCAGACTGGTAAGGAAGGTGCGAATATTCAGAGGATCTGATGAATGCAGGAGACACACAAGAGTCTCCCACATTTGGAGCACAAAATCCTGTCGCTGATACTGTGAAGAACTGAAGACTTTTTTATTGAAACGTCATCATACACGCTTTTGATTGGAGAGATCAACTACAGATTCCTACTTTATAGTCTCTGACGATATCTCCAGCATTCGAAGTCGAAACGTTAGGTTAAGAAAGATGTCTTGGACCATGGCCTAGTCTCCAAAAACGAAAAATAATTATTTAAATAAAAGATTTTTAATATTACACATTTTTAAAACGGACTAATTATTTCTAGACCCATATAGATTCCTGCCCCCATAGAATTAGTTCCGAAATCTGTGCTTGTGAATTTTTGTTAGCTATGATAATACTCGTAAAATTTAAAACGAAAAACGTGGGGCACGTGCAATAGATAACTGATGCATAAATATTTCGACTAATCACTAACAATTCTATTGCACTGCAAATTAAATGAACTGTTATGCGAATTTTCTCAAAGAAAACTAAACTGTACTATTGCGGGCAGCATAGGTTCTTCGTTTTAAATTTTAGAAAATATTGTGATAATTACCAAAAATTTACAAGCACAAATTTCAGGACTAGAATAATTTATTTTATACTTTTTAGTCCTTTTTAAAAAACGTATTATTTTAAAAAGCTATTTATTTAAACAAATATTGTCTACTTTTTAGTCCTGCACGTGTGAGTTCAAACATTTTCATGTGATTACAGCAGAGAGATACGGTCAATTTCTGGCCTTAGTTTCTCTTCACCGGAATCAACCAATATTTTACTTCTTTCTGCGTATATATCGCGAAAAGATTATGAAGGTAAAAATGAGAGAGAATCGAGCTCACACGGAGGTTTACCAGCAATTGTTCTTACCGAGAAACATTCGCGCCTGGAACAGGAAAAAGAGGGAAATAGCAGTGGTACATAAAGTACTTTCAGCCACACACCAAACAAGAAAGCTAGTTAATGTAGCACTGTCATCCAGTTCTGAGCTATGATGAAAGATTCAGGTCACTAGTTCAACGAGAACTTGGTTTCAAAACGATTGCGATATTTGTACCGAACACGCGAACGGACAGAAAAAGTAGCCTAAGCGGCACACACCAGACAGGAAAGCGACTGAATATTGCGTTGTCACCAAGTTCTGAGCTATGATGGAAGTTTCAAGTCTGTATGTAGCTCATCGACGAATTAGCTTAAAAGCAATTGCAAAATTTGTACCGAACTGACACACAAGAAATCGCCAGTGATGTAAATGCAGGCCATTGAAGCCTGTGCTGTATAATTATTCAAATTGTGGCCAGTCGTGACAACGAATGGTGACGGCACGTCCTGCTCACGTGTCGCTTCAGCTTTGTTGTGACAGCAGCAGACCCTGACAGCAACGCGTGGGGTTTGTTTGCGTGGAGCGGCGGCTAACTGTAAATTCGCTCATTTGCATGCTGGGCCTTCTCGCTGTGATTAATTCTGGCAGTAATGACGCGAAAGACGCAAGGATGACGCGTCGTGGCTCTTTTCTGTGCAGCTGACTACTAACATTCTGGTGCACTGATTGAAGTTCTAATCACCGGTGACTGATGAATCGTTAATGTGCCAAACTGGCGAATTCAGAACGAATCGAGATTACTCCGCACTTCCGACAGTAAACACTTCGCAACACGTGGTTGTAATTAAGGTGCAACTACTCACAGAGGTCAAGTGTGGGCTGTAATTATCATATGACAGCGAAACTTGGGAGTATTCTAAGGCGTTAATGCGGAACTGATTTACGCCGGAAAAAATTAGGTACATTTTTGGCCACTAGGTGCAAATCTGGTGCTGTGAATGCAAAAAAGCGTATGAAAACGTTTCCATATGTAGTGGGTTAGAAATAGGACTTGGGGAGGTAAGGTCAAACATGTGAGAAAGGCACGCCGTTTACACACTTTGTTAAGAATGAACACTGGAGACGTCGATGAGATGCTACTTCCATAAAATGTGACCAACAGTTGCTCGCAGCGCTTCCGGGGGTATCTGAGCTACGTGTTCCTGTATACTGGCCTTCAGATCAAGTACAGACCAAACGTGTCCCTGGTAAACGCGTTATTTTAGATATCCCCAGAGTAAAAAATCACATGGAATCAGATCAGATCATCTGGCAGGCCATGCATCTGGGACACTTCAGGAGATAACGCGTTCATGGAAGGTTGCATGAAACAGATCTTTCACTGGGTGAGCGACAAGAGGTATTTCCCCTTGTTACATGAAAACAGTGATTTTCACACAGTTTCTCTCTTCCATAGGGGGAATCACACGATGTCCAAGGAGGTCTCACTAACTCGCAGTGAAACATCCCCTTGGAAAAATTTATGAATTACTGTGCTGGTAAACCCCTTATGTTATTTGATTTTCAAACAGCTGAGCAAAACTGAACGTACTCAGACACTCTCTAAACTGACACACAATATTTTTTTTAGCGCAATGCAATCTGGCTTTCAATAATCCCTACAAAAGAATGGCCGTGACTAACAATAACCTATGCATTTCATGAAACACTTACCTCACAAAATTCTTCGTTACTCGAATTACTGCAATACAGCGTGCGCCAATACTGCCAGCTGAATAAAGGATTCTAACTACTGAAGGTACTAACTGCTGATAGGCATAGTTAGCAAATGAAAGATTTTGATAGAGAACAATGTATTTACCTTAATAATGTTCAAAAGTCATCATATATATATATCAGTTCAATATATACAGTATTACAAACTTACTCTTTCTGATGGATACACGTCCAGATCATCCGCTCTCAAAACTCTGCCATCTCTCTCCCCACATCCACCACTGCTGACGGCTCACCTCCAACTGCGCAACGCTACGCGCTGTTCACATCCAAGTACCAAACACTACAATAGCAAATATTCCAGCAATGCCAAGCAGCCACAGACTGCCCATAGCACAGCCAGTGATTTTCATACAGAGCGCTACCTGACGTTACCAACATAAAAACCTAAACAGCCTACTTACAGCAGATGTCACGGAACAGCTGATAGGCTCTTTGGGTGTATTCTCTTCGAAGGAGAACGGACCGAGAATAAAGGTGCTTGTGAATCGACAACACACAATCACATACGGTCAGCGCAGTGGCTCTTCGTGCACAACACTCGGTGTAACAGTACCCGATATTCGGCAGTGCCGTGTATTCACTGCGTCCTGTAGTGCGAAATGTGTCTCGTCACTCCACAGAATATTTCCTGGCCACCAGTCATCAACTTCGATCTCTGCAAGAAACCGAAGATCAAACTTAGAACGTTGCTCTGCATCATAAGATTTCAGTTGCTGCACCGCCCGGATCTTGTACGGCTACCACTGTAAAATAGATCAGAAAACTTTCTGTACTCTGGGATGGGATGGATAATTCTCCTGACACTGCACGAGCACTAGCACTACCCGAGGCACGTGATGCACTGTCAGTTACAGCAACACCAACTTGTCAACAATTTTCACCAGGGTAGGACGCCTTCCTCTTCCGGGGACACAGTAAGCTCGCCCGTGTTTTCAATTTCATTATCATCTTCTTTGAACTATTTAATGACACTGGACCTCTCCTCTGGCATTTGAGTCGGTAGTACTCTCTCCATACAGCACCGTAATTGCTGCCGTTCATATAAAAGTGTCTCTCTCCTCGATAGCAATATTATTCACTCTCGTTATGGCTTGTCAAATGACAGCGTGGATGTCATACCGGTATACAAACAACGTACAGCACCAGATTTGCACCTGGTGGTCACAATAAGAACTAATTTTTCCAGCGTGAATCGCTTCCGCATTAACGTATTACGCTATATGTCAAGTTTCGCTTACATACCATAATCACAGCCCTAAGGTGGAGTACCGTGAGCTGCTGCACTTTGATTATAACCACCCGGCATTTGTGACAGACGAGCTATTGCCAATGTTTTCTCCTTGCAATGCTCACTAAATAACTGCTCAGTCAAGAATTGTGCAACTGGCACGCAAGTAACCGGAGTGGTTCCTCGTAGATCTTTGAAATCTCCTTAACAAAGTGAGGCACGTCGATGATGTGCATTTACTCGGCATACAATGTGACTCATGGCATGCTAGGTGACTAGGTTATAGGTACTTCAGAAAACTGGCCGTGACTTATGGGTGTCACTTGTGAAATGATACTAGCTTGTACCTGAGTAATGTCTGCCCCCGGTAGCTGAGTGGTCCACCCCCCTCCCCCCTCTCTACCCAGCTGTATGCCATTGTCCTTGAGCCCCTTATTGGGGGCTTGACGACCAAGCTCTCTGGCCTCACCCTAGGCCAATACCATCTTCGCTGTCGGCCATAATGCCGATGACCTCCTCCTCATTCGCTCCGACTCTGAGCTTCGAGCAGTCCTCAAATTGATTACCCGTTATGGGGCTGCCGGCCGGTGTGGCCGTGGGGTTCTAGGCGCTTCAGTCTGGAACCGCATGACCTCTCCGGTCGCAGGTTCGAATCCTGCCTCGGGCATGGATGTGTGTGATGTCCTTAGGTTAGTTAGGTTTAAGTAGTTCTAAATTCTAGGGGACTGATGACCACAGATGTTGAGTCCCATGGTGCTCAGAGCCATTTGAATCATTCGTTATGGGGCTGCCGCTGGCAGTGTCATGAATGTCGCCAAATCTTCGGCACCCCTGCGCTTGTGCGGACTTTCCGGTACCCCCACGCTCACACGCACAGCGGCAACGAATTTCCGTCGCCTGTTACACGTCATCCGCAACGACGTCCGCCAGAACCTCTTGTGCCGCCAGGACACACTTCAACGGGTTGAGTTTCTTAATATTTATGTGGCATCAAAATTGGTCCACATTGCGCAAGTTCTCCCTCTGCCAACTGCAATTGGGCGCAACCATCAGGCGGCTGGTTCCATGTTTAAAGTCTGTTATGAGACACTTACCCTGTCCCCACGGGATGGTGGCGTCGGGCTCGTCAATGTCCGTATGCGAGCTGCAGCCTTGTATACATGTACCATAAGAAAACAGTGGACCGGCTGGGGTACATCTCTAACACTCAGCTTGCTTGAGGTCCTCCTGCCTGCTTCCACTTCACCAGCGGTGTCTGTCGGCCATATCGTGCCTCATTTGTCTCATATTTCGACCTATTTCGTCGACTACAGTTACATACATACCAGTTTCCCAGACACGCGCCCACCCAGGACTAAGGATTTTTACAGCCTGCTGCTGCGCTGTGTTCCCCGGAATGTGATGGAGACCAAACATCCATCCATCCAGTGGGCCATAGTGTGGACTACCGTCCACCAGCCCTTCCTCCCTACGAACGTCCGGGCACTGTGGTATCACATAGTCAACAGGAAATTTGCCACGAAGCAGCGACTGCACAACATTGGCTTGTCAGATTCCCCTCTTTGTCTCCTTTGCCAGCAACTGGACACTGATGAACACCGTCTGACATGCGCCTCTTCGCAGGACGTATGGCGCTTCGTACAGCAAATCATTGCCTGCTATCTCCGGGTGTCACCAGACGCAATCGAACCTGGAACGTTTCTATACCTGGAGGACAAACATTTTCCCGCCGCCAAATGTCATGCTATTACGTGGGTCAAAGGGTGAGCGGTCGCTTATCTCTTTCATGCGGGACCTAAATCCCACCTCTACTTCTGGACCTATTTACGAGCCTATGCAGCTCTCGAAAACACCCCACGTTACCGAACATTATTTGCTAACTATCTTCAAGGGGTCTTTGTTAGACCTCCACTAAGGTGGGGGGTGCCTGGCCCAGAGGGCACCTACTCCTCCTCCCCCGACGGAGTCTGAGTTTAAACCGCCTACGATCGATTCTACTTCTGACTTCCGCGGATGGGAGAGCGCGTCGCAGATTGCGCGTATTTTATTTCTTTTTGCTTTTCCTTTTTCTTTCCTTTACCCAGTATATATATAGCCGATGTGTTCCACATAATTTCATGATAATAGTGAATATTACAAAAACACAATGAAAATAAATAAATAACAACAACGCCTTCCGCTTCTGTTGATTCCTGTGTCGGCATGGGTGTGTGTGTTTGTCCTTAGGATAATTTAGGTTAAGTTGTATGTAAGCTTAGGGACTGATGAGCTTAGCAGTTAAGTCTCATAAGATTTCACACTCATTTGAACATTCCTGTGTCTCCCACTTCCCTAAGCACCACAGGCTCGGTGGTGGTGAGGGGGACACTGTGGCCAGGCCTCAGGGTTCGACCCCTGCCCACTTTGCCCCCCCGAGTCCCCACCGGTCACTATAAAAAAAAAAAAGTGGTCAACGCGACAGAATGTCAATCCCAAGGGCCCAGGTTCGATTCCCGGCTGGGTCGGAGATTTTCTCCGTTCAGAGACTGAGTGTTGTGTTGTCCTAATCATCATCATTTCATCCCCATCGACGCGCAAGTCGCCGAAGTGGCGTCAAATCGAAAGACTTGCACCTGGCGAACGGTCTACCCAACTGGAGGCCCTAGTCGCACGACATTTACCAGAGTAATCTACTCCCTCTGCTGCCTTCACTAAAGAAGACGAAGTAAATACTCCAGAATTCGAATCAAGAACAGCTGTCAACACGAGTAACGTAGAAGTTAACATCCTCGGAGTAGTGGAGCAACTAGTATCATTTAATAAAAGCAAGCTTTCTGGTCCAGACTGTATACCAATTGGGTTCCTTTCAGAGTATGCTGATGCAATAGATACTTAACAATCATATACAACCACTGGCTCGACAAAAGATCCGTACCCAAAGACTGGAAAGTTGCACAGATCACACCAATATTTAAGAAAGGTAGTAGGAGTAATCCACTACATTACAGGCCCAAATCATTAACGTCAATATGCAGCAGGATTTTGGAACATATATTGTGTTCGAACATTATGAATTACCTCGAAGAAAACGGTCTATTGACACACAGTCAACACGTATTTGGAAAACATCGTTCTTGTGAAATACAACTAGCTCTTTACTCGTATTAAGTGTTGAATGCTATTGACAAGGGATTTAAATTGATTCCGTATTTCTGCATTTCCGGAAGGCTTTTGACACTGTAGTGACATTGCGTGCTTATCTGACTGAATTCTTGATTTCCTCTCAGAGAGGTCACAGTTCGTAGTAACTGACGGAAAGTCATCGAGTGAAACAGAAGTGATTTCTGGCATTCCCCAAGCTAGTGTTATAGACCCTTTGCTGTTCCTTTCTATATAAGCGATTTGGGAGACAATCTGAGCAGCCGTCTTAGGTTGTTTGCGCACGACACTGTAGTTTATCGACTAATAAAGTCATCAGAAGATCAAAACAAATTGCAAACGATTTAGAAAAGATATCTGTATGGTGCGAAAGTTGGCAATTGAAACTAAATAACTAAAAGTGTGGAGTCATCCACAGGAGTACTAAAAGGAATCCGTCAAACTTCGGTTACACGATAAATCAGTCAAATCTAAAGGCCGTAAATTCAAGTAAATACGTAGGAATTACAATTACGAACAACTTAAATTGGAAGGAACACGTAGAAAATGTTGGGAGGAAGGCTAACCAAAGACTGCGTTTTATTGGCAGGGCACTTAGAAAACGCAACAGACCTACTAAGGAGACTGCCTACACTACGCTGGCCCGTCCTCTTTTAGAATACTGTGCGCGGTGTGGCATCCTTACCAGGTAGGACTGACGGAGTACATCGAAAAAGTTCAAAGAAGGGCAGCATGTTTTGTATTATCGCGAAGTAGGGGAGAGAGTGTCACTGAAATGATACAGGATTTTGTGTGAACATCATTAAAACAAAGGCGTTTTTCGTTGCGGAGGAATATTCTCACGAAATTCCGATCAACAGCTTTCTCCTCCGAATGCGAAAATACACTCCTGGAAATGGAAAAAAGAACACATTGACACCGGTGTGTCAGACCCACCATACTTGCTCCGGACACTGCGAGAGGGCTGTACAAGCAATGATCACACTCACGGCACAGCGGACACACCAGGAACTGCGGTGTTGGCCGTCGAATGGCGCTAGCTGCGCAGCATTTGTGCACCGCCGCCGTCAGTGTCAGCCAGTTTGCCGTGGCATACGGAGCTCCATCGCAGTCTTTAACACTGGTAGCATGCCGCGACAGCATGGACGTGAACCGTATGTGCAGTTGACGGACTTTGAGCGAGGGCGTATAGTGGGCATGCGGGAGGCCGGGTGGACGTACCGCTGAATTGCTCAACACGTGGGGCGTGAGGTCTCCACAGTACATCGATGTTGTCGCCAGTGGTCGGCGGAAGGTGCACGTGCCCGTCGACCTGGGACCGGACCGCAGCGACGCACGGATGCACGCCAAGACCGTAGGATCCTACGCAGTGCCGTAGGGGACCGCACCGCCACTTCCCAGCAAATTAGGGACACTGTTGCTCCTGGGGTATCGGCGAGGACCATTCGCAACCGTCTCCATGAAGCTGGGCTACGGTCCCGCACACCGCTAGGCCGTCTTCCGCTCACGCCCCAACATCGTGCAGCCCGCCTCCAGTGGTGTCGCGACAGGTGTGAATGGAGGGACGAATGGAGACGTGTCGTCTTCAGCGATGAGAGTCGCTTCTGCCTTGGTGCCAATGCTGGTCGTATGCGTGTTTGGCGCCGTGCAGGTGAGCGCCACAATCAGGACTGCATACGACCGAGGCACACAGGGCCAACACCCGGCATCATGGTGTGGGGAGCGATCTCCTACACTGGCCGTACACCACTGGTGATCGTCGAGGGGACACTGAATAGTGCACGGTACATCCAAACCGTCATCGAACCCATCATTCTACCATTCCTAGACCGGCAAGGGAACTTGCTGTTCCAACAGGACAATGCACGTCCGCATGTATCCCGTGCCACCCAACGTGCTCTAGAAGGTGTAAGTCAACTACCCTGGCCAGCAAGATCTCCGGATCTGTCCCCCATTGAGCATGTTTGGGACTGGATGAAGCGTCGTCTCACACGGTCTGCACATCCAGCACGAACGCTGGTCCAACTGAGGCGCCAGGTGGAAATGGCATGGCAAGCCGTTCCACAGGACTACATCCAGCATCTCTACGATCGTCTCCATGGGAGAATAGCAGCCTGGATTGCTGCGAAAGGTGGACATACACTGTACTAGTGCCGACATTGTGCATGCTCTGTTGCCTGTGTCTATGTGCCTGTGGTTCTGTCAGTGTGATCATGTGATGTATCTGACCCCAGGAATGTGTCAATAAAGTTTCCCCTTCCTGGGACAATGAATTCACGGTGTTCTTATTTCAATTTCCAGGAGTGTATTTTGTTGACACCGACCTTCATAGGGAGAAACGATCGCTATGATAAAATATGATAAAATAATGGAAATCAGAGCTCATACGGAAAGATATAGGAGTTCATTCTTTCTGCGCGCTATACGAGATTGGAATAATAGAGAATTGTGAAGGTGGTTCGATGAACCCTCTGCCAGGCACTTAAATGTGATTTGCAGAGTATCCATGTAGATGGAGATGTAGATATCTCACTACCAGCTCGGCTGTTATTTGACTGAAAAGACTCTAACTCCACACGGGCCATTACTCGAGCATCCCGCTGTCTTGTAAAAAGAAAACAGAAATACAAAACAGATGCGCGAGCTAAGGAAATGAAGTTTTCTCTAGAGGTTCAGGTTACATCTGCACCTGAGTCTGATGACCAGTAAAAGGATTAAATGACAACGTTTATCCTGGCCTTTGGTGGTTATGGTTGCATAGATAATTTCACACGGAGTAAAGGTGTACTTATAGAAGATACCGTTTGAAAGTCTATGTGGAATTTAGAAGGAAGGTCAGACAAAAGGCCGATGATCGTCGATAGTATGTGCATAACAGTAGATAACATGCTTGGACGTAAAACAGGGATCTATTACAAATTATCACTTTATGAAACAGTCAAATGACGACTGGTTTCGGCGTTTATGCTGGTATTCTTCATCTTTTTTTACATCAGTTTTTATTCTATTGCATTTCATGAATTTTTCTTATTTTTACAACTCCGTACCTCAATCGGTAACAACGGGTCCCACATGGGATCATCTCGTTGTCCGTCTGTCTGTCCGACTGTTAGAAAACCCTTTTTTTTCAGGAATGGGTAGACACATCAGTTTGAAATTTATGTTACATATTGAGGTTTGTAGGTCCTTGGCGGTATAATAAATGTAAGCTTCTAAGTTAGTGCAACCAAAATATACGCTCATTTAGGTCACATATTTTGGCACTCGCAAACTCACACATTAAAACCTATAGACTAATTCCTATTGGCCTAGAATCATGAAATTTGACAAGATGCAACGTTTCACAATACAACCGAAGGAAAAAATACGAAAACTGTAAATGTGTAATAATATCACACGAAATTATTTTTCTTAGCTGACTCTCTGTCTGTCCGTCCGTCTGTTAATACCTGTTTTTTTATGTCGCTCACTAAGGTCTACAGACCCTTGCTGGTGTAGTAAATGGAAGCTTTCAAGCCAATGCAACCGAAAGATATGGTCATATATTTTGATACTTGCGAACCCACTCATCAAAACATATAGGGTACTTACTATTGGCCTTAAGTCATGATATTTGGTAAGAAGCAAGATTTCGCAGTACAAGTAAAGAAAAATGTGAGGGCTCCAAATTCCAAACCTGTAACTACACTGAAGAGACAAAGAAACTGGTACACCTGTCGTATAGAGTCCCCGCGAGCACGCAGAAACGCCGCAACACGACGTGGCATGGACTCGACTAATGTCTGAAGTAGAGATGGAGAGAAATGACACCATGAATCCTGTAGGTCTGTCCATAAATCAGTAAGAGTACGAGGGGGTGGAGATCTCTTCGGAACAGAACGTTGCAAGACATCCCAGATATGCTCAATAATGTTCATGTCTGGGGAATTTGGTGAACAGCAGAAGGGTTTAGAAGAGTGTTCCTGGAGCCATTCTGTAGCAATTCTGGACATGTGGGGTGTCGCATTGACCTGCTGGAATTGCTCAAGTCGGTCGGAATGCACAATAGACATGAATGGATGCAGACAGTCAGGGGTCAGGGGTCCCATATCACTCCAACCTCACATGCCCCTCACCATTATAGGGCCCTTACCAGTTTGAACAGGCCCCTGCTGACATTCAGGGTCCACGGATTCATGAGGCTGTCTCCATACCCGTACACGTCCATCCGCTCGATACAATTTGAAACGAGGCAACATGATTCCAGTCATCAACAGTCCAGTCGGTGTTGACGGGCCGAGGCGGGGCGTAAAGCTTTGTGCTGTGCAGTCATTAAGGGTGCATGAGTGGGCCTTCGGCTCCGAAAGCCCATATCGATGATGTTTCGTTGAAAGGTTCGCACGCCACAGCATCGTAGACGCTTTAGAAGACGATTACGCCAGCCCTATATAGAAAACACCATGTTCAAAGTCACTTAAATCTTGATAACCTACCATTGTACCAGCAGTAACCGATGTATCAACTGTGCCGGGCATTTATGTCTTATATAGGCGTTTCCGACCGCAGGAGCGTATTCTGCATGTTTACATATTGTATTTGTATGTACATATTGTATGTACATTTGTATGTACATATTGTATTTGTATGTGTATTTGTATACGCATGCCTATACCAGCTTGTTTGGCGCTTCAGTGTGTATACTGTCACACTGTCTTTTGTATTTAGAATGTTTTTTTAGCTTACATTGTTATTATCAACGAACTGATATTGCTATTGTTTATTCAAGGTTATATTGATACTTTCATGTCTTCTCTTATATTTTATCCATTCCTACGAACGTTTTTTCATGTAAGTCATTGTTCATTGGCTGAGGCTGACGCCGTGCAGCTTAAGCGCACGTTTTCCACTGTGTTTAGCCCTTGCTAGATTATCCGTCAGCAGCTGTAAACGACCGTGACATCACACAACTGTTCCGTGCAAAGTCGACTTCACTCATATATATGGATAAACGTTATGTTGCTTTAACTTTTGGTAGTTCTACTGTTTTCCACTCTATGTTATCCTGAAGGATATCGGGCAAAATTGTGTCCAATTGGAGAGACAGATCATCAGAATCTCGAGCTGGCTGGAGGACTCTGCCCGTAATAATCCGAAAGTTCTCGATTGGGGATAGATGCGGCGATAATGCTGACCCAGGTCGGCTTTGGCAAGCACGAAGACACGCAGTAGAAACTTTCACCGGTTGCAAGTGGACATTATCTTGTGGAAATGTAAGCCCAAACGCTGCGTAGAATATTGTCGACGCGCAGCTATGCTGTAAATGTGCAGCGGATGACAACTATGAAAAGAAATGGTACCCCAGACGGTCTGTCCTGGTTGTCGGTCCATATGGCGGGCTACGGTTCGGTTGGTGTCCCTCCGCTGTCCGGAGCGTGTGCAGACCCATCTTCGCTTGTCGTCAGGCCTCACTCAGTTTGATGCGGAACTCATGACTGATGACAATTCTACTCCAGTCAATGAGATTACATGCCAAAAACGTGTCTGGAGAGGCACTGGACAGCGGTGTGATACCAATCTGTCACCACGAGTGTCGGTCTGGGGAGGTGGTTCTCATCTGCGGCAACCTTGTGGCACAGTGGTACATCGACGACATTCTATGTCTAGTTTTGTTGCCCTTCACGGCAAGCCATCCTGGGCTTACATTTCAGCAAGACAATATCCGCCCGAATACGGCGTGAGTTTCTACAGCTTGTCTTCCTGCTTGCCAAACCCTACCTTGGCCAGAAAGGTTACCGGATCTCTCCTCAATTGAGAACTTTTGGAGCGTTATGGAACCGATAGAGGTACTCAAAGTACCCTCCACCACACACCGTCAGGTGGCTTGCGGAGTATGGATGTAGATGTAGATGGACAAAGCTCTCCAACCAGCTCCGGATTTTGACGATCTAACCCGCAGTTGGACAGAATTTAGCACGATATCTCTCTGGTCGGACATCAAACAACTCTAGCAATCAGTGTCGATCTAAATAACTGCTTGCATAAGGACCAGAGGATCCGCGCAGGGTAGCCGCGCGGTCTTGGGCGTCTTGTAACGGTCCGCGCGGCTCCCCCCGTCTGAGGTTCGAGTCCTCCTTCGGGCATGGGTGTGTGTGTCGTCCTTAGCGTAAGTTAGTTTAAGTTAGATTAAGTAGCGTTAAGTTTAGGGACCGACGATCTCAGCAGTTTGGTCCCATAAGACCTTACCACAAATTTCCCATTTTTTTCCCAAGGACCAGAGGTGCACCAACGCGTTATTAATTTACTCAATTTGTGAAGTTCATGTTGTTGAATAAATTATGCAGTTTTCCTGAAATTGTAATTATTTGTTTGTCTGTACGTGTACATCATATTTACCGATTTCCGAACCATTCGGATAATTCCTTGGTAGCCGGCCGCGGTGGTCTAGCGGTTCAGGCGCTCTGTCCGGAACCGCGCGACTACTACGGTCGCAGGTTCGAATCCTGCCTCGGGCGTGGATGTGTGTGATGTCCTTAGGTTAGTTAGGTTTAAGTAGTTCTAAGTTCTAGGGGACTGATGACCACAGATGTTAAGTCCCATAGTGCTCAGAGCCATTTGAACCAATTCCTTGGTGCGTCGTGAGTGTGTGTGAAGACAACTACTAAAAATAGACCTTATTTATTATGTTTTAAAGTGTGTTCCTTTCTGTAACCACAAAAAGAGTAGGTTCTGTCTTTCTTTCATCTAACTGGCCATCATTGGTACGTGGCACCTACATAGACCGAGCTGTGCCGTGGCGTATACCTGCTCGCTATCTGTAAATGCGCCGAAGACCTTAGTTCCACGAAGCGCTCGCTTATTGTCGCGGAGCGTTCCATTGGTATTGTAAATGGAGGTGTATTATTTTTAATGACTATGTTGTTCATTTTAGTGTTTCTTGTAAGCGAGTTGTGTGATGATCAGTTTACGTCGATGTTAATAAAAACTGATGGCAAGTTGGTGATTCTTATTTCTGTGAAGTTACAGAATATCTCAGCTAAACGTTACATCAGACGTATTAATATAACGAAGAATAATTTCCACGAAGGATTTTTTTTTTTTTACTTCGGAATTGGAGGAAGGCTTACAGGATATTCCGAAGACTGGAAGGAATTTTATTACTATGGATATGTTGCAGTTTTTACATATATACATTTTATGCCGAACTAAGATACATATTTGAGTTAATTGACAAGCAGCATACGGGGAATAAGCCCATTAGTACCGCCATCTCTGTTTTTTTCTGAAGAGAATTTGCAGTAAAATAGGGAGATCATAGGTGATGAAATTCTTGAGCTTCCGTGACGACGAAATTGGTGGTTCTAGGTCGGTTGTGGTCACACAAACATTAACTAATTAAATGAAACGTAACATCGTGTACCACATGGACGATCATACCATGTGTAGCTGTGCGTGGCATGTCACTTTTGTTTTATAAAACTTACGAGGATGATTCATCCGCAGTTATTATGCATTTGATAAATGACCACAGATGGAAAGTAGCAAGTAGTGCTTAATAAGGAACTGTTTTAAAATAACAGTCTCACTAAACGGTGTAATTGGAGACAAATTTACATAGAAAGCTTCCTAAGTGAGCGGGAAAAGAGTGAAGTACTATTAAAATAATGTATTGAACTGTTATGGAGCTTCTGGAAAGATTAAAAATATGCGGTGGAACGGGTATCCCAATTGGATACTTATCGCTGCTTATGTTCTTAGCGGATACATGGCATCCCTCGAAAGGCAATACTCCCGGTTAGCGTTTAGGTCAGATACAGTTTTAGAGTGCAAACAAGATGCATAAGAAACCACTCTCCAGAATGAATATACCGCCAGAAAAAAAGTGAAGTATCCGGAATGGGAGGAGGAAACGAAATGAAACTTCACGGATTGAGAGAGTGTGTGATGTTATTGCAGTGGTTACAGAATCGAGTCAAATTTACGAAGAACTTGGCAGTTTGAGCCCACTTACCTGTATGACCCTGCACCCTCTCTGGCCTGGATGCATGCACTGGTTCGGTTGGCAACGGCGTCATAAAGCTGTTGCATCCTCTCCTGAGGCAAACTGCTGTAATTGGTTCTTCCTGTCGTTTATATTGGTACTGGGATGGAGCTCACGTCCTAGTGGATCCCGCACATGTTCTTTTCTGGGTACCTTTCTGGCCACGACATCACACAGACAGTTCACAGACACATGTGCTGTGTGTGGAAGAGCATTGTCCTGCTGAAAAATGGCACCACGATGCTGTCTCATGAGAGATAACGCACGAGGAAGCGGGACGTCCTTGACGTACCGTTGAGGCGTCACTACCCGCCATTACCCGAAGTCACACCCTAAGGCTTCCCACGGCATTAAGCCAGGAGTAATAGTGCTGTGCCCTCCCAAACGTTAGAAGAATTGGACCTGTCTCCACGTCTCCGACGACGCCATTCATCAGAAATTCATCCTTCCCAGTCACGGTACCATTCCAGACGCAGTCATCTGTGCTATAGTGTTAATGGCAGCCTACATCTGGGACGGTAATTGCCCAGTCCTACTAGTCTCCGACCAATGGCGTGAGATGATACAGAACGTCTACATCTACATGGATACACTGCAAATCACATTTAAGTACCTGGCAGGGGGGTTCATCGAACCACTTTCACAATTCTCTATTATTTCAATCTCGCATGGTGCGCGGAAAGAATGAACACCTATATCTTCCCTCACGAGCTCTGATTTCCCTTATTTTATCGTGGTGATCGATCCTTCCTATGTAGGTCGATGTCAACAAAACATTTTCGCATTCGGAGGAGAAAGTCGGTGTTTGGAATTTCGTGAGAAGATTCCGTTGCAACGAAAAACGCCTTTGTTTTAATGATGTCCACACCAAATCCTGTATCATTTCTGTGACACCTCTCCCATATTTCGCGATAATACAAAACATGCTGTTTATCTTTGAACTTTTTCGATGTACTCCGTCAGTCCTATCTGGTGAGGATCCCACAACGCGCAGCAGTATTCTAAAAGAGGACAGACAAGCGTAGTGTAGGCAGTCTCCTTAGTAGGTCTGTTACATTTTCTGAGTGTCCTGCCAATAAAACTCAGTCTTTGATTAGCCTTCCCCACAACATTACCTGTGTTCCTTGCAATTTAAGTTGTTCGTGATTGTAATTACTAGGTATTTATTTGAATTTACGGTCTTTAGATTTGACTGATTTATCGCGTAACCGAAGTTTAACGAGTTCCTTTTAGCACTCATGTGGATGCTCTCACACTTTTCGTTATTTAGGGTCAACTGCCGCTTTTCGCACCATTCAGATATCTTTTCTAAATCGTTTTGCAATTTGTTTTGATCTTCTGATGACTTTATTAGTCGATAAACGACAGCATCATCTGCAAACAACCGAAGATGGTTGCTCAGATTATCTCCCAAATCGTTTGTGTAGATAAGCAACAACAAATGGCCTATAACACTACCTTGGGGAACGTCAGAAATCACTTCTGTTTTACTCGGTGACTTTCCGTCAATTACTACGAACTATGGCCTCTCTGACAGGAAATCACAAATCCAGTCACATAACTGAGACGATATTCCATAAGCACGCAATTTCACTACGAGCCGCTTGTGTGGTACAGTGTCAAAAGCCTTCAGGAAATCCAGAAATACGGAATCGATCTGAAATCCCTTGTCAATAGCACTCAACACATCATGTGAATAAAGAGCTAGCTGTGGTTCACAGGAAAGATGTTTTCTAAACCCATGTTGATTGTGTATCAATAGACCGTTTTCTTCGAGGTAAGAATGTTGCACAATGTTGCAAGCAGTCCATTGCAAAGTACTTGTTCTCCGATGGCAGCCATAGATGTGAAGGGGCTACAAAGTGCTTGGTGCATAACACATGAGGCACCTAGCGGTAGTAAGACCTTGTCGACCGGAAAGTTGCCGATGAGTATGTCTGTCCTTACGTTCAGATGCCGTCCATCATCACATTTGAATTTCTCACAATAGTGGATGTGCCAACATTCGACCAGCCGGGCCAAATGGAAACCCACAATGAGGCTACTTTGAAGCTCTGCCAGGTGCTGATAATGCTGTATCACAGGAATAGGCGGCTTCTCTGTGTCTTTCACAGCGATCAGTCAACGTCTGACGCTGTTCTCAGCTCTCATATACCCTATCAGGCCTGCCAACAACGCTGAACACGAACAACACTAGTATACTCTCGTGGCTATTCTACCTGTCACAGAGAAGTGCAGCTCCCACCGATGGTGTGTACATGTGCGAAATTACACTGACATCCGACGGTGTGTTCTGGGCACTTCACTTTTTTTGGCAGGTGGTGTACTTCACTCTGCAGCAGAGAGGTTCATTCTGGAACAATACGCTGCGAGCAGACTGTGCCGAGGCTACTTCTCCTCGATGTTCTTTCTTCGCGCTAGGTACACAGGACGGCTTCTGTTAACTTTGGAAAGTAGGAGAGAGGTAAGGACAGAAGTGCGGCGTACCTGGATAGCTTAGTCGGTAAGAGGACTGCCCGTCAAAGGAAAGGTTAAAGGCTCGAGACCCATCTGGCACACAGTGTTAATCAGCCAGGAAGTACCGCTCTACACTCCGCTACAGATTGAAAAATCTATTGCGCGTAGTTACGGCTACATTTCCACTTACTGGAAGACAGAAAAAAATTTCGAGAGGAAATTTACGGCCAAATATGCACAACTAGATCAACAGGCCGCATTCCGAAGCCTATATGATGGACTGCGAATGATAGAGGAACGTATACGTGGCATTACGCACTGAAAGTTTCTGCAGAATGCGTAAACGTGCAGTGAGCTGTGCTTGCATCTGAACTGTCTCCTCGGCGACCATCAAAGACATTTCTGGGACGGTTTCCAACGAAATATGGAAATAAAGTGTTGGTGCAACACCTGTCGCTCATGAGACGCAAGGCGCAATAGCGTTTCATTTCTAGAGTAATGCTGAAAGATAACTCGAACAGGTCAAGGAAGGATATAAAATCCTAATTCAAGTCAATGAATTTTGCTGCTGTGGAAGTAGAATAACAGGTAATAACATATATATAATGGATATTAAAGTAAGAGTCATGATGACTAAACAAGCCTTCAGAAAAAAGAGTAATGTACTAATCAAAGGCCATATTCAAACAGAAAAAAGAAATAAATTTACCAAATTCCAGAGAAATTTTAAGCTTCGGTTGTGAAGGCTTGGCCTTGAGGAAGCAACGAAAAAAAAATTAGAGTCAGTAGAGATGTATACATGGAGAAGGTCCACTGGACTGAAAGAAAATCTAATGAACAAATACTAAAAGGTACTAGAGAGAAAAGGATGTTGATTAACATGGTATAGACAAGAAAAATAAATTAACTGGGCAGCTTCTTCGAGATAACAACGTCACAGAAAACGCCTTCGAAGACAAAATACTGGGAGAAAAAGCAGGCTCAGAACATCCATATCACAAAGTATTATAAGTGGGATGAACAGCAGTAATTGCAGTCAAATGGTGAAGATGGTGGGAGAAAGGGGAGGAGGGTTACATCAACATCTGGTTGCCTTTAGTGTCTAATGATGATCAGTTATGGTTTACTGAGTCCACTCGTTTACCGCAACGTATCTGTTCGCTTTGATGTTAAAAGTCGGAAAGCAGCACGTGGACGTATTTGCTATCATTATGATTATTACTTGCAGTTCAGGACTTCATTTTCGCCATCTCACTGTATGATTCTGGCATTCATAAAACATCGAATCTGCTCATAAACTATCGTAGCGACTAAAGAGAGCAGATGTGAGGATTAAGCAGAAGCTTGGCCACCTCCAGAATAGATTGCGCGCCGCTAAACATCGGACCAGAGATGCGAAGCTACACAGCCTCCTCTTTCAGATTCGGGCGCAAACAAACGCTCTTCCTAAATATTTATCCCGCGAGTGTTCCAAGGCTGTACAAACAGCGCCACGTTGCGAACGTGTTCACAATGATGTCGGTATCAAGAAAGAGATGCTTAGGTTTCCGTTTTCCAACTAAAACAATTTTTGATACGCAATCTGTGTTGCGATTGATGTACGTCGTCTTTTTAGGACACTTGGGCGTATTTAATTTCCTTGGTTTCTTTGTGGAATCTCTACTTTTATTCAGCCCACCGAAATGGAAAGCTTGCATGGCCGTGTCGGGCAGGAGGCACCTTAGTAGAGTTCAGCTAGCGTGTATCAGCCATGTTACTGCCAGCTTGTCTCCTCGAGATGGGAAGATGAGTCTTGGCTTGAAACTGTCCAGTCAGGACGACTGTGCTGTTCCGGATGAGTCATAATGTTGTATCTCTGTTGTTGCTGGAGGCAGGAGAAAAGGCGAGATGAAGCCACAGGGTGTAAACAAATTCTCTTTACATTCTTTGAGGACAAGTTCCTTAGACAAAAACAAGAAAAGAAGTCTAGTAAGCGTGGGTTCTAAAATGCTTACCTTAAGAGCTATGACCACTTTTTCATCTTCGCTACTGTGGAACATATCTCTCTTCTATTGGAAAATGGTCGTAGCTCTTAAGGTACGTACTTTAATGCCCATGTTTACTGGACAGTTTTCCTTGTATTGGTTCATACTGCCTCCTCCCAAACTATGGAAAGCAAAGAGCTCTCAGCAGAAGAGATATGTTTCACAGTATAGCCATCAAGGTATGCATTTTAGAGCCCATGTTTAACAGACATTTTTCCTTGTTTTGGTGTAAGGAGTCTGTACTCAAAGTCCGTAAAGGGAACTTAGTTACATCCTGTAAATTCGATGAGGGCAAACGAGATCACCAAGACAAGGTACGGATCATATCAACAGTATCAACAGCAAATCTACTGAATGCAGATATGTTCAAAAACTAACCTACGGCGTTATCACAGACTAGGCACCAAGTGAGGTGGCTGGACTACGGGTCAGGAAAGACGGGTTTGAAATAACCATCTAGAATTCCTGACACAGGTATCTGAGGTTTTTTCTGAACCACTGCTAGAGAGTGCTGCGAAGGTCCCTACGACAAGGTAACCTGAACTAGAGGTCACTTATTTTTTAGTCTATTGTACTTTCATTCCATGTCCGCATTTCCTCTGGTCTGCCACATCCTGGCAATCAGAATTTCTTCGACGACCACGATTCGAAATTGATGTTTCAGCATGGACACCATCGTATTGCCTCTGTGTAGTGGTTGCAACCTTAAATGCGGATTCATGCATTTCTGTCGCGTACTATGGAGCAATCTTCTGTAATGTCTCAGCATGTGAACATTCCACATACGCCACAGAATAACCTGAGTGTACTGATGGTCCTGTATCTTAAATCGCTAATGTATGCTGGAAACATTAGAGGTAGTATAGCATTTTCCTGGGAAACATTTGATGTTATTTTCTTCTGGCGATAATTTGCCATCCATTACAACGTGATGGATTATAAAAAGGCCTTTGATTGTGCCATGTGGGACAAGTTGTTGCATGTGCTCAACGAGTCTGTGGTTCCAAAACACCTGGTATCCTTACTAAAAGGTCTTTGTATTAGCCATACTGCAACTATAAAAGTAGTTGCTAAGTACTCGGAATTTTTCGATGTGACAAATGGCGTCAGACAAGGTTGCATAGTGTCACCTCAGCTCTACAATATCTATGCAGAGTGTGTAATCGGGAAAGCGCTGGGTGGGTGGGACGGTGGGATTTCAATTGGCGGCAGGAAAATCAACAATTTACGCTTCGCAGATGATACTACACTCATAGCAAGAAGTGAGGAAGAACTTGGTTATATGTTCTCAAGAGTGAAAGATATTAGTCCAAACCTTGGCCTAGAGATGAACGTGAAAAAAACCAAACTAATGGTTATAAATCGCTAAGGCATCGATTGAAACCAACTTACAGGATGCTTAAGGAATCTGTAGATAGTGATTATGTATATCTAGGCTCTCTGTTCAATTGCAAAGCAAAGTGTGATAAAGAGATAAGACGACGAATCGTTCTAGGCCGAGCCGAAAGGGTCAAACTCACTAAGATATGGGAGAATCGGGCAATATAAAAGACAACGAAGATGCGCTTGGTAGAAGCATTGGTGTTTCCTGCATTCTTATACGGATGCGAGACCTGGAACGTGAAAGGTAGTGATAAGAGCCGCATTGATGCCTTCGAGATGTGGTGTTGTAGATGGATGCTACATGTACCGTGGACACAAAAAAGAACAAATGTTTCAATAATAGAAGAACTTAAAATCTCAAGAAGGTTATCTTCTCGTGTCAGCCAAAGATACCTTCAGTTCCTTGGGGACATCTTGAGAAGGAAAAGGGATAATTTAGAGAAGATCATAGTGCAGGGAAAACTGAGGGCAGAAGACCACGTGGGAGAGCAGCAAACAGATGGTTGGATCAAGCGAAGAAGATTACCAGCCTGCCGCTTCACGTCATATTAAGAGAGGCCGAAGATCGCTGTGGATGGAGACATCTGTCTGAAGTTTCAACTACGTAAAAATGAATGAGGTCACGGCACTCAGCAATGAGTAAAACGACTAATGATGATGACAACGTACTATTAGCCTGAAACACTTCGAAACATTGATATACTTTTCGAGATACTCGATATGATAGTATGGCTGTTACCAGTTGAGAATATGGTACAGTATCGGACACATTTTCGCAAATTTAGGAAGATGGAGACTATCTATTTTTACTGCAGCTATTTATGCAAGGAACAGTATGTGAAAAAATCCAGCTATATTTCACGCGAGCGAGTTTTTTGTGTTGATTCTTTATTAAAAGAACGAACGTGAACTCTTTTCCACTCATGCACGAATCTTCGCTGCACATGCGATATTCGATAAATACGGCCTGCAAAAACTGCTTATTTCGCATCGTCAGGGCTTGGTGTCACTTTAACTAGTACTGACTGGTCCTCGGTACTGTCTGCGTTCGACTCGGTACATCTCGTGTGTGAGAGTGTGCCGCCATTAAATATTGTTTCGTCACTATCTTTACGCATTAAAAGACTGATTGTCCAAAGACTGATTAACGTGAGAGTGGATGGAAAATTTGGATCCGTTCATTGTCTTTAATGTGACTAAAATTTTATAGCATTTTCTGAGAAGATTTTGGCCAGGACATGATTGTGGAATTTATTTTAAACTATACGTATAGCCCTTCGTACGGATGCATGAATTACCATTATGTTTTATCTATTAGTTTCCATTCTCTTTTGTAATGGGATTTAAAAATCTCCGGTTTTACAGCGTTTTCCTAATTTTACCATTTTGCTTACAGTAAGTTGAGGAAATGGGCTTGGTGCCAAGAATGAGAGACGAGAAAAACTCATTGAGTTCTGCAATAAATTTCGGCTCGTAATAGCGAATAATTTGTTGAAGAATCACACGAGGAGAAGCTATACTTGGAAAAGACAGGGAGATGTGGGAAGAGTTCAGCTGGAATACATTATGGTCAGGAAGAGATTCCAAGATGAGATACCGTATTGTAAGGCGTACCTAGGAGCAGATATAGACCCAGATCACCATTTATTGGTAATGAAGCCTAGGCTAAAATTTAAGAGTCTAGTCAGGAAGAAACAACGCGGAAAGACGTGAGATACAGCAGTACTAAGGAATAAGGCGGTACACATGAAGTTCTCTAAGAGTATAGATACTTTGACAAGGAATAGCTCAGTAGGCAGTTCAATTGAAGAGGAATGGACTCTCTAAATAGGACAATCACACGAGTTGGAAGGAAAAACACAGGGACAAAGAAGACAACCGCGAAGAAACCATGGATAACAGATGAAGTACTTCAGCTGATCGACGAAGAAGAATAGAAAAAGAAATGATCGTCGGAAGGATTGACTCAGAATATAGAAAAGTCAAAACAACCTTCGATAAAATTAAAAGCAAGTCTGGTAACATTAAACGTGCAATGGGAATTCCACTGTTAAATGCAGAGAAGAGAGCATATAAGTGGAAAGAGAACACTGAATTGCTTTATGAGGGTGAAGATTTGTCTGATGATGCGATTGACGAAGACACAGGAGTAAAGATAGAAGAGATAGGAGAGACAGTATTATAACCATAATTTAAAAGATTTTTGGATGACCTAAGATCTAATAAGACAGAAGGGATTGATAAAATTCCATCGGAATTTCTAAAACCATCGGGGGCAAATTTCAAAATCGTGGTAACGACTTATGGGATCAAACTGCTGGGGTCAATGGTCCCTAAGCTTACGCACTACTTAATCTAACTTAAATTAACTTACGCTAAGGATAACACACACACCCATGCCCGAGGGAGGACTCGAACCTCCGATGGAGGGAGCCGCGCGGACCGTGACAAGGCGCCCTTGACCGCGCGGCTACCCCGCGTGGCACCATCGGGAGGGGGGTGGGGGGTGGGGGGGGGGTGGGGCAGCAAAACGTCTACGTACGTTGATGTGTAGAATGTACGAGTCTAAAGATATACCATCTGACTTCCAGAAAAACGTCATTAACACGATTCCGAAGATTGCAAAAGCTTAACAGCTCATGCATCCAAGCTGTTGACAGGAATAATATACAGAAGAATGGAAAAGAAATTTGAGCATCTATTAGATGGCGATTAGTTTAGCTTTTGGAAAGGTAAATGCACAGAGAGGGAGTTTTGACGCTGCGTTTGATAACAGAAGCAAGACTAAAGAGAATGAAGAGACGTTCATAACATTTGTCGAGCTGAAAAAAATTACGACAATGTAAAATGGTGCAAGACGTTCGAAATTCTAAGAAATAATAGGGGTCAGCTGTAAGGAAAGACGGGTAACACACAATATATACAAGAGTGCAGAGGAAACAATAAGAGTGGAAGACCAAGAACGAAGTTGCCCGGATTAAAAAGAGTGTAAGACTCGGATTTAGTCTTTCGCCCCTACTGTTCAGTTTGTGCGTCGAAGAAGCAATGATGGAAATTAAAGAAAGGTTCAGGAGCGCGATTAAAATACAAGGTAAAAGGATGTCAATTAGAAGATTCGCTTATGTCATTGCTATTCTCAGTGAAAGCGAAAAAAAAATTTACAGAATCTGCTGAATGGAATGAACAGTCTAAGTACATGATAGGAAAACACCCCTAAGGGCGAAAAAATCAGCAATGATCAACGGCATGAGTACGCAGAAGTCAATGGAAACCACTGCAATAAACACACATAATGGGCATCCACAGGGCATGTGGCCTGTAAGTGTTATGATGGTCTCTCCATTGACAAAATGTTTAGGAATAGTCCCCGCATTCGGATCTACGGGAGCGGGCTGCAAATGGGGAGATGAGCATGAGAAAAAGATTGAATAACCAACAAAAGAATAACGTTCTAAGAGACGGGGCGTGGAATATCAGAAACTTGAACGTGGTAGGGAAGCTAAAAAATCTGAAAAGAGAAATGTAAATGCCATATCTAGATAGCGAGGCTTACTGAAGTGAAGTGCGAAGAGGACAAGGATTTCTGGTTAAATGAGTGTAGGGTAATATCAACAGCAGCAGAAAAGAGTATAACGGGAGTAGCATTCGTTATGAGTAGGAAGGTAGGGGACAGAGTGAGTTACTGTGAGCGGTTCAGTAAAAGGGTTGTTCTCATCAGAATCGACAGCAAACCAACGCCGACAATGATAGTTCAGGAACTCACGCCAACGGCCGGCCGGAGTGGCCGAGCGGTTCTAGGCGCTTCAGTCCGGAACCGCGCTGCTGCTACGGTTGCAGGTTCGAATCCTGCCTCGGGCATGGATGTGTGTGATGTCCTTAGGTTAGTCAGGTTTAAGTAGTTCTAAGTCTATGGGAATGATGACCACAGCGGTTAAGTCCCATAGTGCTCAGAGCCACTCGTGCCAGCGTTGCAAGCTGAAGATGTAGAACTAGAACTAGAATCCTATATGATGATATTGAACAAGTAATTCAGTATGTACAGGAAATGAAAATCTAATAGTCATGGGGGACTGAAATGTAGTTGTAGGTGATGGAGTAGGAGAAAGGGTGAAGGGAAAATGTGGGCTTGATACTAGGAATGGGAGAAGAGAAAGACTAATTGAGTTTTGTAATAAATTTCAGCTAGTGAAAGCGAATTCTCTGTTCAAGTACCGCAAGAGGAGAAGGTATAATTGGAAAAGGTCGGGAGATATTGGAAGATTTCAGTTAGATTACATCATGGTCAGACAGAGATTCCGAAATCAAATACTAGACTGTAAACCGTACCCAGTAGCAGAGATATACTCAGATCACGATGTAGTAGTGGTGAAGAATAGGCTGAAGTTAGAGATTAATAAGTAAGTATCAACACTCAAGGAAGTGGGATACGGAAATAGTAAGGAATGAAGACATACACTTGAAGTTCTCTGAGGCTATAGATACTGTTGTAGTGAATAGGACAGTATGCTGTTTGGTTGAAGAGGAATGAACACATCTAAAAAGGGCAATCACGGAAATTGGAGAGGAAAACTTAGGTACAAAAAGGTAACTGTGAAGAAACCATGGGTAACAAAAGACATACTTCAGTTAATCGATGAAAGAAGGAAATACAAGAATGTTCAGGGAAAATTAGGAATACAGAAAAACAAGTCGCTGAGGAATCAAATAAATAGGAAGTGTAAGAAAGCTAAGACGATATGGCTGCTTGAAAAATGTGGAGAAACCGGAAAAAATGATTGGTGGAAGAACTGACTTAGCATATAGAAAAGTCAAAACAAACTTCGGTGAAACTGAAAGCGAGGGCGGTAACAATAAGGGCGCAACGGGAGTTTCACTGTTAAATGCAGAGGAGAGAGCCAGCAGGTGGAAAGAGTATACTGAATGCCTCTACGAGGGGGAAGATTTGTCTGATGTGATAGAAAGAGAGATAGGAATAGAGTTAGAAGAGATAGGGGTTTCAGTATTAGAATCATAACATAAATCATTGGGAGATGTGTGAACAAAATGACTATCCACGTTGGTGTATAGAACGTATGAGTCTGGCGACATACCATCCGACTATCGAAAAAATATCACACACTCTATTCCAAAGATTGCAAGAGCTGACAAGTGTGGGAATTATCACACAATCAGCTTAACAGCTCATGCAATCCAAGTTACAGACAAAAATAATATACAGAAGAATGGAAAAGAAAATGGCAGATAAATTTGGGTTTAGGAAAGTAAAGGCACCAGAGAGGGAATTTTGCTGTTGCGGTTGATAATGGACGCAAGAGTAAAGAAAAATCAAGCCACGTTTTTAGGATTTGTCGACCTGGAAAAAGCGTTCAATAAACTCAAATGCTGCAAGACGTTTGCAATTCTGAGGAAAATAGGGGTAAGCTATAGGGAGAGACGGGTAGTATATTACATATACAAGAGCCAAGAGGGAATAATGATAGTTAAAGGCCAAGAAAGGAGTGCTCAGATCAAAAAGGGTATAAGACAGGGATATAGTCTTTCACCCCTTCTGTTCAGTCTGTATATCGAAGAAGCAATGATGGAAATAATAGTAAGGTTTAGAAGTGGAATTAAAATTCAAGGTGAAACCTTATCAATGATGCGATTCACTGATGACATTGCTATACTGAGAGGAAGTGAAGAAGAATTACATGATTTTCTGAATGGAATGAATGCCTAATGAGTACAGAACATGGATTGTAGAAAGTCAAAAGTAATGAGAAGTAGCAGAAATAAGTACAGCGAAAAATTTAACATCAGGATTGATAGTCACAAAGTAATGCTGATACCTGGGCAGCAAAGTAACCTATGCCGGTCGGAGCAAGGAGGACGTAAAAAGCAGACTAGCACTGGCAGAAAGGGCATTCCTGGCCAAGAGAAGTCTTCTAGTTACAAACATAGGACTTAAATTGAGGAAGAAATTTCTGAGACTGTACATTTGGGCACAGAACTGTATGGTAGTGAAACATGGATTGTGGGAAATCCGAAACGGAAGAAAATCGAGGAGTTTGAGATGTGGTGCTACAGAGGAATGTTGAAAATTGGGTGGACTGATAGGGTAAGGAGTGAGGAGGTTCTGCTGAGAATCGACTAGGAAAGGAATGTGCGGAAAACATTGACAAGAAGGTTCAAATGGTTCAAATGGTTCAAATGGCTCTGAGTACTATGGGACTTAACTGCTGAGGTCATCAGTCCCCTAGAACTTAGAACTACTTAAACCTAACTAACCTAAGGACATCACACACATCCATGCCCGAGGCAGGATTCGAACCTGCGACCGCAACGGTCGCGCAGTTTCAGACTGTAGCGCCTAGAACCGCTCGGCCACTCCGGCCGGCAAAGAAGAAGGCTCTGAGGACTATGCGACTTAACTGCCAAGAAGAAGGGACAGGATCGTAAGCATCTGGCAAGACATCAGGGAATAACTTTCAAGGTACTAGAGGAAGCTGTAGAGGGTAAAATCTGTAGAGTAAGACGGAGACTGCAATACAATTAGCAAATAACTGTGGACGTTGGTTGAAGTGCTACTCTGAGATGAAGAGGTTGGTACAGGAAAGGAATTCATGGAAGGGCTCTTCAAACCAGTTAGAAGACTGATGAATCAAGAGAGAAGCAGTTTTTCTTCTAAATTCTGAGATACCACATAGTTTCTTGGTCTCTGTTAGAATGCGATCCACACGCATATGTAGTCTTTTCAGTAACTTAGAAGACTTACTCATCGCCGGAAGAGCAGTTTTAGTACGCAGAAAGTCTGTCTATCACAAGCATCACTATCAATACAATACAATACTTACACATAAAAGAGAACTGGATCACAGTTAAAACAATAATTGGTGCCATATAAACTTAGATATGAGAAATGAGAAGTTAGATGTTCAAATGTGTATGAATACGTAAGGGACAAAACTGCTGAGGTCATCGGTCCTTAGAGTTACACACTACTTAAACTGACTTAAACTAACTTATGCCATGAACAACACACACACCCATACCCGAGGGAGGATTCGAACCTCTGGCGGGAGGGGCCGCGCAATCCGTGACTTGGCGCCTCAAACCGCGCGGTCATTTCAGCGGCTGAAGTTAGATGTTATGTAGTGACGTGGATATACTGTAAAATTACCGCTTTAACATAAAACCACATGATGAGCAACATTCTCTTATTAATTTTAGGAGCGACTCTGTTCTTCTCTTGGCAGGCGCAACTATAACGCGCCCGAGAAATGACAACACTTTTGTTTAGAGTAATGCAAGTGATGTTCAAACTCAACTATTCACCACGGAGAATTGTAATTCTTGTCAGTTCCATGGACGTTAATAGGTGAAGTTTACGTTTACTTGGTAGTAAGCCATTAGATGTCCAAGCCACGAAGCAGCCACTTGAGCGATGTTTCTTTGTTTTTCCGCGTTCCCCATTTGGTACTGCGACTAAATTGCTTAAGAGCCTGAAGAAGGATGATGGTGGTGGAAAGTGGAGGACAAGGTGGCTCTCGGCTGGGCTCTTTAAACACAGAGGACGCTGGATAAATCACGCCGCTGCAACTCTACGGACCAGCGCGTGACGTCACAGGCGCGGTGGCCAGCCTGCAGGTAGTGGGTGGCCGCTGCAGCGTTGCGCAAAGACGCAAACACTCAGCTATCCACGCGGAGCCGCCATCCGGAGACACACGCGCTGGACCCGCTCTGCAGGCCCACGCTCTCCTCCGCTCTGTGGGAGGAGAACTCGCACCAGCTGAAAACAAATCAGAGGCGCCTAACAGGGGCGCTCGAACAGCCCGATAATTCCAAGGGTTGCAGGTGAAGGAACTTGAGGAATCGCAAGTTTAGAAACTGAAACACGCTGATGGTCAGCGTGTGGTGTACCGAGTGCACGGATAAGCAAACGATTAGAACTTAGATTTTCAGCACAACCACACGAAACAGGAAACATCTACATTCCGTATATAAGGAAAGTTAACGGTTTCCTCATTAAGAAATCGCATTCTAATATTGGTTGTTTGTCCACACGTTGTCCATCCTTTAAGAAGAAGAAACGTCTAACAGCACATTGAGCCGTGCTGCGGCTCGCGTTGGTGCTGTTCGTAGGTTTCCACCCTCTGTTGCAGGCCAGACGGTATCGATTAACTGGCATGGTTGCGGTTGTTTGTCTTCTTCTCGTGTTGACTGGCGCCACTAGGTGTCGCAAGCGTTGCCTGTCCGCTAGTGGCAGCAGTGGCGGTTATCGATATGTATTAACTGTTACCCTATCTTTTGGGCACCACAATGAAACCTATAATAGTGGCTAACGGGCAAAAATTCTAACAATCAAGGAAGTAAGGAACCACTAGGACCGGGCGAGGAAGCAGGGCCAAGTGCTGGTAGAAGTAACACAACACCTTACTTCTAATGCATTTATTAAAACTAGCTAAAATACTATATACAATCTGCCAAGATAATGAATATAGGGAGAATCAAACCTTAAGAAACTAGTTCATCAACAATTTAACATTGTACCACGCAACATAATACTGCGTATGCCTTAAGGGCTGCAATCGCAAAGAAAGTCTGAAGGGCCAATTTAGCAAGAATACATATAACGTGTTCAGCCTGAAGGGCTAGTAAATTTGCAAACCAAAATTCACTTCACTTCAAAATTTAAGATATAAAAAGCCAATACCACAGACAAAGAAAATATTCAAATATAAACATATGAACAGAAGGTTTGAGCCTGAAGGGCCACCAGAATAGTTAACTAGACTTTAGTTAAAGAGCAGATTTTCCAACAGTTTAGGCAAGGCAGTGTGAAACAATAAAGAGGCCTGAAGGGCCGTGCAACTTCCAAGTCCGGGGCCTGAAGGGCCAAATTAACAAGATAGGAAAATCTTAAAAATATCAACTGGAAAATAACAAGTGCTTATTAACAACTCGACCTTAAGGGCCAGGTAATAAATGAAATTAGTCAATCAAATTCTGCAATAAGTAAGTAATGGCCAGGAATTTATCAGTAAGCCGGCCTTAAGGGCCCCAGTACACTAACAAGGAAGGTTAATTATTAAAACTGGATTCCAAAGCCTTAAGGGCTGTAGAGCATTCAAAAGGGGGGGGGGGAGCATGAAGGGCCAGTTCATCAAGGTACTTAATAAACAGCTCAGCCTGAAGGGCTGGCCGATGGTTGAGGCTAGACAAGTTCTCAAAAATAGAAGGCAAATCAACAATTTTATCAGTAATCGAGCCTTAAGGCCACAGTACATCTAGAATCCACATTAAGCATTAAGAACTATCATACAGCGAAGCAATTCCCTAAAACTTAGCAACCTTAAATAAATCAATTGATACTATCCAGCTTAAAACCTAGGGACAACAATACATGCATATACTTCTAAAAGGTAAACTTGCATAAAATCTAAATTTAAAATGCAAACAAACGCACACCAACATGCCCAGCAAATTTACAAAGGTTTTACCACAGTTGCTGAGTATGAATTACAAGCAGCTGCAAGGCTACCAATCAGTCATCGTGACCCAATATCATGATTTACAATCTTCAGGTAGTACGAAACAGAAAAAATACAAGGCGAGCCCCAAAGAGGAATTAAATGATGCCCTTCAATTACAAATCATTATACCGCAGCGTAAAGCTGCCACATTTCACAAACTGGCGTAAAAGCCACCAACTCAATCGACAATGTTCATATAGGCAAACATACAAATAAAATTCTCTAACTCTGTAAAATTTTCAGTCTAAAAGGGGGCTGATAATAACATACGGTATCAAAACAATCTTTAAGGTAAACACATGCACCAACAACTTTTAAGGTGTGCACAGCCACGTACTTCAGAAAATTCTTTTCTTTCTCTCACATACGTATAACACGTAGGCCTGGAACTGACCACCAAATTGGTCACAAGAATCAATAGATAGCCACCAATACATCAGTACTTAATTAGACAGTCTCCTAGTGTTACATGACAGAGCAATAGTTCGCATTCACAGCCTTTGATTCAACATGTTCTACCATCCTCGTTGTACAGTATCGACCATGCCCGGAGTGCCTACTGCAAATTTTAACCAAGCAATTCACGCTCACGTCGACGACTAACCGGGGAACCAGCCCAGCAGTACAAGAACAACCTACACACTCGAAGTCAAACTCCGCAAACGCACTACAGAACTAACATTCAACCTTTTCCTTCATAGGTTCAGAACCGGCGAGCTAAACCGGTCGACGGAAAATGTCGGCGACAGCAACATAAAGGAAGTCGCAAACACCACCCTAATACAAGGCAATAGCAAGTCAAAAGCACAACGGCAATAGCGAAATATATTCAACTTCAGTCCCGGAGGAAAACCTGCCGCGCTCAGTGCTCAAAACATTCCCGGAGCAACCGTCCTCGGCGACTCCCACTATTCTCCGGAACAGCAGCATCACAGCTCCTTATTTCAATTCTCTTCCGACAATCACAAAGGTAGGAGACGAGATACTGGCAGAAGTAAAGCTGTGAGGACTGGGCGTGAGTCGTGCTTCGGTAGCTCAGATGGTAGAGCACTTGCCCGCGAAAGGCAAAGGTCCCGAGTTCGAGTCTCAGTCGGGCACACAGTTTTAATCTGCCAGGAAGTTTCAATAACAAACATAATCGGAGCTAACGGCTTCTCCAAGTCAGACACGCTATGCCGTACATCTACATCTACATCTACATCTGTACTCCGCGAGCCACCTTACGGTGTGTGGCGGAGGGTACTTATTGTACCACTATCTGATCCCCCCTTCCCTGTTCCATTCACGAATTGTGCGTGGGAAGAACGACTGCTTGTAAGTCTCCGTATTTGCTCTAATTTCTCGGATCTTTTCGTTGTGATCATTACGCGAGATATATGTGGGCGGTAGTAATATGTTGCCCATCTCTTCCCGGAATGTGCTCTCTCGTAATTTCGATAATAAACCTCTCCGTATTGCGTAACGCCTTTCTTGAAGTGTCCGCCACTGGAGCTTGTTCAGCATCTCCGTAACGCTCTCGCGCTGACTAAATGTCCCCATGACGAATCGCGCTGCTTTTCGCTGGATCATGTCTATCTCTTCTATTAATCCAACCTGGTAAGGGTCCCATACTGATGAGCAATACTCAAGAATCGGACGAACAAGCGTTTTGTAAGCTACTTCTTTCGTCGATGAGTCACATTTTCTTAGAATTCTTCCTATGAATCTCAACCTGGCGCCTGCTTTTCCCACTATTTGTTTTATGTGATCATTCCACTTCAGATCGCTCCGGATAGTAACTCCTAAGTATTTTACGGTCGTTACCGCTTCCAATGATTTACCACCTATGGCATAATCGTACTGGAATGGATTTCTGCCCCTATGTATGCCCATTATATTACATTTATCTACGTTTAGGGAAAGCTGCCAGCTGTCGCACCATGCATTAATCCTCTGCAGGTCCTCCTGGAGTACGTACGAGTCTTCTGATGTTGCTACTTTCTTGTAGACAACCGTGTCATCTGCAAATAGCCTCACGGAGCTACCGATGTTGTCAACTAAGTCATTTATGTATATTGTAAACAATAAAGGTCCTATCACGCTTCCCTGCGGTACTCCCGAAATTACCTCTACATCTGCAGATTTTGAACCGTTAAGAATGACATGTTGTGTTCTTTCTTCTAGGAAATCCTGAATCCAATCACAAACCTGGTCCGATATTCCGTAAGCTCGTATTTTTTTCACTAAACGTAAGTGCGGAACCGTATCAAATGCCTTCCTGAAGTCCAGGAATACGGCATCAATCTGCTCGCCAGTGTCTACGGCACTGTGAATTTCTTGGGCAAATAGGGCGAGCTGAGTTTCACATGATCTCTGTTTGCGGAATCCATGTTGGTTATGATGAAGGAGATTTGTATTATCTAAGAACGTCATAATACGAGAACACAAAACATGTTCCATTATTCTACAACAGATTGACGTAAGCGAAATAGGCCTATAATTATTCGCATCTGATTTATGACCCTTCTTGAAAATGGGAACGACCTGCGCTTTCTTCCAGTCGCTAGGTACTTTACGTTCTTCCAGCGATCTACGATAAATTGCTGATAGAAAGGGGGCAAGTTCTTTAGCATAATCACTGTAGAATCTTAAGGGTATCTCGTCTGGTCCGGATGCTTTTCCGCTACTAAGTGATAGCAGTTGTTTTTCAATTCCGATATCGTTTATTTCAATATTTTCCATTTTGGCGTCCGTGCGACGGCTGACGTCAGGGACCGTGTTACGATTTTCCGCAGTGAAACAGTTTCGGAACACTGAATTCAGTATTTCTGCCTTTCTTCGGTCGTCCTCTGTTTCGGTGCCATCGTGGTCAACGAGTGACTGAATAGGGGATTTAGATCCGCTTACCGATTTTACATATGACCAAAACTTTTTAGGGTTCTTGTTTAGATTGTTTGCCAATGTTTTATGTTCGAATTCGTTGAATGCTTCTCTCATTGCTCTCTTTACGCTCTTTTTCGCTTCGTTCAGCTTTTCCTTATCAGCTATGATTCGACTACTCTTAAACCTATGATGAAGCTTTCTTTGTTTCCGTAGTACCTTTCGTACATGATTGTTATACCACGGTGGATCTTTCCCCTCGCTTTGGACCTTAGTCGGTACGAACTTATCTAAGGCGTACTGGACGATGTTTCTGAATTTTTTCCATTTTTGTTCCACATCCTCTTCCTCAGAAATGAACGTTTGATGGTGGTCACTCAGATATTCTGCGATTTGTGCCCTATCACTCTTGTTAAGCAAATATATTTTCCTTCCTTTCTTGGCATTTCTTATTACACTTGTAGTCATTGATGCAACCACTGACTTATGATCACTGATACCCTCTTCTACATTCACGGAGTCGAAAAGTTCCGGTCTATTTGTTGCTATGAGGTCTAAAACGTTAGCTTCACGAGTTGGTTCTCTAACTATCTGCTCGAAGTAATTCTCGGACAAGGCAGTCAGGATAATGTCACAAGAGTCTCTGTCCCTGGCCCCAGTTCTGATTGTGTGACTATCCCATTCTATACCTGGTAGATTGAAGTCTCCCCCTATTACAATAGTATGATCACGAAACTTCTTCACGACGTTCTGCAGGTTCTCTCTGAGGCGCTCAACTACTACGGTTGCTGATGCAGGTGGTCTATAGAAGCATCCGACTATCATATCTGACCCACCTTTGATACTTAACCCAGATTATTTCACATTCGCATTCGCTAATAACTTCACTGGATATTATTGAATTCTTTACTGCTATAAATACTCCTCCACCATTGGCGTTTATCCTATCCTTGCGGTATATATTCCATTCTGTGTCTAGGATTTCGTTACTGTTCACTTCCGGTTTTAACCAACTTTCCGTTCCTAATACTATATGCGCACTATTTCCTTCAATAAGAGATACTAATTCAGGAACCTTGCCCTGGATACTCCTGCAGTTTACCAATATTACGTTAACTTTTCCTGTTTTTGGTCTCTGAGGACGGACGTTCTTTATCAACGATGATAATGTCCTCTCTGGTAAGCCGTCAGGTATTTTATCGTTTCGCCCAAGGGGGGGTCCCTCTAACCTAAAAAACCCCCGTGTGCACGCCACACGTACTCTGCTACCCTAGTAGCTGCTTCCGGTGTGTAGTGCACGCCTGACCTGTCTAGGGGGGCCCTACAGTTCTCCACCCAATAACGGAGGTCGATGAATTTGCAACCATTATAGTCGCAGAGTCGTCTGAGCCTCTGGTTTAGACCCTCCACACGGCTCCAAACCAGAGGACCGCGATCGACTCTGGGCACTATGCTGCAGATATTAAGCTCAGCTTGCACTCCGCGTGCGATGCTGGTTGTCTTCACCAAATCAGCCAGCCGCCGGAAGGAACCAAGGATGGCCTCAGAACCCAAGCGGCAGGCGTCATTCGTTCCGACATGTGCTACTATCTGCAGCCGGTCACACCCAGTGCGTTCAATAGCTGCCGGAAGGGCCTCCTCCACATTACGGACGAGACCCCCCGGCAAGCACACCGAGTGCACACTGGCATTCTTCCCCGACCTACCCGCTATTTTCCTGAGGGGCTCCATAACCCGCCTAACGTTGGAGCTCCCTATAACTAATAGGCCCGCCCTCTGTGACTGTCGGGACCTTGCCGGAGAATCGGCCACTGGCCCAACAGGCGAGGCATCCTGTGGTGGCTCGGAAACGATGTCATCACCACTAGGAAGCACCCCGTACCTGTTGGAAAGGGGTACCTTCGCCTTTCGGCCAGGCACGCGCGAGCCCACCACTGTCCGCCATTCACCCTGGAGTGATGGCTGACCGGTAAGATGCTCACTGCCGGAAGACGCAGCGACATCAGGGGTTCCATGTGATTCCAAGGCCACCGAAGTAGGCATAGGTCTCACCACAGTTGCCCCAACGCCACTACGAGCCGACGCCTGCGCCTCGAGCTCGATGAGCCTAACAGACAAAGCCTCCACCTGCCCCCGAAGAGTGGCCAATTCTCCTTGCGTCCGCTCACAACAACCACAGTCCCTACACATGACTATGTTTACCCTACTCTATACGGTGACAAATTCCCAAGATAATCTTCTGATGAGCTACTCTGATAATCAAGAAACACTCACTGAAATACGAGACGCGAAAACTACGCTAGGTTTTCCCAGAAAAACTATTTAAAAGCTAAGCGCAGCAAATAAGTACAAAAACGCTTTATACAAACAGTACTCGCTGCTGCTGGTGCTCTCGCTCTGGCTGTCACAAGACAACTGCTGATTCAGGTGACTACTGGCTAACGGCCGCGAAACAAACAAAAGACGGTTTTAGGGCGCTTTCTGTTCTAAACGATCAAGAAAACACTAAGAAATCTAACACGAAAACTACGTAAAGTTTTATCAAGAACTGTTAGTTACTATGCAGAGCAGATAAACACAAATAGAATCCCTTCCTTAGTGGAAGGTCGTAAACAAAATGCAAAATAAACGCTTTATACAAACAGTACTCACTGCTGCTGGTGCTCTCGCTCTGGCTGTCACAAGAGAAGCCGTAGAACCTCACGGTGGAATGAGGCGGCCGACACCACACGAACTACCGCAAGTAAGACAAACAAGGACTTCCGGAGTCGATGGCGTACTGTTTTTCGGGGTCGTGTGAGTGCCAGTTCGGTTGGGGACTCAGGAGGAGCGAGGTCCGGGCAGCGCAAGAACACGCCGGGACCGCTGGCGGCACACATTGACTGCCGGACGGAAGGGCTGTGGTCACGGGGGTGCACGACCTCGTCGCTAACCGGAAACAGCAAGCTTTAAGATGAGTGCATTTCAATCCAAGTAGATAAACCAACACCATAGTGATATCTCGCGATTTCCCAGTGGCTAGAGTTCCTGTTGCTGCTCGTAGTGTCGCTGAGGCGAAAAGCAACAAGTGGAGTGCTTTCTACTCTGGTGGTAGTGGTTACCTTCTCGTTCCGAGCGCTCTAAACACGTATTCTGGGGACGTAGTTCAGACCGTCGGTTCCGGGTTTGGCGTGTTGTTCTAGCGTTGCATTTGGTTTATCGGACGTCAGGTAGCTTCAACAAGATTATCATTAGTCATTCGTTAGACCGTCACTAGTCTGAGTTACCATCTTGTGAAGTGAATGCAACTTTTGGTTTCCTATCTCATCCCTCGAGAAAAGTGTTTGTTGCCTGACCTTTTCAGAGGCCGATTCACGGAGCACCGTTTGTGGCTCCTTGCGTTACAAAGTTTACTATCATCTTATTTCTACATCTACATCTACATGGATACTCTGCAAATCACATTTAAGTGCCTGGCAGAGGGTTCATCGAACCACCTTCACAATTCTCTATTATTCCAATCACGTATAGCGCGCGGGAAGAATGAACACCTATATCTTTCCGTACGAGCTCTGATTTCCGTTATTTTATCTTTGTAATCGCTCCTCCCTATGTAGGTCGGTGTCAACAAAATATTTTCGCATTAGGAGGAGAAAGATGGTGATTGGAATTTCGTGAGAAGATTCCGTCGCAACGAAAAACGCCTTTCTTTTAATGATGTCCATCCCAAACCCTGTATCATTTCTGTGATACTCTCTTCCATATTTTGCGGTAATACAAAACGTGCTGCCTTTCTTTGAACTTTTTCAATGTACTCAGTCAGTCCTATCTGGTAAGGATCCCCCACCGCGCAGCAGTATTCTAAAAGAGGACGGACAAGCGTAGTATAGGCAGTCTCCTTAGTAGGTCTGTTACATTTTCTAAGTGTCTTGCCAATAAAACGCAGTCTTTGGTTAGTCTTCCCCACAACATTTTCTATGTGTTCCTTCCAATTTAAATTGTTCGTAATTGCAATTCCTAGGTATTTAGTTGAATTTGCGGCTTTTAGATTAGACTGATTTATCGTGTGACCGAAGTTTAACGCGTTATTTTTAGCACTCATGTGGATGACCTCACACTTTTCGTTATTTAAGGTCAACTGCCACTTTACGCAGCGTTTCAATATTTCTTCTAAGTCGTTTTGCAGTTTGTTTTGATCTTCTGATGACTTTATTAGTCGATAAACGACAGTGTCATCTGCAAATTACCGTTTGGTGATCAGTTGCTTGTTTTTTTTTTAATTAACCTTTGCTATTGTATTTGCTGTTTTACAGCAGGTTTCTAATTTTTTTATGTTATTGCCATTCTTGGCGTGTAGGGCCTTCAGCCGTGATTGTGCTCACCTGCCTTAAAATTCTAATTAGGTATTTGTATTTACGTAGTAAGCCTTTAAAATCTTATTTACTGCCATTCCTGACGTCTGATGCCTTCTGCTGTGTTTGTGGCGACTTGCCATTAATGTTTCAATACCTGTAATTTGTAAGTTGCAGCGAGTTTTAAACAATTCTTAATTTGTTGTCATTCCTGGCGTGTAAGGCGTTCTGCCCAGATCACAGTGGCTTGTTTTTAAAACATTATCTGTTGTATCTGTATTTAATGGTGATTTGCTAAATTGTAGCTCACTGAAAACACTATTATTTGCACAGCTGTTTATTCCTTCATTAATAACGTGTGGTATTTTATTTATTGTTGAGTCTGGAGTGACTAGTTTAAAACAAATTGTGTGTAACTGCAAAGGCAGCCCACAGTAACTGATTACTGCCCCATCGACAGTCGTAACCGCATCCTGCCTTCCCTTGACTACCAGGCTTCACAAGTGACGGAATTCGACAGCGGTAGTGGTTTATCATTCCGAGGTATTGCTGTTCGCCTTGGTGGGATCCCACGACTGTCATGAGAATGTGGAATCGATGGGCTCGTGTTGGCCGTACTAAGCGCCAAGCAAGATCTCAACGGCCCCATACGACTAGCGCTCGAGAAGACAGCATCACGGGCTGTTTACACAGTTACCAATGTCGTTGGTTGCCTTCACGCCGTACGCCGGCGAGCTATCGGAAAAAATCGGGAACATTATCAGAAAGTGCCATACTGGGCTAGGTTGACGGAAGGCAAGGGTTTAACAGACTCCGTGTTATTGTGGAAAGACGTACAGGGGAGTGATACAGAGGGTGGACAAAAACATGGGAACACTAAAAACCTAATACTGCGTACGAAAATATTTGACATTCAAAGCAGCTTCCCACTTGTCTCGGAACAAATGGATGCGAGTCCTGCATGATTTTCGAGGGAATCTTACACCATTCTTCCTGCAACATAGCATCACTATTAGGGAACAAACGTTTCCCATGTGATGGACCTGGTCAGTCAAAATGCTCACATATTTATTTAGCGTATGGCTAATACAGAGCACTCCGTCATCAGGCCACATGTGGCCCACCGGGACCATCCGACCGCCGTCTCATCCTCAGATGAGGATGCGGATAGGAGGGGCGTGCGGTCAGCTCACCGCTCTCCCGGTCGTTATGATGGTTTTCTTTGACCGGAGCCGCTACTATTCGGTTGAGTAGCTCCTCAATTGGCATCACGAGGCTGAGTGCACTCCGAAAAATGGCAACAGCGCATGGCGGCCCAGATGGTCACCCATCCAAGTGGCGGCCACGCCCGACAGTGCTTAACTTCGGTGATCTCACATGAACCGGTGTATCCACTGTGGCAAGGCTGTTGCCTTATGGCTAATACAGGTATATCATAAAATTAAATTACATATACATGTGTACGTATTTACACACAAGAAACTTAAGTTTGGCTTTACAATTGACTATCCAGTTCTTCAATTCAGCGCACTGCATCTGGAGTTGCTAGCAAGAGGTCCTCTTCGGCACCGTGAAAGGCTCGAATCCTGCATTCACTGACAATGTGGTGAACAGTCTGGTATGGAGCCCCGCAATCACAGGCTGGATTAGGCAGCTTCTTCCACTTAAAGAGAGCATCCTTGCATCGGCCGTGGCCGGTAAGGATTCTGTTGAGGGTAGTCCAGGTCGTGCGTGACAGGTCGAATCCACTTGGAGGTTTAGCACCTGGAATGATGATGTGCAGGCGCACGTCTGTCACTGCTTCCCAACGACCTTTCCATTCTTGAAGGGGTTTGAAATCCTTAGCAACCATGTCAGCAGCATCGCACAGAGTTGGATGGCGTGATTTCAGTCTCTTACGATTTAAAAGTGGCAGGTCGCTATGCACAGATAGGTTAGAATTCCTGGAGATCTGGTGGAATTTCCTCATAAGGGCACTACATCTGCGAAGATCGGGAGGAATTATACCGGTTAATAGTGGAAGCCAATAAACTGGAGTAGATCTGATTGCGAGAGATATTATGCGCATTGTCGTATTCAGCTGGGTGTCAACAAGCCTTGTATCATGATTGTTCATCCAAACAGGTGCACAATACTCAGAACTTGAGTACACCAAACACTGAGCTGCAGATCGGAGGGTGGTTGCTGAATATATCCAGGTAGTTCCGCATAGCTTATGGAGGATGTTGTTTCGAGTCCTCAACTTTTGAGCTAAGGTAAGGTGGTGTTGTTTGAAGCATAGTGTAAGGTCCAGGATGACACCAAGGTATTTTGGGTTCCAATTATGACGAAGAATTCTGCCTCTGAAACTTACTTCCAGTTTTACGTTCGCCAACCGATTATTTAAATGGAAGCAACACACTTCTGTTTCACTCACACTGGGTTGGACTGTCTAGATTTTGAAGTAACTGTCCTATGCAGACAGCTCATTGGCTATAATCTCTTCTGTTGTCTTCATTTCATGGTGTTGTACAGTTAGAGACAGGTCATCAGAATAGCAGAATTTTCTGGACGAAGAGTCAGGTAGATCAGATAAGATATAGGTTGAACACTAATGGTGAGAGAACTGATTCTTGGGGCAATCCGTTGTTTAGCTTCCTCTCCTTACTTATGTTGTTTCCAGTGATTACCGGGAACTTCTGATCGCTTAGCATGCTGTTAACCAGTCGACCCATTGTTCTGCAGGGTATGATGCGGAGATAAGGCCTTCCCTCCACACAGTGTCGAACGCGGCAGTTAAATCAACAAACGCCACAGATATTTTCTGCCTCACTGGTATCCTGACTCTATGAAGGATATGAGAGACAGTACTTAGTCGCAGCAACTACGCCCTGGTCTGAAGCCTGCCTGATCAACTGGGTCATTCTCCAGGATAGCGCTGCTTATTCTGTTATATGCTAGCCTTTCAAAAAGCTTATTGCAGCAGCTAAGTAGGACAATGGGGCGATAGCTTTCTACCATGTTGCTGGGTTTGCCAAGTTTCAGAACTGATATTATCTTCGCCTTTTTTAAACCCTACTGGAAGTTGATCTGTCAGCAGGACGTCAGTGAAGAATTCTGCCAGCAGTTTCTTAGATTTTCCTCCCATATGGATCAGGAATTCTGGATGGATACCATCGAATCCAGGTGCCTTAAGAGGTTTGAGGTCCTTCAGTCCAGAGTCAATGTCTGGAACTGTGAAGGGATGGGTCATACTCAGATGAGGGAGATGCCTTCTTTTTCAGGTCACGAAGCTGTCGCCTGATATGTCTTGTATGTTTCTTGTCAGGGGGCACTCTTGAGGTACTAATGATGTGGGAAGCAATTTGGTCTGGTGTTACTTCAGAATTTTTTCTGCATGCTGGTGCACTTCCTCCCAGTCTTCTCAGAAGACTCCATGCTTCCCTGTTTGAGTGGGTAAAGTTCATATTTTCGACTGTTTCTGCCCATTTCTGCCTCCGAAACATGTCCAAGCTGGACAATAGTTCCGAAGCTATCTCTGGGTCACCACTTTGCTGGAAGTGTTGGTACAATGTTTCACTTTCGTCATTCCACCCTAGAACATATTCTTTTCGGTATCTGAGCTCTGCTCTACACGGCTCGTGTTCTTGCCATTTATTGTTTGTCATCTTCTATTACCGTACTACCGCCTCGTTTTCTTATTCCATTTACTGGCGTCACTAACTTCCTGCCTTACTTGCCTGTGAGCGGCAGCAGCAGCGCGTATCGATAAGTGCACTGTCGTACCATCTCTGGAGCGACCGATAGTATTTCCGGGTCGTCGTGTGTCTGCTACCATCAGTAATATCCCCTGCTATGCCCGCAGGACAGGACAAATAGTTTAATTTGTGGAAAGGGGCCGAAATGAGTGGCTGTCAGTTGCACTCGAATGTACTACTTTATTCATTGACAAACATTACAAGAGTAAGGAAAACATTAAAAACAGAGAAAGCCAAACATTAATTTTAGAACTTAATGCCCGGCTAAATGTGCCATTCAATCTCACGCCTTAAGGGCAGAACAACTTTAATTTAAAACCAGCTGAAGGCCAATCAGTTAAGACTCAAAAACAAGATTTTGTATTTTAAAAGGCAGAAGGCCTTATCCTAAAATATTTCTGTAAATTAGGCTGATGGTCCAAACAATCTCACGCATTAAGGGCAAAACAACTTTAATTTAAAATCGTCTGAAGGCCAATAACTTAAGATTCAAAACAGGAATTTAAATTTAAAAGGGAGAAGGCCTTATCTTAAAACATTTCTTAAAATCAGGCTGAAGGCCCAAAAAATCTCACGCCTTAAGAGCAACTTTAATTTAAAATCGGCTAGAAGCCATACATAAACAAACAGCAAGGACAAATAAGAAAAGGCAGTACATCAAACGGCGCTCAGAAGTTTCCAAGGGTCGGCCTGGAATTCAAACACTAACGCTGGCTTAGGTGAGACAGGCAGTTGGCCCAACAATTCTCAATCCGACGGCAACCCCTCACACTCCGACCGCGTGCGGACCCCACCAGCGGCGCCGGCCAGACACGCGCCACGGAGACTTCCTCCTCGCTGCTCCACGCCAACCGACCAACCGCCCAGGACTGGAAACGGTGAAAGGACCAAATATATGTCGGCTGATGAGACGACCAACCGAACGACCAACCAACGGTCGTCCCGCTCTAATCTCCCTCCTTCTGACAGTTCATGTGTGTCGCCAACGGTCGGCGGGCACTGGCTGTCCGCGCCTCACCGGCGCTCCGTCTCCGACTTCACTGCTGTTGTGTGCCACTGCACTGCTGGTCCGTCTCCAACTCACTGCCAGACACACGAGAACCCGGAAATACTATCGGTCGCTCCAGAGATGGTACGACAGTGCACTTATCGATACGCGCTGCTGCTGCGGCTCACGGGCAAGTGAGGTAGGAAGTCAGTGGCGCCAGTAAATGGAATAAGAAAACGAGGCGGCATAACGGTAATAGAAGATGACAAACAATAAATGGCATGAACACGACCCGTGCACAGCTCAGTATCCTCTTGGCACACACTTTTTAGCTGTTGCTGTTACTGCACCAATGAAGCGCTGATAGTTCTTATGTGATGGAGGGATCCAGCGAATGGTCTTATCCAGTTCCGTTGGAAACTTCGTCCAGTCAGCTTTCTGGAAATTCCATCGAGCATGCGAGGTTGATCGTATGACAAGAACCGTGCGGCCAATTTGTATTATTACAGGCCTATGTTGGCTGTGAGGAAAGGCATCTATCACTTTTCTTGTGGCGTTGACGGGAAAGCCACTTTCGTTGCAGCTAACAAAGCGTAAGTCAGGATTTGAATCCTTGCCCCACGCAGCAGATCTGAAAGTGCCTTGATCTTTGGCATCAAAAACTAGATGAAGATTATTCTCTCCAACCGATTCTGCAAGCATGTTCCCATTTTCATCATTTTGAGAGTACTTCCAAAGTTCATGGCGACGTTCTGCTGTGTGTAGGACAAAATCGAGCCATGTCGTTTTGGGTGGTTTGTAGACTTTTGTAATAGTAATACAGTGTAATTGTATGACAACTGTATGAATATCTGCCTCCACACCTACAGAAATCTGTGAAGCTTCGTTTATGTTGTAACGGACATACGTAGCAATTCCATACACCCCGTGGTAAGTTAAACTACGTGCAGAATATTCAGGAATTCGACATCGGCTTCGGAATATTTCTTCGCTGGAAACGTGAGTTTCCTGAATATCGATCACACTTTGCACTGCTAATGCTTTCGATATTCAGTTGAAGGAGTCTGATAGTTGGTCCATTGTTTCTTGTTAATGAGCTCTGAAAAGAACTGTTTCTGCTATTTAGTTGATATGTCATTACCAGGAGATCCAATGGATAATTTGGCTGCCTGTAATCACTGTTGCTCATTTAGCACCACCCAGGAGGCACGTGCAGGCCATTTTAACGTTAAACCTACGGACGTGAGCAACGCTACCTCCCTGCTCACATACTCACTGGTGGTAACACGATTTTGCAGTGTAACCATGGGGCCCATGGAATATCATGGCTGTCCACATCATCACGGAACCCCCGCCATTTTTCGCTATTGGGACATAAACTGGGCCAGAAGTTGGAAACAGAATGAAACAAGACCCGTCTGACCAAATGACATTGTTTCATTGCCTCGTAGCCCAGGGTTCATGGCTTCGGCACCACCTTTGCCTGTTCCGAGTATTTGCATTACTTATTAGTTGTTTTGGAATTCCAGCTCATCCTGTACTTCACTGCTGCTGGAGCTCCCTTCGTTTGTTTTCGTGGTGACAGAATTTTGCGAGAGCGACATCCAGTTCTTCAGGACTTTTACAGCTGTTGTCCTCTTGTTTTTCGTCACACTCCTCCTCAGTGGCCGTCTGTCACTATGATGCGATTCACGCTTTAGTTTGCGTTTTCCCTCTATACGGTATAAATCTCCTATACGGTACCTGTCAAAACACCAAACACCTCGACCTCCGTGGTTACGGAAGCAGCCACCATACCAGCGGCAACAATTTTCCCACTGACGAATTCGCTTAGCTCCGACATAATGAACACACAACTATACTGTTCTGACCAGGACTGACGCTTGTAACGTATTGAGGACGTTTCACAGGCGCCGTTAGTGGTGAAACATAGCAACGCAACCTGCATGCTTGGCTAGCATCTGCATTTATGTTCAAGCGGGAATTTCTCGTGGTGTTCCCAGATCTTTGTTCCCTGTATATTGGACAAACAGTGCTTAGCACCTGCTGCTCTGTTCGCGAAGGCAGTATGATCTGCATATTTTTTTGTTTTGTTTTTCTTTAATCGAATTTTTATGTTATTAGCAAATTGCAAGGTAACTAAGGCGACAGAAACATTGTTCAAATGGTTCAAATGGCTCTGAGCACTTAACTGCTGAGGTCATCAGTCCCCTAGAACTTAGAGCTACTTAAACCTAACTAACCTATGGACATCACGCACATCCATGCCCAAGGCAGGATTCGAACCTGCGACCGTAGCGGTCGCGCGGTTCCAGACTGTAGAGCCTAGAACCGCTCGGTCACACCGGCCGGCAGAAACATTCTGTTTTCCGAATCTTTTCCGAATGTACGTCCGACCAAAAAGCGATTCTGGTATCTGGAGTCGGGCATCTTTATTAACCCTGCCTTTTGAGTTCTATGTGCAAGAATGCATTTCTCGCGCTTGAGCATGCTTGCGACAAATGTAAACTGCTTTGCCTCACCGCAGGAATCCTTGTCAACACTGGACGACGTCAGGCAAGACACTGTCCGAGAGTGGGATACGCTTTAGTAGCGGGGTCTCGCCCATATTCGGGGCAGTACGTCATGAAGGATGCGAGGATTTCACATTGCACGGGAAGGATGCCGGGGTGGAGCAGCACAGCACTGAATGTTGCGCAGCAGAAGATTTGAGTTCTCAGACGAGCAAAGATGTTTGCTTTCGAACACAAACTCTGTAATCAAAATATCCACGGGTATGCTGCCGGTCTATAGTGTCCAACGGGCACAATATTTCGGCGATCAAACATGTCGCCATCATCAGGTGAACTGACGGACTGAGCTCCTGTGAACGTGCCGGCACGGAGATCCGTACGCTATGGCTGCTCAGAGGGAACTGGGTTCGGTCGCGGCGGCGGCCGATTTAAATACCCTCCGCCCGCGGCGCGCTCCCTCCGCCGTCCGCGCCCAGCGCCACGGTCGCGCGGTGGAACAGATTGCGACGGCGTCTGAGATGACGTCGGTGTGATGGCTCTGTCCGCCGTGGTCGTCACAACTATACGTCTGCTCGATTTACTCTTGATTAACCCGATCGCTGGTTCCCAAGCCTTGCTAAGATTATAGCCACAGTCACGGTTTATGAGGTCGTCATTGGTGCGAATTTCGATGGCCTCTCTAACAACGCTGTCCCAGTATCTCGACGTCTGTACCAGAATCCTCGTGCGGTCATACTCCATGGCGTGATTTTCCGACAAACAATGTTCAGCGGCCGCCGACTTGCTCGGATACATCAGTCGAGTGTGCCTCTGGTGTTCACGGCATCGATCCTCGACGGTACGCATCGTCTGACCAATATACGACTTGCCACATTGACACGGAATCTGGTACACGCCGGCCTTCCTCAAACCGAGATTCAACGTGCTCTCCGCCCAACCACTGCAGCACAACCTGTTGAGATGGATGAAGTCATGAGGGAGGAGGTAGGCACTGCATTTATTCCATACACAGGCGCACTCTCGGGGAAAATCGCCCGCATTCTGAAGAAACACTGGGTCGGAACTGTGTTTTGTCCTCCAAAAACTCGTGCACTGGTGGGGAGCGCCAAAGATGACCTCGGTTTGAGGAAGGCTGGCGTGTACCAGATTCCGTGTCAATGTGGCAAGTCGTATATTGGTCAGACGATGCGTACCGTCGAGGATCGATGCCGTGAACACCAGAGGCACACTCGACTGATGTATCCGAGCAAGTCGGCGGTCGCTGAACATTGTTTGTCGGAAAATCACGCCATGGAGTATGACCGCACGAGGATTCTGGTACAGACGTCGAGATACTGGGACAGCGTTGTTAGAGAGGCCATCGAAATTCGCACCAATGACGACCTCATAAACCGTGACTGTGGCTATAATCTTAGCAAGGCTTGGGAACCAGCGATCGGGTTAATCAAGAGTAAATCGAGCAGACGTATAGTTGTGACGACCACGGCGGACAGAGCCATCACACCGACGTCATCTCAGACGCCGTCGCAATCTGTTCCACCGCGCGACCGTGGCGCTGGGCGCGGACGGCGGAGGGAGCGCGCCGCGGGCGGAGGGTATTTAAATCGGCCGCCGCCGCGACCGAACCCAGTTCCCTCTGAGCAGCCATAGCGTACGGATCTCCGTGCCGGCACGTTCACAGGAGCTCAGTCCGTCAGTTCACCTGATGATGGCGACATGTTTGATCGCCGAAATATTGTGCCCGTTGGACACTATAGACCGGCAGCATACCCGTGGATATTTTGACTATCAAATACGCCGGGAGAAACTCAAGAATCACACAAAATCTGTATTTTAATTTTTGTTTTGTTTTTATTTCACGATAAAGTTAAAGAGTGTTAGCACAGAACAACCTTACATTTTCAACAATTCATACACTTCGAATTGTTTGCATCCTCCAGTTAGGAAATGGGGGATACTGCTATTCAGCGAGCACTTTTCTCACACTTTCAGCAGGAGCCACACAGCAAAGTCTCCACTTATGCCTAGTACGAAGTGTTCGAAAGAAGGGCTACGTCTCAAAGGTAAATGTTGTGATCGGCTTCCTATGTCGGAGCAAAATGATCGCGTTGGAGCAACATTCCAGCGAAGGCCACAGAAATCAAGGCATGAGCTGGAGCTGGAGGTCTGACAAACAACAGTTTCGAAAATCCAGACCAGGAAATTATGCTACGCGATTTCCGCAGTGAGATATTGGCAAGTATGGACAATGACAACGACACGTCAGCTACGTTAGTTTTCAGTGACAATCAACGTTTCATACTAATGATAAAGTTAATCGTCAAAATGTTCGTTCTGAGGAAGAGAACACCACTGTTTCTCTCTTGAAAATGAACAAACTTTGCCAAATATCGGTGTGTTCTGGGCAATGTCGAGGGAGAATGTCTACGGCTTATTCTTTTTCACGGAGAAAACTGTCACAGGCATTTGCTGCTTCGACATGGTTTCCTCAACTGCAAGAAGACTCCAAGAACTTCATCTTAAAGCAAGACGGTGCAGCTCCTCACTTCCACTTGGCTGCATGACAACTGCTTAACACGCGTCTGCCTGGACGATTCACAGGCACGACATGCTGCACATGGTTTGGAGAGAGCATGAATATCGTTTCGGCGTTGGTCGAGTGACTCGAGGAGCACATATTGAGTCCCAGTAACTTGTAAAAAAACTAAAGTTTTTTGTGCTCACACTAAGGAAATTTAGTTTTGTGAAGCTGGAGCCGGTGATATATTTTGGAAAATTCACTTTTATTCACAATTTTCTTGACCGCATAGATGGACTTACAACACGTCACTGGTTTCGACTGTTCCAAGACATCAAAACTAAAAAAAAAAAAAAAAAAAAAAAAAAAAAAAAAAAAATCATGAGTTTTCATATTAATTGTCGTTTATGTTAGTTTCTTTCAGTGTTCCAGCTTTTGGTTGATTATGGGTTATTTTAAAAAATCACTTCTTAGTTTTTAAACTTTTTTTAAAAAATTGCACTTTCCGCAGATGTAAGCCAAGCTCGCTCATGTGCCCTCTACGAACACAGTTGTTTCGTTTTAGTTTATATTGAGCAGAGCCTTGCATTTTGTCTTTCTTATGGTTTTAATTCTGATGATGACTCGTAAGCTTGTAAAATGGTAAACTTCTGAATGTCGATCCAATACAGTAGAGATAATTTGTGAATATGTAGTTTCGTAAAACATATACTTCCATTTCTGCTCTCCTTGAACCTAAGCCGACAGACGTTCGTAGACAAGCTGGCGATGTAAAATCCGTTTTGAACAGTTTGTATCCTCCTTGGTGTTAATTTCATAAACGACTGTAAAGAAATTACAGCACCAATTGTATATTTTTAGCCCCACGGTTTCAGCTACCACGCCCACTTCCATGTGGCTATATTCAATTTTATGTGAAGAGTACCCTCTTGTGATTTGTTTCCATTTAATTACTGCAGTTGCGGACACCCTGGTCATCTTCAACCCCCCGCCCCCCCCCCCAAAAAAAACGAACGTTAATGTACAAACATTCTACAGGGCAAGTACTCCCAACTACGAATATGAGCCACTATCGACTGTATATTGGAATGATATACAGGCTGTCCCATTTATCTTGATCACCCTAAATAACTGTTTGTCCAGATGCAAATTATAAAATGTTTCAAGCAAATATTCTTTAGGCGTCAGGGGGACATCAATCAGCATGATTGCCTTCGTTGTGGCTTTGTTTTTTACAAATATATGAACAGCGGTATGACCTTTGTAAATGGCACCCTGTATTTTTTATTCGGTACTTCATTTCCTCTCCTATTCAAAAATGTATCACAGTGTACCATTCACTGAAACGCAACGTTATTAATTACGTAACACAACATTGGACACCCTGTATTGTAATGACGACAATGAAAATTTGTGCGGGACTGGGACTCGAACCCCGAAGCAGCTTCGTAATACCACAGGAACTGCTATTTCGTACACACATTCTCTTGCACCTCGTATGGTGATGGAAAGCGGACTAATAACTGTCGCACTGAAGCACTGTTCTCGCTTTCCATGCGCGGAAAAACTACAAGAAACGATAATACGTGGTACAAATAAAGAACAGTGTAACAAATGCAGGCTTAGCTGTAGATTCAGAATAAAATGATAACGTCCCTTTAAAAGTGTCCACAAATAAGACGAGTTAAGGTGCAGAATCTCTCGATGCCCCTTGCTTCATCGCGACTCAGGCTCACGGCTTTAAATAGAGAGCAGAGTGATTATTCCTAGAAGATTCGCTCTGCCGATTTCGCAAAGAAGCCGCTGACGGCCGGTAATGCGGGGCCCGGCTTCCGCCGCGATGCGCTGCCGACGCAGTCACGGTGACCGCAAGGCAGCGATAGAGGGCAGCCGCCTCCGCCATTTACGATTCTCCACGGCGCAGGGCGGGACCACGTGACGTCACCAGGCGCCGCGGGCACCTGCCAGGCTGGCCGACTCATCCCGCTTCGGCCTCATATTGTCGACTGTGACGTCCGTCAAGCGCACCTGTGCTCGCAGCCGCTGAATAGCGCTCGAAATGTTTTTCTTCCTAGTTATTTTATAAACCTCCACCTGCTTATTATGTCCGAATTATTTGCTTTTATTGTTCTTAAAATTCAACGGCTTCATTGGTGCAGCACTTCTTACGTCGAATACGTTGGCAGTTTTCCTTAGCAAAGTCTGATAGTTCTGTCTGCTGTGAGTAGCTAGGCTAGTTATTTACACTGTAGGTGTAGTGCTGTGTCGCTGACTAAGAAGGAAAGAAGCTGGACGGTCAAACCTCAACCAACGTCCAAGAAATACCACCAAGTGGACAATAAATATCATTGTTCCCATCTGAAGGCCGCAACATTAGCCTTGTCCTATACTATCACTACATGAGAATTGCAGAGTGGCTTATAATCTCCACCAATGCATTTTTGCACAATTTAGTGATGAACAACAACAAACCAGAACAATAATTTCATATGTTATTAGACAGTAGTATTACTGCTCAAGCACTACTACAAAGCAATTTACACGTCTCACTTACGTCTTTTTAAAGAGTAAGAAAAGTGTAAAAGAAATGTCCAAACCTATTCTACGGTTCATAGAGGCTCTAGCAATTTGTGCGGAAGGTACAACAGTCTTACATCTACATCTACATGGGTACTCTGCAAATCACATTTAAGTGCCCGGCAGAGGGTTCATCGAAATACCTTCACAATTCTCTATTATTCCAATCTCGTATAGCGTGCGGAAGGAATGAACACGTATACTTTTCGTACGAAATCCGATTTCCCTTATTTTATGGTGGTGATCGTTTCTCCCTATGTAGGTCGGTGTCAACAAAATATTTTCGCATTCGGGAGAGAAAGTTGGTGATTGGAATTTAGTGAGAAGATTCCGTCGCAACGATGGGTTGGATTGGGGTTGGGTTGTTTGGGGAAGAGACCAAACAGCGAGGTCATCGGTCTCATTGGATTAGGGAAGGATGGGGAAGGAAGTCGGCCGTGCCCTTTCAAAGGAACCATCCCGGCATTTACCTGAACCGAATTAGGGAAATCTTGGAAAACCTAAATCAGGATAGCCGGACGCGGAATTGAACCGTTGTCCTCCCGAATGCGTCGCAACGAAAAACGTCTTTCTTTTAATGATGTCCACCCCATATGCTGTATTATTTCAGTGACACTCTCTCCCATATTTCGCGATAATACAAAACGTGCTGCCCTTCTTTGTAATTTTACGATGTACTCCGTCAGTCCTATCTGGCAAGGATCCCACAACGCACAGTAGTATTCTAAAAGAGGACGGACAAGCGTAGTGTAAGCAGTCTCCTTAGTAGATCTGTTACATTTTCTAAGTGTCCTGTCAATAAAACTCAGTCTTTGGTAAGCCTTCTCCACAACATTTTCTACGTGTTCCTTCCAATTTAAGTTGTTCCTAATTGTAATTCCTAGATATGTAGTTGAATTTACGGCCTTTAGATTTGACTGATTTATCGTGTAACGAATTCATTTTAGTACTCATGTGGATGACCTCACACTTTTTGTTATTTAGGGCCAACATATCCTGAATAGAACGGGCAATAAAATATGTTAAGGGTAATGATAAACGGCGCTAAAACGAACACGATGAATGAGAGCAGAAAAGATAATAATGACTTGTTAACATAAAATTTGGTAACGAAACAATTCTACAAGTAGTGAAAGAATACTATCTAGCAAGAGGTTTGAACTGTATGGTTCGAGGGAGGAAGTCGTCAGAAGCAAATTATCGTAAGCGAAGGAAGCTTCCTTCAGCAAAATACATAGTTGAAGAAGAAATTTCTCGAAGTGTGGGGCATAGCACTGAATGTAAGTGAAAGGTGTGCCAAGTGAAATATGGAGGCAAATGAGGAATTTAGGAATATTAAACACTAGTGACATGTGTGGCGAGCGGTAGTAAATAACAGTGCATAAATACAATTGTGTAGGCTTCGGCGGCCAGATTCAATCGACATAAAAGTTTTCTGGGTATGGTACCGCGTCGTAATGTATAAAAATACTTTTGCTGGAGAAAAACCAACGTTTCGGCCACGGTTGCAGCGCCCTTCTTCTGGCTGCAACAGTGGCCGAAACGTTGGTTTTTCTCGAGCAGCTGTATTTCTATACATTATGACGCGGTACCATATCCAGAAAACTTTTATGTCAACAGTGTACAAACCTTCCTCGTGAATAAGTTATCTATCATTGATAACCGTATTAAAATTTCTACCAGACTTCCTTCACATGCGGACAGAAAAACGCAGAGAAAGACTTTAGCTTACAATTTGTGTGGATTAGTTGCTACAGAAGGTGGTAAAATTAAGGAAAAAAATAAAAGACATCGAGGACATTAGAGACGGAGCTCATGCTCAGATTGTTTCGCAGATGGGAAACGGCGCCCTTTCAAAGGAGCTATCCCGGAATTTGCCTGCAACTATTTAGGGAAATCACGGAAAACGTAAATATGGATTGTCGAACGAGGATTTGAACCGTCGTCCTCCCGAATGCAAGTCCAGTCTGCTAATCTCTGCGCCACCTCGCTCGGTAAAATTAAGTGGACAGATAATGTAGAAAGTGAAGAGTTAAGAGAGACGAGGAAAGAATTCCATGGAAGAAGTACCAGAAGGGATAGCTTAATGCTGTGCTCGTATTCGGGAGACAGCGGTTTGAATCCTCGACAGGCCATACTGATTTAGGTTGTCCGTGGTTTTTATTTTACTTTATTTTTTTTAAATTTTTTTTGAAGCGTTTAAAGCGAATGCCTTTCAGAGCTAATGCTCCGTCTAATTGTTGACGGGACGTTAAACCCTAATCTTTCCCCCTTTTTCTGGGACAGTTTAGCGAATCATCTGCTACGGCAGGCAGGATCAGCTAAGCTGTTGCTGGGAGGAACAGTGCTGACAAGTAAAGCAAAATAATAACAGAGAATGTTGGTTGTAGTAGATACGTAGAGACGGAAAGATTGTTCAAAACAAGAGGAGACGGTGGTGGCGACAAACCAGTCGAAACAAGACTGACTGCTATCACAAACGCCTTATGTCTGTGTCAGCTGATATCAGTTACCACTTTCTGTATGCCCCGCCATCGACGTAGGCATTCACTCTTTACAGTTGGCTTCAATGAAAGAGACTTACAAGCATAGAACTGAACGTGGAAGTCGCCTGGAATGACCAATAACATTATATCTCAGCTAGCAGCACTTGTGTTCTGCAACGTGAACGGGTAAATTCCATGATTTTGTAGGGAGCACACTGTGCTAATGTGGGAGCGATCTAGATGCTTGTAAAACAATAAACTGGTAGCCAAGATCGCAGGAGCTCTTTTAATTCCATTATTACCGGTTCTGGCGAAATTAAAGCCGCCATCATCGGATCTTAGGACACATACAGGTTGCAACAACAAGGCAAACAATGGTGATATTAATAGTTGCCTATAACACGCAGGCCTTACAAAATTGTTGTAAGTAGCACATCAGTTTTTTATATGTTTACGTGATACAGTAACCTGTAGAATGATGCATAAGCCCTAATGACGTAGGCCAGCCTGTGTGGCTGAGCGGTTCTAGGCGCTTCAGTCTGGAACCGCGCGACCGCTATGTTCGCAGGTTCGAATCCTGCCTCGGGCATGGATGTGTGTGATGTGCTTAGCTTAGTTAGGTTTAAGTAGTTCTAAGTTCTAGGGGACTGATGACCTCAGATGTTATGTCCCATAGTGCTCAGAGCCATTTGAACCATTTGAGCCTAATGCCGTAGTGTTACCACACACGCAGAGCCTGTTATGACGCGAACTGTGACATTCATTGGCGGCTCTTCTGCTAGCGCCATCTCGCGACGCAGCCTGTAGTGTAAGAACAGAGCCGGAGTTGCGGTAGTACCTAGCTTGCGCTTGTGTGTGATGGAGACACATAACATTTATAATGTTATCTCTCTCGGACGGCTATGTGCTACTTAGGTCAATTTTGTAAGGCCTACGTGTTATAGGCAACTATTAACATCACCATTGTTTGCCTTGATGTTGTAACCTGAATGTGTCCTAAGATCCGATGATGGTGGATTTAGTTTTGCCGAAACTGGTAATCATGGAATAAAAAGAACTCTTGCGATCTTGGCTACCAGTTTATTGTTTTATAATTTCATAATTGTAAGGCGATATTGTTACTTGGGTCATCAGCGTCAACAAAAATTGTCTGATTACGGGAGAAAATATTGGTTATCGTTGTTGACTGTTACGATTACTATTTTTCTTAATCGAGAGGTTATTCTTGTTTGTTTGTGCCCAGTACTGATTTTGTTTAGTTGGTGTTGTTGGTTCGGCGTTTGCTTTTCGTAACGGTATCCCAGATGTTGGCAATCAAAAGCCCTGGTCCAGCCAGCAGGTGACAAGCTGTACCGTTTGAGAGCCTGGTGGTCCTCCAGTGATAAGACCCGTGTGACGTGAGGCCGGCGGGCCGCCCACAGCGCGCCTTGACCACGTCACCTGGGAGTGGGCCGGTGGGCACGTGGGCTGGCCGCGTCGCCTTGTAGGGCGCGGAGAACCACTACGTCACTGCTTGCTGCTGCTGCCGCTGCTGCTCGCTGGCCTTTTAGAGGTCGTGCCAGTACGGGCTTCCGCGTCTTCCCATCCTAACCGACCTGTTCCTTTTTTTTTTAGTTGCACCAGAAGGTGCCTTTTGGACACGCCGAAACAGTACTTCGACGGAGAACTCGCTGGCAGAAAACCAACGTAACACAAAACCGCGACGAGGTAGAGCTGTGTGCCCCATCATGAGATGAATCTGGCCGTTGCTTCTGCCATGTGAGCGATCAGTATAATCTTCAAGGACTGTTCCAAATTACAGTGGCTGAAAACGTGACTTAGTGACAATTTTAGAATTTTTCATTTTAGCTGAAGGTGAGGTCTTCTTCTTCTACATACGTACTATGCAAGCCACTGTACGGGCATAGCGAAGGGTACCCTCAACCACTACTAGTCACATACTTTCCTGCTCCACTTGCTAACAGAGCGAGGGATAAACGACCATGTATGTCTCCGTATGAGACCTAATTCCTCGTATCTCATCTTCGTGATCCTTAGGCGAAAGGCATGTTGGCGGCAGTAGAATAGTTCTGCAGTCAGCTTTAAATGCCGGTTCTGTAATTTTTTCCGTACTGTTCCTAGAAAAGAACGTCACCTTCCCCCTAGTGAATTCACTGGAACCGCGCGACCTCTGAAGGTGTTGTTAATAAAAATTCTCTATTTAAGCTTGACTGAACTGCATGTGACTGCTTTAGTCTTTAGTAAAACTTGCATCTGACTGCGTACTTAACTGAACTGAACTTTATCTGACTGCATGAAAATATTGTTGGAAAATTAATACTCAAAATACACATCTGACTGAATGAAAGTTTAGTGGTAAAGGAGGAGGAGATTAGTGTTTAACGTCCCGTAGACAACGAGGTCATTAGAGACGGAGCGCAAGCTCGGGTGAGGGAAGGATGGGGAACGAAATCGGCCGTGCCCTCTCAAAGGAACCATCCCGGCATTTGCCTGAAACGATTTAGGGAAATCACGGAAAGCCTAAATCAGGATGGCCGGAGACGGGATTGAACCGTCGTCCTCCCGAATGCGAGTCCAGTGTGCTAACCACTGCGCCACCTCGCTCGGTTTACTGGTAAAAATAAATGAAAGTCACCAACCTGCATCTGACTGCGTGTGTGGACCTAGCTCGTACACTCCTTCCCGTATGAACTATTCGTCCAACCTTGCGGTTGGGAACTATCGACATTTTTCACTGGCTCTATCCTGATCGAATCTCAGCATATACCTTTCACCGCTACGGTCGCAGGTTCGAATCCTGCCTCGGGCATGGATGTGTGTGATGTCCTTAGGTTAGTTAGGTTTACGTAGTTCTAAGTTCTAGGGGACTGATGACCTCAGAAATTAAGTCCCATAGTGCTCAGAGCCATCTGAACCATTTGAACCCCTAGGGAATTCCATTTGAGATCCCGGCGCATCTCCGTAACATTTACGTGTTGTTAAGAGTCTACGGTCAACAAATGTAGCGGCCCGCCTTTGAATTGCAACAATGTCTTCAAAAGCCCGGTGCGGATTCCAAACACTCGAATAGTACTCAAGAATAGGTCACACTAGAGTCCTATATGCGGTCTCGTTTATAGATGGACCACACTTTTCCAATTTCTATCAATAAACGTCCCTGCCACAATCCTCGCCTATTCGTTCCATTTAATATCGCTTTGCAACGTTACGCCCAGATACTTAAACGGTGTGACTGGGTTAAGCGGGACACTGCTAATGCTGTAACCGAACATTACGGGTTTGATTTCCTACTCATCAGCATTAACTTACATTTTTCTACATTTAGTTATCGCATCAACTACGAGGTGTTCAAGAAGTCTCTCCGCAGTGCCGTACGATTGTTAGCCGCGGGTGCCGTATTACTGTTCCCCTGCCTGGGTTACTTCCCTTCAAGTGGACTCTCCCAACATTCCATTGTTTCATTTATCTCAGCTAGCGTCAGTAGTATCGTTGGTGTGTGTCGTTACGTGTTGACTCAAATCAAATGGCTCTGAGCACTATGGGACTTAACATCTGTGGTCATCAGTCCCCTAGAACTTAGAACTACTTATACCTAACTAACCTAAGGACATCACACACATCCGTGCCCGGTGCAGGATTCGAACCTGCGACCGTAGCAGTCACGCGGTTCCAGACTGAAGCGCCTAGAACCGCACGGCCACACCGGTTACGTGTTCACGTGAACGCTTACGTTTAGTTCCTCTGTTCGTTTGTTTCGGTTTTGTCACTGTTAAAATGCTAACAATTGAAGAGCGTGTGGTTTTAGTCGAACAAGTGTTCAAAGCTGGCGGTAAATACGCAGTTTCAGTTCGTCAAACATTTAATTCAGTTTTCCCGGAGACAACTGTGAGAGATTTGATTAACAAATTTCGAAGCACGGGTTCAGTGGCAGATGCACCGAGAAGTGGTCGTCCTAGCGTTTTGTCTAAGGACAAACTACTCGATATTTTCCATAAAATGTCCACGAGTCCGAACAAGTCAGAAAGAAAACTCGCCAAGGAAATCGATGTTAGTGTCGGAACGGCCCACACAGCTGTAAGGAAAAATTAGAACCTTTCCCATACAAAGTGACAGTCGTGCAAGAACTGAAAAATACTTATCATACCAAGAGACTGCTTTATTGTCAAAGGTTCAAAAAATTTCGTTCAACAAAATGGAATTGATATTCTTAATGAAAAGTTTTTCACTGATGAGGCGTGGTTTCATTTATCCGGGTACATGCACTCGCAAAATTCTCGTATATGGAGTACTGCAAAATGGCTCTGAGCACTATGGGACTTAACATCTGTGGTCATCAGTCCCCTAGAACTTAGAACTACTTAAACCTAACTAACCTAAGGACATCACACACATCCATGCCCGAGGCAGGACTCGAACTTGCGACCTTAGCAGCAGCGCGGTTCCGGACTGAAGCGCCTAGAACGGCATGGCCACACCGGCCGGCGGAGTACTGCAAATCCATTGTTTATTCATGAATTGAATTGTGTATTGAACAACAGGGGGAACACTTTCAACATTTAATGTGAAAATTTGTAAATAAAAATGAATATTCAATAAATTAATAACTTGTATTTCACTGAGTTTTATTTCGGTATGTTCACTGAGCCATACGGCACGCGCGGCTGACAATCATACGGCACTGCGGAGAGACTTTTGGACACCCCGTAACACTTTAACCTCTCTTATATCGTCCTAGTCACTCAACTTCGACACCTCACCGTACACCGCAGCATCATCATCAGACAACCGCAGGCTGCTACCCACCTTGTCCGCCAAATCATTTATGTATACATAAAATAATAGCGGTCTTATCACACTTCACAGGAGCACTTCTGACGATACCCTGGTCTCTGAACACTCGCCATAGAGGACAACGTACTGTGTCCTACTACTTAAAAAGTCTTAAAGGCACTCAAATACCTGGGGACCTGTTCCATATGCTCGTACCTTCGTTAACAGCCTGCAGTGGGTACAGTCATATGTTGAATGTTGAATGCAAGCTTGCAAACGTGCATCCATTGCGTTTTACAGGTGCCGGATTTCAGTTTGTTGGATGGAATTCCATGCCTGTTGCACTTGGTCGGTAAGTAAAGTGACTGTTAATGCTGGTTGTCGATGATGCTGGACTTGTTGTCCGAAGATGTCCCATATGTGCGCGACTGGAGACAGTTCTGGTGATCGAGTAGGCCAAGGCAACACGTCGACACTCTGTAGAACATATTGAGCTACAACAGCGGTACGTAAGAGAGTGTTGTCCTGTTGGAAAACACTCCCTGGAATGCTGTTCATGAATGGCAGCAAAACAGGTCGAATCACCAGAGGGTCAGAGAAATGACGCTACAGGGCGTCTGGCTTGGACCTGTCTTTGAAGTAACTGTGGTGCCAACTGCTGCTCAAATGGCTGCTGCAAATAATGTACGATGCGACAGAACCACACATCGAACACGATGGTCTTCCCTCTCAGTAGCACCACATGGCCATCTGGAGCCCGGTTTTCTTGCGACCGTACGTCATCGTAACCACAGCTACCAGTAATAATGTACAATGGCTACAGTCCTGTCAAATATTTCTGCAGTATCGCAGAAGGAACATCGAGCTTCTCGCAAACCTATTACACGACCTCATTCAAACTCAGCGAGGTGCTGATAATGGTGTCTTTGTCAGCTGAAAGGCATTCTTGACTAATGTCGACTCACCACGTCCAATCTCAAAGACATCTAAAGCTCACAGCAGTTAGAGCTTATATTTAAAGCGAACCTGACTTGCGACTGGCAGTTAAGTTGGAGAGGACACCATCTTTCAGATATAGAAACACACCTATCAACTTTCGATTATATCGCACGACTTCTTCTTGGTGCTGAGGTTGTTTTCCGTCCTTGTAGTGCATATAACAAATCACATTTATTTGTTCCTGGACTGAGCTTATGCTTATTATGCCGCCCCGAGACGAGGGGCAGTTTGTTGCAGCATGCTCAATGGCTTCTAAGCAGTGGCGGCTCGTGAGTACACATTCTGAATCTTCAGAAATTTTTAGATTCAGATAAATATGAGAGAGTGAAATTAGTAGCATTTACTGTATAACAGTTTAAGTTATCAACATATTTAAACAACTACAGCCACTGCCAATAATAATAATAATAATAGTAATAATAATAACATGCATAACTTGTCTGGGCAAAGAAAGAATTGTTTTGTTGAACTTTGCTGTTTTGTACATAAATAAATACAGCTCCAAACACTAACTGCCGTTTGTGGAAGTGATTAAATTCACGCAGTAATATTTACTGACATGGTCACTTGACCAGTATGCAAATGTCGCTCTGAGAACGACAACGGCCAAAAGCACACCGTCGCCGATCCAACATTTAAGTGGATATCAGAGAAACGAGTGAGGCAGCTTTTCGTGAGTATTCATACATACAATGTTGGCCTATAGCACACATAAACCTGACCCATCATAACATTAACAGATGTCAGAAGCATGAATACATGCTACAGTCTCACAATCGACGGTAATGTGTGTTACTGTTCTCAGCGCCTCGGCTGGATTACAGTATGATTAAATCCAAAACTTAAAATATTATATCTCATTCAGAATCTCCACAAAATAGATTTTTCTGTCAGTATAACTATAAAATGTACTGACAAGGGGAGGCCGTCAATTGTGAAATTCAGATTCGATTCATACTGCGCATAATAAAAGCTCATGGCCAGAGGTGTAATGTGGCAAAGCGCCAAGATGCACTTCTCAGCCATTGTCGAGAAAATCGACAGTTAAAAGAAACCATTGCAATGAAATACTCTCTACGACTAATAATTTTCTGTAGCGTCGTGGCGCAGGGGTAAGCGCTCGGGTTCGTAATCCGAAGGTCGTAGGATCGAATCTCGCGCCATGCAATTTTTTTTTATTATTAGTTTTTTGTAATTAATATATATATATATAATATATATATATTAATTACAATATATATATATATATATATATATATATATATATATATATATATATATATAAATGAATTGCTTATGCATGTTGGTGAAGGCGGATTGCTCTCCAATTGTACCGCCTCCATTTTTCCGTTTGTTTAACAGGGTGTACCAAAGCTCTCCCGTCCGCACTGATCTTCGACGATGTTATAAGTTGCGCTAGGGACCGCATCTACCTTCTTTCGAAGTTAGCACGCAACTACGCTGTTATGCGGCGGCTCGTTTCGGCCCATTCAACATCTGTCCTTCAAGTGTAACGAGCGAGTAACGGAGTTTATATTTCATACCTGCCACAGCAAATTTGTGTTCGTGGGGTCTCTATTCTAATTCGAACGTTTGACTTACGCTATACGTATTCGTTTCGGAATATCGTTTCTACGTGTTCCGTTAACTATACGTGGTTAACATTATGAAGACAATTAATAACATTTGTGAAATACAACTTTGTTTGCGGAAAACATAATAATGTTCGAAGTCGCCAGTTTTTCCACGACAGACGACTTTCAACAACTTTTTATATGCATAATTGTTGCAACTGATTGCCGAGAATTATATATATATATATATATATATATATATATATATATATATGAATTACAAAAAACAAATGCTAAAAAAAAGTTGCATGGCGCGAGATTCGATCCGGCGAACTTCGGATTACGAACCCGAGCGCTTACCGCTGCACCACGACGCTGTAAGAAACCATTAATCGTAGAGATTATTTCACCACAACGGTTTCTTTTAATTGTCGATTTTCTCGACAACGGCTGAGAAGTGCATCTTGGTGCTTTGCCACGTTACACCTCTGGCCATGAGCTTTTATTATGCGCAGTATGAATCGAATCTGAATTTCACAATTGACGGCCTCCCCTTGTGAGTGTAAAGTCATATGAAACGAAAGTAGAAGTTGCTATGCTATCGCAAATTCTTCTCTTATTCGCAGTGGAAGCACAAATTTGGAATGAATTTTGTCGTATTGAGAACTCAGAAGTACCAATCTATGTTTTATTTGGGAAAAAATTTCAAGAGCCAAGATCACATACACTAATTTTACTATGTAGAGTGAATTGGCATATCTGAGGAGTGCCTCACAGTCTAGCGGACAAAAGTCTGCTGCAGCGTGCTACCATCTGGTGGCAGTGACGTAAACTTGTAGGTGACTGCAAGGGCTAGTTAGCTCTGCACTTCGTTAACAGTGCAAGTTGTTGATCAATTCCGTATGTATTTGGCCCGTAATGCTATTACGTCACGCCAGTTGCTCATGCGCAAAAGCCCCTTAAAACGTGCACAACCCAAGGTATACGCGCGACCTGATGCCAGGTTTCACGGCGTCTAGAGGAGTAGCAATGTTGTAGTGCGCAGTATATTTCGTGCCATGTATTTCAGATTAGCGCATCTACGTAATGTAGAACAGTGTAAAAAGAAAAAAAAAGCAATAAATCTTCAAGGTGTCAAAAGTTAGGGTGTTCACGTGCACTTGTACTCTTACACAACAGCTTCTAGGGTAAATATTTCGCGACGATGCTACAGTGAGCTCCCTCACGCCTTGGGACAAAATAATTAGCATACGCGCAATCCAGGGATAGATAGAGGTGGATATTATTTAAACCGGCACTTCATTCGTCGTCTACAGACAGGAGCGATGTACCACAACTCAGTTCTCGTGGAACATGCAGATGAATGTCGATGACATGTTTTTATTTCTCTGCCACAAGAAGCAGACCAGTGCGTTGCTGATTCGCGGCACTGCTCTGTCAGGAAGTTGGCCAGTTAGCTATTCTTCCACTGACACTGCGTGTCCCGTACTACTGCAATAACTGCAGTTAACGTCGGGCATTTTTATGACATCATTTTTTAAATTTTTGCTTTAATGCAATGCTATTCCCATGCCTCATAGGACACGCGATACGAGTGTTAAGCCGTGTAGCAATGTAAGTTTACAATTTAATCTCGCTCGACGGCTCCCCAAATATAGCCAAATCGACTGATCTCTGAGACCGTATGGTGTATTCCTCAGACGCACTGTGACATGCAGTGAGCAGAGGTATGTCTGTGTACCCTATAGCGAGGATGTGGTTCTGGACGGAATGGATGCACAACGGTTGCAATCCTTGATTGCTGCCCTGTGACGAGTCTATCTGGTGATATACTGTACGCTAGTCGGCGGCGACTCATTTCATCAATACGTTGTTGCTCACGGCATTTCGCTCTGGCGGTGGCGACGATATGCACCGAACCGTTGTGCTTGCGGTGCACCCTTGAAACTGGCTGGTTCTGAGCCCTATGCGACTTAACTACTGAGGTCATCAGTCGCCTAGAACTTAGAAGTAATTAAACCTAACTAACCTAAGGACATCAGACACATCCATGCCCGAGGCAGGATTCGAACCTGCGACCGTAGCGGTCACGCGGTTCCAGACTGAAGCGCCTAGAACCACACAGCCACACCGGCCGGCTTGGCAGGTGAAGAGGCCAGTGCACGCACAGCTTCGTAAATTGAGTGACCAATGCGTCGGCCACTCACCATCTGGCCGCGATCAAAAGCGCCGACGTTACACTCTTACTCAACCTACGCAGGAATGTCTCACCAAAGCGAGTACGCGGTCTGACCTCTTAGTCACGTGACACGCGATTATCACGATACCCGTGGGAGCAGCAGTTCAACACAGCTGCTACCTCCCATTCAGCTGACCAAGTTTCTGAAGTCACACTATCGCTGCGTAATTTGTAAACGCACTCCACTCTGCCGGTTGCAGAAGCCACAATAAACTGCTGCGTCTCTGATAACAGCTACATTTACGACTGGCTAATTAACGTCGTTACACGTCCATTGCTAAGATAAACCGAAACTCACTGTATTCACTTTTCAGATTACATACTCGTTAGCTATTCTTCCACTGACACTGCGTGTCCCGTACTACTGCTATAACTGCAGTTAACGTCGGGCATTTTTATGACATCATTTTTTAAATTTTTGCTTTAATGCAGTGCTATTCCCATGTCTCATAAGCTAGCTGGTAAGAAATAGAATTACTGGAGTCACAAGAAATTTTATCATTCTTTCTCCCAAGAGACGCGCGATAATGAAGTTGTTTAACTTTCTTCCTGAGCTAGGAAATTATTGCACTCTGGATATTCGCTTTCCACTCGCCCTGGGGGTGAACAGCAATTGTCGCATCAACTTTTTTGAAATTCTAGCATCGACGATGCGTCCACATCGAGATCGAAGTATTAATTAAGACTCCTTCAATCCACTGTACCCTTGTCTGATATTCTGCGTATACTTACTTTGCTTAATGCACAGCCAACGAAAAGATTGTCGCACACTTATGGAAATTCAATAAATGCGGCAATCACTACAGACTCACGAAATATCTTCAACACACAACTTGATTTGAAACGTGTAAGGAATGCCACAGTATTCCGGGGGAAGCCAGTCATAAAGTTTCCGTAAAATTCTGTAAAGTCAACGAACACTATTACACAGAATCGAGTTATGGGCAGCAAACAAAAAGAATGAAATGCATACACAGCGTAAAGAGATGAGGTTTCAAGGAAGAGTCAAAGCAAGTTAAAAGGCAGATAGCAATGGCAGATAGAAATGTTGATATCAGACATGAGCATATGCAGCATGAAAAGTTATAAGAAAGGAAGAGAAGGTGGACTGAACGTCTACAAATAATGTATCTTGGAAAACTGCCAAGAAAAAAAGTGAATTACAAACCAAAAGGGAAAAGAGATCCCTGAAGAGCGAGAAAAAGATGCAAACTGCAATAGAAGAGGATAGAAGAAGAAGAAAAAAAATTAATTATATCAATGTTCTGAAAACGTGGACGTGACTGTACTGCATACTCCGACTGTATATTAAACGACGCCTTTAGTCACACATTTTTGAATTTTATTTCACTATACTATGCTTTTCAGGTCTTGTGTGCCCATCTTCAAACGTATCTAGATAGTTGCATGAATTTGATTGCTCTCGAGCGAGGTGATTCTTCAAAATAGCGCGTTCCAGGTAAGTTGAGTAGAACATTCATGGATGTTGTTGATGTTTAGGGCTGATAACACTGTTATGTCTATTGCACATAACTTCACTCAAGGCACAAGTTTATCTATACGTTATCTAGTACTACTTAAAAGACTAACACTAGGTACACACATCAAAAAAAGTTTTGCATCTCCCCACTTCCCAGAACTCCTGAAGATGGACGTCGACTGTTGCTATGTATCACAGACACAGTCTCTGACTGTTCAGAGATGTCACTAAACCCGGCCAAAGATGTAAACAACCATGCGTGCGCAGTGCCTCTTAGACGGAAGGCGTCCGACTGCTGATAAGTTCCAGTCATTCCACCAGGAAGGAGGAACACGGCTCGTGTTGTCTGTAGTTCAACCATGCCTAGACGGTCAATGCCGCGGTTCGATCGGGTCCGCGTTGTTACCGTGTACCAGGAAGGGCTCTCAATAAGGGAAGTGTCCAGGCGTCTCGCAGTGAACCAAAGCGATGTTGTTCAGATATGGAGGAGATACAGAGAGGAGGAACTGTCGATGACAAGCCTCGCTCAGGCCGCCCAAGGGCTACTACTGCAGTGGACGACCGCTATCTACGGATCATGGCTCGGAGGACCCCTGACAGCAACGCCACCATGTTGAATAATGCTTTTCGTGCAGCCACAGGACGTCGTGTTACGACTCAAACTGTGCGCCGTAGGCTGCATGATGCGCAACTTCACTCCCGACGTTCATGGTGAGGACCATCTTCGCAACCACGACACCATGCAGCGCGGTACAGATGGGCCCAATAACATGCAGAATGGACCGCTCAGGATTGGCATCGCGTCCTTCATCGATGAGTGTCGCATATGCCTTCAACCAGATAATCGTTGGAGACGTGTTTGGAGGTAACCCGGTCAGGCTGACCGCTTTAGACACACTGTCAAGCGAGTGCAGCAAGGTGGAGGTTCTCTGCTGTTTTGTGGTGGCGAAATGTAGGGCCGACGTACGCCGCTGGTGGTCATGGAAGGCTGTACGATACATGAATGCCATCCTCCGACCGATAGTGCAACCATATCTGCAGCATATTGGCGAAGCATTCGTTTTCATGCACGACAATTCTCGCCTCCATCGTGCACATCTTGTGAGTGACTTTCTTCAGGATAACGACATCGCTCAACTAGAGTGGCCAGCATATTCTCCAGACATGAACCCTATCGAACATGCCTGGGATAGATTGAAAAGGGCTGTTTATGGACGACGTGACCCACCAACCACTCTGAGGAATCTACGCCGAATAACCATTGAGGAGTGGGACAATCTGGACCAATAGTGCTTTGATGAACTTGTGGATAGTATGCCACGACGTATACAGTCATGTATCAATGCAAGACGACGTGCTACTGGGTGTTAGAGGTACCGGCGACTACAGCAATCTGGATCACCACCTCTGAAGGTCTCGCTGTATGGTGGTACAACATGCAATTTTGGTTTTCATGAGCAACAAAAAGGGCGGAAATGATGTTTATATTGATCTATATTCCAATTTTCTGTACAGGTTCCGGAACTCTCGGAACCGAGGTGATGAAAAACTTTTTTTGATGTGTGTATCTTGGAGATACATAACATTCCAGTGTTTTACTTTCGCAAAAGAGTAGTACGATATCTTCGAAAATGTTAGTACCCGGATTATTCACACTGCTCACGATTGGTTAGACGAGAACGAGAAACAAGCAATGTGTCTCTTCTAGTTTCCACAGTCGCCAGATTAGAAAATCAGCAACGCATTTTGCTCTTTGCTGGAAAATTAACTATGGAGACTTTATCTTCCCACAGAAACTCTGAAGGGAAATGAATAGCTTCGTTGCGAAGAGCAGATTAGAACTACGGTGGGTCAGGCACACAGATTATTCGTTTTTCCAGAATCACCGGCTTATCAAACCATTGCCCACCCTCCCATGGAAGCAATTATCGTAAATCGTGTGTGAGCAACGACACCTTTTTGAATCCATGCATAGCATGACCTAGTGACACTTGGTGCAGAACGAATACCAACCCAGGTTTGGAACGATTTCCACCTTTGCTGCTGAAGACGTCTAGAATAATCTTAGACTCAAGGCGCAGAAGAAAATGCAACCTTGCGTGTGTTTTTAATTCGAATTTTAATTACACTTTAAACGAGCCCAACAATTATGTAACCGTATTCACAGACTGGTCTAAGCAAGGAGGCCCTCTTGGCTATTCAGTGGTATTCATGAGTGTGTTTTCAAGACTCATTTATCAAGCATTTACAGTGTGATGAGTTACACACAGTCTTGGTGGTATTGCAGGTGACGTATCCGTGGTGAGAAATTTCTCAGCTCCTACTCCCTAAGAGCCCTTAAATATGTCCAGAAAATCCTTCTTCACCAGCAAAGGCTGGGGAAGGAGATGTTATTCAGCTGGGTATCACGGCAGGAGGGAATTCAGGGAGCTGAATAAGCAGATGTGACAGCCGAGGAAGTCTGCCCCGGTAGCTGAGTGGTCAGCGAGATGGAGTGCCGTCCAAACAATTCCGCCTCTTTTTCCGACTATTTTCGCAAGGACAGTGATAAAACCCACACACATACACAAGCACACGCCACAGCAATCAGGAAGTTCTGGATTTTGCCGTCCTACGGGCCCGGGTTCGATTCTCGGTTGGATCGAAGAATTTCTCCGCTCAGGGACTGGGTGTTGTCTTCATCATCATTTCGTCCCCATCCGGCGCACAGGTCGCCCAATGTGGCATCGAATGTTAATAAGACCTGCACCAAGGCGGCCAACAAGGCCAAACGCTCATTTCCACAGCCGAGGAAGCACGTAAGGTAATTCAAATGGCTGACACCCTACATGCTGTCTCAATGTTGAGATACCGAGTCAGGTGACGGCGGGAAAAGAGTGACTGGAACCATGGCTTGCCTTCTTCCGACCTCTGAGGGGAGGTGAAGTTCTTCTCACTCGCCCTCGGGCAAAACAGAGTCCAATGACACATGGCTTCTTGTTCTGGCAGGAGGACCCTACAATGTGGTGCTTGTGTGCACGGATTTCAGTACACTACATTTTCACTTTATGTATATGTCCAGACAAGACGGCTGAGGTTAGTTTACCAGCTGATCCTTCTTCTATTTTAGCAGACAATGAGCAAAATGAGACACAGCTTTTAGGATTTTGCACGATTTCTTACTTCCTTCACTATTGGGACAGTGTTTGGCTCATCTTAGTTTATCGTATGGTCAGCCAACCAAACAATTCCGCCTCTTTCCGCATTGATTCTATAGTTCATCTGACTATTTTCGCAAGGACAGTGATAAAACACACACACATACACAAGCACACGCCACAGCATTCAGGAAGTTCTGGATTTCAAACGTCCTCCGCTCTGTACTGTGAGGGTTCTCATACACTGACAGAAAAAAGATTCAACACCAAAAAATAATTAATGTAGAGTGACGAAATTTCGGTAATGCATTTAGCTAGGTAACATATTTAAGTGATTAACATAACGCGATTACAGGTTAATGTAAGCACGAATAAGCCACTGCAAATGTGAAGTGGTAGTACGTTAATAACCGGTGTAATCGCCAGAATGTTGAATTCAAGCATGCAAACGTACATACATTGTGTTGTGCAGGTGTCGGATGCCAGTTTTTGGGATGGAGACCCAAGCCTGTTGCACTTGGTCGGTCAATACACAGACGGTTAATGCTTGTTGTGTATGACGCTTGAGTTGTTGTCCGGTGATGTTCCATATGTGGTCGGCTGGAGACAGTTCTGACTATCGAGGAGGCCAAGGCAACATGTCGACACTCTGTACAGCATATTGGGATTCAACAACGGTATGTGGGAGAGCGTTATTCTGTTGGAAAGCACTTCCAGGAATGCTGTTCATGAATGGCAGGTCGAATCACTAGATTGACGAACAAATTTGCAGTCAGGGTGCGGGGGATAGCCGCGAGAGTAGCCTACTCCTACTGTCATACGAAATCGCACGCCACACTATAACTCCAGGTGTAGGTGCAGCGTGTCTAGCATGCAGGCAAGTTGGTTGCAAGTCTTCAATTGTCCTCATTATAACCAATACACGCCATTTACTGTCACCGAGTCAGAACCAGTTTTCATCAGAAAACACAACAGACCACCACTTTGTCCTCCAATGAGCTCTCGCATGGCACCACTGAAGTTGCAAACGCTGGTGGTTTGCGGTCAGTGGACCGCACGCTTTAGTGCGTCTGGCTCGGAGCTTTCCTTGAAGTAACCAATTTGTAACAGTTCGTTGCTTCACTTTGGTGCCAAGTGCTGCTTACATTGCTGCTGTAGTTGCAGTGCGATGCGACAGAGCCATGTGCCGGCCACGATTGCTTTCCCTCTCGGTAGTGCCTCGTGGTCGCCAACGGCTCGGTCTTCTTGGGCCCGTACCTTCCCGTGACCACCGCTGCCAGCAATCACGTACAGTGGTTACACTCCCGCCATGTCTTTTTGCTGTAGCGCAGCAGGAACATACAGCTTCTCGTAGCTCTATTACATTACGTCTTTCAAACTCAGTGAGTTATAACAGTGGCATCTTCGATGCATTCTTGACTACCGTCAACATACCACGTCCAGTATGAAAGGTAACTTAAGCTCACGTCTATTACAGGGCACTTAAAGCAAACTTGGTTTATATCCTCATCGTCTTCTTCTTAGTTGGCTCTACATTTCTTGAAGAACCTTGACCTCCTGTATCACCTGCCTCCATTCTTCTCTGTCCATCGCCTTCCTTCTCCAATTTCTTATTCCCATCGCCTTTCGATCTTCTTCCATATTGCCCAGCCACCGTTTTCTGGGTCTAACTTTTGTCCTTCTCCCGTGAGGTTTTCCCATGAAAACTTTCTTGACACTCCGAGTTTCGGGCATTCTCTGTACGTGTCCTGCCCATCTTATTTTTCCTTGCTTAATTTTAACAACAGTATCCATTTGTCCAAAAAGTGTTTGTAGTTCTACATTTGTCTTTGCTCTCCACCAATCTTTCTCTCTCACTGCTCCAAAAATCCTTCTCAGTATCTTTCTTTCCCATCTCAGTAACCAGTTATCCTCCTTTAATGTCAATACCCAGACTTCTGATCCATATATTACTATAGGTCTTAATATGGTCGTCTATATTTTGATTTTTGTATTCCTACTAACATTCCTGGAATTAAATACATTCTGCAAGGCAAAATAGCAGTGATTTCCACTCGCTATCCTTTCTCGAATTTCTACTGCTACTTTATTGTTCTCCGTTATTACAGAACCTAAATATTTAAATGTTTTCACTCTTTCACATTCTTTCCCATTTATTACTATTGAATTCTTTTGTCCGTTTATACTGGGCTCCCTCATCACCATATAAATTGTTTTGTTTATGTTTACTTCTGAACCTATCTGTCTTAATGCTTCCTCTAAAGTATCGTAGTTTCCCTTTAGTGTCCTTACATTCCTTGCCATTAATGCTACGTCATCCGCCTATGCTACAACTTGCACTTGCCGATTAAATATTGCTCCTCCTTGGCTTATCGACATTCGCCGCATCACCTTTTTAAAACTAAATTAAATATCTTTGTACAGATCACATCTCCCTGTCGTAGCTCCCTCTGTACTTGGAATTCACCAGACAGCTCTTGCTCTATTCTTACTTTACACACTGTTGCTTTCACTGTCATTTCAGGTAAAATGACCAGTTTTAGTGGGATTCTAAATTCTTTCATGATCTGTATAATTTTCTTCCTGTCTAGGCTGTCGTAAGCTTGCTTAAAATCAATGTACAACTGATGTAGCTGCTTGTCATAGTCATAAAACTTCTCTAGCACTTGTTTTAATAAAAATATCTCATCCATCGTGGATCTGTTCCTCCTAAATCCAGCCTGATATTCCCCCAATATCCCTTCTATCACCCTTTCAAGTCTCGAGGCTAAAATTTTACTAATTATCTTATATGTTACATCAAAGAGAGTGATTACACGATAATTGCTACATTCTGACTTGCCTTTTTTATGTAACGGGCAGATAACTCCCACGTCCCAATCCTTAGGCATTACCTGCTTTATCCATATTTCCTTTGTCAATTCATGGACTGCCTCCTCCATTTCCTTTCCCCCATATTTTAATAATTCGGCCTCTGTGCCGTCTTCTCCTGCTGCTTTATTATTTTTTAGGCTCTTGATAGCATTCTTCACTTCCTCTAGCTCTGGTACTGCTTCCTCCTCCCGATCCTCTATATCTAACTCTGATTCCAATTCTGAGTCCTGTTCCCTTTCATTCTCAATCACGGTTCCTCCTCCTTTATCCTCTCCTTTCCTGTCAAGCAGTTCTGTAAAATACTTTTGCCACCTTTCTAGGACTTTGGTTTTATCTCCAGTTAGATTAGAAAATTGCTTGAGGTTGGAAACCTTTCTTCAAATCTCTTGTTCTTTCATAGAACCTTCTGATCTCTTTATTGTCTCCCATTTTGTCCAGCTGCTCTATCCTTCTCCTTTCATGCTTCCTTTTCTTTACCCTAAAAAGCTTATCCGCTCTTTTCCTCTTTTCTCTGTATTCTTCTGCAGCTAACCTCGTGTTCCTTTGCAACATTCTCCGTCTCGCTTCATTTCCCTCGTGTATTACCGTTAAGCATTCCTCGTCGAACCACTTAACCACCCTTTTGCGTTGTTCTCTCCACAGGATCTCTTCTGCAGCCACATTTAAGGCAGTTTTCAACGACTCCCATTTAGTTTCCACATTGTCTTAATTCCTTGTATTTCTCCCTGCTTCCAATATCTCTTCTAGTTTCTTCCTATATTCTTCCTGTGTTTCCTTCGTTTGGAGTCTTTGTGTATTGTGTTTTCTCATAGTGACACTAGTAGCGCCACTTTTATACGACTGTAGTGAAATTTGAATAGACGTCGTCTTTCAGATACTGAAACACGCCTATGTTTATGTCGCACAACTTCTCCTTAGTGCTGGGATTTTTTTTCCGTCAGTGCACAATTTTCTCTAATTACGTCTTTAAGCTGTACTTTTTCAGCATGACGGCTGGTGCTGATTGGTAACGACCGAAGCGATGGACAGATGCTGCGAGCGAGACAGGCGCTGTTTGCCACACAGGAAGCGGCAGCAGGAGCTGCTCCCATTAGGCGCTGTGCCCGTGTCTCTCTACAGAGCAACCGACGCAGGACAATCGGTGCGGGGCGTTCTTCTGCACAGGCGCGCCCGTGGCCTGGTATATTAGCTGCCGCGCCCTGGAAGCCATTGTTCGCGGCAACTGTGTCATTAAGGCTCGAGTCGGCTCCGTGAGAACGCCAACAAACCGGAGAGCGGTGCTGCTGGGTGCGCTACCGCTGACATTTCGCTACATGAGCCTCCGTCGTCACGCGCCGCTATCGTTCCAGTCATAGCATCGAATTACAGCCCACGCGGTCCATATTTCTTCGCTGATTATGGCCTCCGCGCTTTCGTAACATTTAAGAACCTGATATCAACCTGTTCTGCGAAAGTTGGTGGACAGAAAAGGTGACTGATACAGCAAGTGGATTCGCCGGTCTGGTTCCTGCCCACGCGTCACTGTCCTCGTTTGTCCACCGCTCCGGCAATTTACTTTTTGTAACAGAAAAACGGTAAAAGTTCTGAGGACAAACGTTTCTGCAGCAAGAATATTCCACTCTGGGGCGGCACTATGGGACTCAACTTCTGAGGTCATCAGTCCCCTAGAACTTAGAACTACTTAAACCTAACTAACCTAAGAACATCACACACATCCATGCCCGAGGCAGGATTCGAACTTGCGACCGTAGCGGTCTCGCGGTTCCAGACTGTAGCGCCTAGAACCGCTCGGCCACTGCGGCCGGCTTATTACATCTATATTTATGCACATACTCTGCAAACCAGTGTGATGTGCATGGCTGAGGACACTTCCCATTGAAGCTGTTATGACGCGAGTCGGCAATCCTTATGTTCCGAGAACCCAAATATTATGTCTTCTTTGCTAATGATAAATGGGTGGAAGGTGGGCAACTGGAGCTGTCGCCATAGGAATCTGGACAGGCAAGCAAAGATTAGTTGGCACAAGTGAACTGGTGCGTTTCTGGCGCCAGTTTCCATCGATCGTCATTCTCATCTTTGAGAGGATTTCGATGCTTATTTGTCTTCTGCTCATCTTCGGCGGCGCGGAATTAACGGCAGCGCGTGCGCTCTGCTGGAGAGGTGTGTCGGGATCGGCGGTGAGAGGGAGTCGCGTGGGACTGCGCACGTAGGCAGGACGGGAAGAGGACGAGTCGGACAACGAAGGAGCGGGGCCAGCGGCTACGGCGTGTTGAGTTGTGAGTGCAGATCCACCGCTCATGGTGATTTGATTTTCCTAAAGGTCGGAAGTGCAAGCTCCTTCGTGTCCGTTATAAGCTACGGCGGCCAATTGAATTGGAGTCGCCAAGTTGATTCGGTGGGTTGCGTGCGTCTTAATTGAATACGCCAGTGTACTAAAAATCCTTTGGAATTGTTTTAGTTGTTTATCAAAAATGTTAAAATGTGTGTGAAATCTTATGGGACATAACTGCTAAGGTCATCAGTCCCTAAGCTTACACACTACTTAACCTAAATTATCCTAAGGACAAACACACACACCCATGCCCGAGGGAGGACTCGAACCTCCGCCGGGACCAGCCGCAAAGTCCATGACTGCAGCGCCTTAGACCGCTCGAGTTGTTTATCACTTACCTCGGTGTCGCGACTAACTACCTTGACGGCAGTTGAGGAAGTGCGGCTACGCCCAACCAACCGACATGAAGCATGGGTAAAGACGTAGCTAGAAGTGCAACGAGTAGTAAGTCCAGCTCTGGCGTTTCAAGACACGCCGAGATACGTCCTCTATTCTACCTTGTAGTTCATTTGGTAGTTTGGCGTGTAAATGTGCTCCGAGATAATTCTTGTCATCTTAACTTTATGGCATGATTTATAGCGAACTTATTAATCAAAGTTTAAGGGCTGGCATCGGCCAAGTAACTCACGGGGGCTAATTTGTTTCTATTCCGTTGTATTGATCACCTGTTCTCTAGATAATATTGTATAGTTTATGTCTCAGAATGTTGTCTGCCGTTGATGTGTGTTGTGTTACAGATAATTGGCAGCGGTCGACGCGAGTATACTGGGAGCAGAGCACCACGTGGGCAGAGAGATATTTAAGGCCCTGTCCTCTCCTTTCTATCTTGGGCTATGTTGTCACTGTTGCGTGATTCCATCTTTCCGGTGGAGAATTATAGCATCTGAAGTTCAATTGCAGCGCAAAGTTGAGTACATTTCTATGTCATTTCCTGTTTCGTGGATCTCTCGTATCGATTTGAATCCTTGGTCTGTTCGTGTCTATCGCTAATTCACACGCAATATTGAAGCAAGTTTATTTTATGGGTATTGTCATATGGTCATGTTCTAGTTGTAAACATTTTAAGAATATTGCTGATTAATCAACTGAGTAACTAAGTTTGAAGATTGGTTTGGTCAAAATTAAAGCCCCTCCTTATTTGTTTTAGTCATTTGTACATAGTTTTGTTTAGGAAAGTTAGCTAGCCAAACCTTAAAAGATCTGTGTTCTTATTCTTCAGCTGTTCCTAACTGATTGGAAGTAATGAGAGTTCTGATGGGTAGTGTATGGACATTTGTGCTATTTAAGTAAAGCTTTACCTGAGTATATTTACCTAGTCATATTCAGATTTCAAGTTTTATGGGTCTTGATCCGGTTAAAGAAATTTATTTGTTATTTGTCCAAGTGATCTGCCCTTGTAAGGCAGTCTCCTGTATTATTGTGATTGTGATTTTATAATGCTTTTGACTGTAATAAAATATGTAGCAACTACAATGGATTACTATTGTGATTTTGGTGTGTCACTACCATTACACATTTCAACAAATGCATTTCAAATAAATATATTTTACTCAACTTATTGCTGAAGAACTGTTACATTGTTGACAATTTCTGGCAGCCGTGGTTCTACAAGCGGAGCCCCCACAGGCGTGCATCTATTTGCAGTGAATGTTTGCCAGTAGAGCTAGCTATCAACAACTCAGTGTAACATTCAGCACCAACAAACAACTTGACATATTTTTCAACTAGAAGGTTGGTGCCCAGGTGCCCGCCGCTTATGAAACCATCCTGGTGGTCTTCTTTGGTCGGCGGCCTGGAGGTTCTTCATTGGACAGGTCATCCTGTTGGAGGTGCCGTCCAAAGCGACGCTCGTGGCCAGCGCAAGAATCCTCAGCATTGCGTCGGCTCCGGCAGTATCGATAATACAGTACCATGTATTACGGTCGTTTTCCGCCGCCCCATTCACGTAGCAGTTGTGGAAAGAATGACTGGTTAGAATTTCTGCGTACCGTGATCAGTCTTCTTTGGCGATATATGAGCGATAGGACACGGGATTGTTGTATGTTGGTAGACTCCTACCTTAAAACCATTTCTTGCAACTTTGTAAGTAGTTGACGAGACAGTTGGCGTCTGTCTTCAACGTCTGCCAGTTCAGCATTTTCAGCATTTCTGTTGGTCAAGCAAACTTAGGACCATTCATACTGCCGTTCTATGATGGGACACACGAGTGCAGGCCGTTGTGGCCGAGCGGTTCTAGGTGCTTTAGTCCGCAACCGCGCATCTGCTACGGTCGCAGGTTCGAATCCTGCCTCGGGCATGGATATGTGTGATGTCCTTAGGTTAGTTAGGTTTAAGTAGTTGTAAGGGATCCGTGATCCCACGAACATAGATGCTAGTTTCCGACGCCCAGGTCGATAGTAGACAGGAGTCGATTGTCGAGTGCTGCAGGAGGCAGTGAGACTAGTGTTGAGTGGGGAGTAGTAATGGAGAGTGTCTAGTGAGCAGTACTGCGGGAGAGACGGGCAAGAACGGTGGTCGAGTGAGTTGTAAACGGTAATATTCACTGGAGTATGACGAGTGAGCACGTCCCCCTGATCGTCGTGGGGTTGACCCTCACTAATACCGATTCGCGAGTGATATGAAACAGGAAGTGACAAGTGCCGAATTACGTGTTTCGCGACAACCGCGTCGGCCAGCAACAACCATGGATTGCAGTGAGGATTGTTGTGAATGTTAACCATCAGCATTGCGTGTGACGAAGTACTGAAAATCAGCAATCAATAAAAAGAGATAACCGTAATTAGACGTGTAAGGCGAAGGTAGCAACTGCCTCAGCATTTGTGTGTTAGTAGGAAATATAGATCAGTTTGTACATCGCAACCTTTGTGGTCCTTAATAATAGACAAACTTTCAATCATTCCACTAATCAGTTGCAAAACAGCCGCACTCTGTTGAAATACCCCCGAAACCACAGTGGAAAAACCGATAGCCTTTCATCCATTAAGCACACGGTTATATAATCATAATAATTAACTGTTTGGCGGCGTCGATAAATTACACAAAATCCAGTAAAGGAATTTAATCGGGGGTGTTTCACCTTGGCGACCGTGACAGGACAGTTGCAATCTTCGGATCCGAACAATGATTTATTAAGCACCATTTTTGGTTTCGGTGGAATGACTTCTGCAATTATCGGACAATTTTAGTGCAAGAGCAAATCCGGTATTGTCGTTACCGTGACTAAAATTACAGTATTCCAACTAGAAACAGTGTAATATAACATTTATGATGAAATTAGAAATCGCGGGAACGAAGTACATTGTTTAGAGATTACAGTGCAAAAGTAACTGAGGAACAGTAAACAATTTCTTTTTACAAGTTCAAGTGACAAAAGCAGTGTTAATAAACTATGTATTGAAGTATGGACAGGAAAATATGCATGAATTGCTGTAAAATTCATACTCTAAGAAGAGGCGCGTTTGTGCATAATCGCAAGTGAACCAGCCAAAATTCCGTTTCGGAAGTATCAGGAACTTGTTTTCAACTGACTTTGTATCTGAAATTATCTTTTGAACGGTGTAAATCGCTCGATTTGATGTGGACCCATAAACTGTTACTGCATTGGCGAGTGTTGACTGTGGCGCAATTGTTGGATGACGTCACTCAGACACTGTGAGCGGCTAGCCAAAGCATCTGAAGCAGTGAAGCAGTTCCACACGCCGCGAAATCAAGGATTTAGACAGTGGAGATGTACCACACTGACCAGTGACTACAGCGGAGCCAAGTGGCTGAAGTAGAAACAACGACGATGCGGAGTTCGACATCTAGTGGTGTACCCCCGAAGTATACGACGGCTGCGCCATCTACCCGCCTATCAACGAAATACGTGACCGCAGCTCCATCCCCGCCCTAAAAACCTGAGGAAGATGTTAAGGACGTCAAAAGTGAATTGGAAGGGAGGATGCAAGAAATTGAAACACAACAACACCAGGAGATTAAAGACATGGTACAAATACAACAGCGGTGCCAAGTCAATATTGGTAAATTGGGAAATAGGCAAGTGAAATTGGAGGAGGCTCTGGAACATATAGTCACAAATGAGATCAAACAGCTGCAGGAGGGAGTCCAACAGCTAGAAACTGAAACTGAAGAGATTGATAGGAACATAAATAGTGCCACCTTAACAGTAGGGGAGGGCAAAGTCGTTACATTAGTGAACGCTGATAACCCAGATAACCCAGATAACGCAGATAACCCAGAACCCAGACCCACATGGGGCAAAAATATAAACCCAAAGGGGCATTGCATCCTGATATTTACTAAGTGGTTACGAGGAGTTTTCCCAGCACAGTTACGAAGTTACGAGATGCAGATAAAATTCAATTCGCAATAGACAGAATGGAAGGTGAAGCTTTCACCTGGGGAGTTAGGAAGAAAGAAGAAGTTACCAGCTACAGTCAGTTTGAGGAAGAGTTTTTAAAGAAATACTGGTCCAAAAGTCACCAGTGTGCAACACTTGAAGATTTACTGCATCACAAGTCCCTTAAGACCTGGAGAGGTACCTTGAGAGAATTTGCTGAACATCTATGGGAGTTGAAAGAAACATTGGAGCAGCCATTGAATGACGACATAATGATATCAGCAGTTAAAATAAGGTTAAGTCGTAGGATGCAAGAATACTTATCTGGAAGCCTGATTAAAGGATAAAGATACTTTAATGGAAGTATTGGAGCAATTAGAAACTATTCGTGCACAGGAAAACAATCAGATGCGTGATCAGAACCAAGATGGAAGTAATTACTATCAAAGTCAGTTTAATGGCCCACCAAATTACAGTGGTAGAGGTGGGGGTAATGGACATAGGAACTGTGGCAATGGTCGACAGTTTTACCACAATCATAGGAAAGATGATGATGATATGAATTATGAGAGAGGAGAAGACAGACGAAGTGATCAGGAGTTACAAATTGAAGAAATAAGAGACCTGGTAAACTAAACAAGGTGTAGGGAGCCAGCAACTCTTTTGCTGGTATACCAAGTGGCGACTGGTACACTCCCAGCTGGGTGAGACTTTATTTCTTATTTCAAGTTTCACTCCTCTACCATCTTTCTCTGTCCTTAGGTTAAGAAAGTAAGTGTAATAGTAGTTAGGATTGGTTGTGGTCATCCAAGTAATTCAGTCAGGAACCATTTAGCAAATTTACAATTGACTTAAAATAAGGATAAGTAGTTACTGTTGATGTAGAGTGTGAAGCGTTAAAGAATCAATAAGTTAAAAATCAGTTTAGTGTCAGTACATTACAAAATTAATAGTGCCAGAAGTAATAAAAGGAGAACCAGATCAGAAATTTAATATTTATAAAATGTGGTGGGAAGCTAATTGGTCAAACAAGAGTTTGTGTAATCTTGCAGAGTTGTTTTATGAGGCATAAAAAGCTAAAGCAATTGTAAGAGAATTGAAGTAATATATCGGCTTGTAAGTAGGTAAACATATAAAGAAACAAATGCATGAGGAGATAGTTGTTCGAATAAATGATGTGAAATACGATGAACGGAGAGGCCAAGGAGCCTGGAGTAGTATTTTTATGTAGTTATTGCAACTAATATGGAGGGTTGTTGTAGTTTGAAGATGTATATTTATTTGCAGTTGAAGTTGCTGTTAAGTTGAGGGAGTTATGTGTAATGAAGTGTATTGAGTATGAGATGTTTGAAGTATTGAAGTATATGGAGGATTGATGCAGGTTGAAGATATATATTTATTTGCAGTTGAAATTGCTGTTAAGTTGAGGGAGTTACGTGTAATGAAATGTATGGAGTATGAGATGTTTGAAGTATTGAAGTATGTCATTTAGCACATGAGCAACATCTGTTTGCAAATTATCTGTAGGTATACATGTTTATCTGAAGTATGCTGAATAAAACAGAAAGTGTAACTCATGAATAATGAGTAATTCATGTATCCAATTAGCTATCAAAGTAAAGTATGGTTGTACTTAACATCAAGCTTTAGAAGCAGAATTCTGGCACTGTGTAATGAATAATAAATATCCATATAGCAGATTTGGATTAATGTCAGTATAATAGAAAATATTATATTTTTCATCTGAGCATTAGCGATGGCAGTAAATGTTTGGCAAAATGAAATGATAAGTAATTTAAAAATTTCGTTGGGTGACCACATTAGTTATGGCGATGCAAATAGTTATGTAAGACATATTTAGTGGTATAATGGAGCATTTAATGTTATTGAATCTGTAGAGGTATGAGGGATTGTAAAAAATTGCATAATTCAAGATACAAATGGTTTATATTGTTCTAATTTTCAGTTTTGCTTGTGTTAAAGACTCAAATGAATAAGTTGTGAATTTCTTCCTTAAGTTTGATGTGTGTTGGCCAAGTGAGTTATAGTTAGAGTGATAGTAGTATGGACGGCAGGAACCCCACTGAAAGGACAGCATACCAAAGGGGTAACTGGCATTCAAATAGTTTGTTTTCTTGTCTTTGTTGTAGCTAGTTATAAGAGATTAACCAGTAACAAATATGTAGTTAATGGTCCAGACAGACCTCAGAAAATGAAGATTTTTGGTAATTGAATGTAAGATAAGTTTATAAAAGTATTTACCATGCTATGTTAATAAAGATAGATTGATGTTGTATAATGTTTTTGTAGAGGCAGTTTGCTTACCGGAGTCAATAGGGTATTATTTGTGATACGATGTAACTTTCATTAAGTGAACCGTTTATATGCTATGTGATGATTTTTTCCCTATTATTCTTTTTCGCCTGTGGCTACAAAGAAGGTTTTTAGGGCGGGGATGTAAGGGATCCGTGATCCCACGTTCATAGGTGCTAGTATCCGACGCCCAGGTCGATAGTAGACAGGAGTCGATTGTCGAGTGCTGCAGGAGGCAGTGAGACTAGTGTTGAGTGGGGAGTAGCAATGGAGAGTGTCTAGTGAGCAGTACTGCGGGAGAGACGGGCAAGAACGGTGGTCGAGTGAGTTGTAAACGGTAATATTCACTGGAGTATGACGAGTGAGCACGTCCCCCTGATCGTCGTGGGGTTGACCCTCACTAATACCGATTCGCGAGTGATATGAAACAGGAAGTGACAAGTGCCGAATTACGTGTTTCGCGTCAACCGCGTCGGCCAGCAACAACCATGGATTGCAGTGAGGATTGTTGTGAATGTTAACCATCAGCATTGCGTGTGACGAAGTACTGAAAATCAGCAATCAATAAAAAGAGATAACCGTAATTAGACGTGTAAGGCGAAGGTAGCAACTGCCTCAGCATTTGTGTGTCAGTAGGAAATATATATCAGTTTGTACATCGCAACCTTTGTGGTCCTTAATAATAGACAAACTTTCAATCATTCCACTAATCAGTTGCAAAACAGCCGCACTCTGTTGAAATACCCCCGAAACCACAGCGGAAAAACCGATAGCCTTTCATCCATTAAGCACACGGTCATATAATCATAATAATTAACTGTTTGGCGGCGTCGATAAATTACACAAAATCCAGTAAAGGAATTTAATCGGGGGTGTTTCATAGTTCTAAGTCTAGGGGACTGATGACCTCAGATGTTAAGTCCCATAGTGCTCTGAGCCATTTGATCCATTTTGACACACGAGTGTTTCGTAAGCAATCTTCTTGGTACACTGATTACAATTTCCTATTATCCCACCAACTGTTTACGTAGGACAGAGCCTATGTATTTATTCAATTTAGAACACTTGTGTATTTTACAAGCTTGCATTTGCGTGAGTCGATTGAATCCAACTGAGACTCCAATCTTGTTGTCATAGCATACTAAGTTTAGTGAAGAGCGCAATTTTAATTTGTTGAACATTTAAAGCCAAATGCGGACCTTTGCACTAATCTGAAATCTTAATAAGAAGTGACTGAACACTTGTGCAGTTTTTTTGCTCTGCATCAGTGGGGTTTCCTGTCTTCTTGTGGTAAGCGTCAACATGTTGGTCAGGTTCGCCCACACTACAAAATTAGCAATTATATGTATAATGGACTAATATTTTATCCGTCTCCGGCATTGTATATATCACAATAACCAGCAACGAGTTGCATAAAAGAAATTTTACTTCCTTAACCGGTTTCAGGCAGTTAATGCCCTTCCTCAGAAGATTACAACTATAGTATTATTTGCGAGTATGCGAGTGTCTTAATCTTCTGAAGAAGAGCATTAAGTGCGTCGAACTGCTTTCTTTTATGCAACTAGTTGCTGATTATTTCGATATATAATGGACTAATTTATTACGTCGCACAAACAACAATTCGTAGGTTCTCGTACTCCTTTGGCGCAGTTGTCCCACAACACGTCTGGCTTCGTAAGTCTTGACTCTGCCGTTTGCGAAGCTCACATTCATACATCTCTGAAAGTTTGTATCGCCTTCACGAAACATCCCATGTATGTACAGTAAAACTCATTAAAATGTAAGAATTTATGTGCATTCGATGTATCGTAATTAGTAGCGTAATAGGAGTAGCCGACGCTGGCGTGCTACTGTGTATAAAGTTACATTTGCTACAGAGACTATGCTTACCAAGAATAAAGTGAAGTTGAAAGGTATTAGATCTATCCTTGATGCGGATGGACCTTGTGTTTTCGTAGGAGGAGTACTGAATTCTAGTATTAGTAAAGCCAATACTTTCTCGCGTGGTGGTGGATGGTGGTCGGTTGCTATTGTACGGCGTGGAAGTACTTCCGAAATTGGAGACCTTGAAAGATTTAATGATTTTGATGTAATTACTTATGGAACTTTTAGTATTTTTGAAATGTTCAGTAGAGATACTGGTACGTCTTATTTTAAGGCTGCTGTGCCTTTTGTTAGAAGAGCACGTGTTAGACGTAATTTTGGCCCTTATGAGGCAATTTATGTGTGGTGTAAAGGACATGGTGTATGTGACACTGTAAATTTTGTTTGTGATATGACTGTATATTTTCAGAAATGAGATATGTGACCTTGAACAAAAAAAAAAAAAAATCTACACACTGATCTTGCCAAACCCGAGAAGCGATTCTTGGTGTTGTAACTCTCTGTGTGAAACGCTGCCGTGCATCTGTGTGGGCCGCAGCTCTGTCGAGCAATAGCGCAACGCAGAGCTGTATGATGTGCCGTACGTTGTGGGTTGCCTATGTTGGCGTCTCCTCTTGAGGCGGTCCTAGAAGCAAAAACATCGCTGTAAAATTGCGACCACGACGATCCGTTTGCGGTTATTGGGAATGTATAGTTACGACCTGCCACTGAGTTCAGTACCAAATATTGTCTTAGTTACTACAAGTGTATATTACGAAAAATTCCCTATCTAATTGGGCACTAATTTCACACACAACTCATGGTTGGGGAATGTGGCAAATGCATGATGACGCACGAACACACTTTTCTCCTATCTGTCTAAGATGGACAGGCCGAGCAGTGCCTCCGGGATCTACATCTACAGCTACATGACTATTCTGCAATTCACACTCAAGAGCTTGGAAGAGGGTTCATCGAACCAGTTTCAGACTGTTTTCCTTCCGTTCCATTCTCGAACAGGGCGCCGGAAAAACCACATAAATTTTTCCATGTGAGCTCCGATTTGTCCTATTTTATTACCTGATCTTAGTCCTCTGGTATTTTCTCTTTGTGGTCATTTCAAACGAGAGACAGCCCATATACGGCACTTCTATTAATACGATTCAAGACCTGGACCAGTGGGATCGTAGAATATTGTCTACACCTACATTTATTTCTTACTTAAGTGCCTATGGGAAAAGTCAACACTTAATCTTTCCGGATTCCTCTTATTTTACTAAGATGATCATTTCTCCCTGTGTACGATGGCGACGATAAAATACACTCTAAGAAAAAAAGAAAACACCACCAGAAAATTATCCGAATGGACGGAAGCCGGTAGATGTGATGTGCGTGTACAGACAAACAAATGATTACAATCTTAGAAAAATTTGATGATATATTTATTCAAGAGAAAGAGCTTCACAAACTGAGTAAGTCAATAACGCGTTGGACCACTACTGGTATTTATGCAACCAGTTATTCGACTTGGCATTGATGGATAGAGTTGTTGGATGTCCTCATGAGTGGTTTTACTTACCCACTCCATGGCACTACGGTCCTCTGAGGACCTCGGCCTCCTCAACCACAGACTTCCAGTCGCCTCTGTCTTCAGCACGCCTGCGCCACCTCCTCACTCCCACTGCTCTCAGGTCGGCTTCCACATCTTCCAGCCATCTCACACGCGGTCGTCCTCTCCTTCTTTTACCACCAGGATGTCCCATCATCATCATCTTCTTCGGGAGGCTTTCTTCTGTCATCCGCTGGACATGTCCTAACCATCTTAGCCTTGTTACTACGTCATCTGCATAGGCTATAATTTGCAGAAGTTTGTTGTAAATATTGCCTCCTGGGTTGTGGTTATTGATCTTATTCCATTCTCTAATACCAGGTTGAACAGTACTGAGGATAATGGGTCTTCCTGTCTTAGGCCGTCTTCCGTTGGGAGCGATCTCGACAGGCATCCCTGAACTTTAACCTGGCTTTTGATGCTTTACAGGGTCATCGTAGTTAATTTTATTAGCTTCTTAGGAAATTTGCTGTAGTGTTTCCCTTAGTGCGGATCTTTTAACTCTGTCATAGACCTGTTTAAAGGGATGTTCTAACCTTACATTATATTCGTTAAGTCGTCTCCAGCATCATACGTACTGTAAGGATATGGTCAGCTGTAGACCTTCCAGATCTAAAACTTGCCTGGTACTCGCCTAGAATCTTTTCTGCTCTTCTCCTTGCTATAACTGTAGAAAGGATTTTGTAGACTATACTAAGCAGAGATATTCGTCGGTAGTTCTTACACTGCATGCCTGATCCTTTCTTAAGTATAGGGCAGATGGTTGCTAACGTCCAGTCCTCTGGCATTTTCTCTGTTTCCCAGGCCATTGTAATTACACTCCTGGACATAGGAAAAAAGAACACATTGACACCGGTGTGTCAGACCCACCATACTTGCTCCGGACACTGCGAGAGGGCTGTACAAGCAATGATCACACGCACGGCACAGCGGACACACCAGGAACCGCGGTGTTGGCCGTCGAATGGCGCTAGCTGCGCAGCATTTGTGCACCGCCGCCGTCAGTGTCAGCCAGTTTGCCGTGGCATACGGAGCTCCATCGCAGTCTTTAACACTGGTAGCATGCCGCGACAGCGTGGACGTGAACCGTATGTGCAGTTGACGGACTTTGAGCGAGGGCGTATAGTGGGCATGCGGGAGGCCGGGTGGACATACCGCCGAATTGCTCAACACGTGGGGCGTGAGGTCTCCACAGTACATCGATGTGGTCGGCGGAAGGTGCACGTGCCCATCGACCTGGGACCGGACCGCAGCGACGCACGGATGCACGCCAAGACCGTAGGATCCTACGCAGTGCCGTAGGGGACCGCACCGCCACTTCCCAGCAAATTAGGGACACTGTTGCTCCTGGGGTATCGGCGAGGACCATTCGCAACCGTCTCCATGAAGCTGGGCTACGGTCCCGCACACCGTTAGGCCGTTTTCCGCTCACGCCCCAACATCGTGCAGCCCGCCTCCAGTGGTGTCGCGACAGTCGTGAATGGAGGGACGAATGGAGACGTGTCGTCTTCAGCGATGAGAGTCGCTTCTGCCTTGGTGCCAATCATGGTCGTATGCGTGTTTGGCGCCGTGCAGGTGAGCGCCACAATCAGGACTGCATACGACCGAGGCACACAGGGCCAACACCCGGCATCATGGTGTGGGGAGCGATCTCCTACACTGGCCGTACACCACTGGTGATCGTCGAGGGGACACTGAATAGTGCACGGTACATCCAAACCGTCGTCGAACCCATCGTTCTACCATTCCTAGACCGGCAAGGGAACTTGCTGTTCCAACAGGACAATGCACGTCCGCATGTATCCCGTGCCACCCAACGTGCTCTAGAAGGTGTAAGTCAACTACCCTGGCCAACAAGATCTCCGGATCTGTCCCCCATTGATCATCTTTGGGACTGGATGAAGCGTCGTCTCACGCGGTCTGCTCGTCCAGCACGAACGCTGGTCCAACTGAGGCGCCAGGTGGAAATGGCATGGCAAGCCGTTCCACAGGACTACATCCAGCATCTCTACGATCGTCTCCATGGGAGAATAGCAGCCTGCATTGCTGCGAAAGGTGAATATACACTGTACTAGTGCCGACATTGTGCATGCTCTGTTGCCTGTGTCTATGTGCCTGTGGTTCTGTCAGTGTGATCATGTGATGTATCTGACCCCAGAAATGTGTCAATAAAGTTTCCCCTTCCTGGGACAATGAATTCACGGTGTTCTTATTTCAATTTCCAGGAGTGTATTTTATGTATCCTCCGTACTAATATTTCACATCCGTGCTTTATCAATTCCGCCGTTACCAGGTCGTGTCCAGGAGCTTTGCTATTCCAAAGTTGCTTTATAATTTATCTTAATTCTTCTATCGCTGGTGGTTCTGTGTCCACTACCTCACCATCTTCATCCACTTCTTGTTCTTCTTCAGTTTCTTCTCTAGGCCCTCCATTTCTCTCTTCACTTACGATGTATCTGTTTGAGAGTAACACTTCAAAATGTTGTGCCCATGTTTCTATTATTTTTTCCTTTCCAACAATCAAACTGCCTGTCTCATCTTTCAGCATATCCATACTTGGCTGATATCCTCTCTTTATTTGTCCCACCCTATGAAAGAATTTTCTCCACTGCTTTTTTTCAAAGTTCTTCTGTATTTTACCCACCCTTTCCCTTTCCTCTATTGTCTTTTTAATCCGCGCTAAATTGTTAGCTACCCTTCTCTTCTCTTTAAACGTAGCCACATTATTTCGTTTGGATGTTTGTGACTTTCTTTGGCAAGCTTGATTTCTATCATCTAGCACCTTTGACATCTCCTCATCAAACGATCCGTTTCTTTTCTGTTTTCCTCTTTCTCCAAGTACCTCTTGAGCTGTTGTATTTAAAGCTGTCTTACTTTCCTCCCATAGCATGTTGATATCCTTTCCCTCAATCACGCTGATCGTTTGCAACTTCTCTTGCACTTTGTTCCTATGTTCTTCCTTTTTCTTATTGAGGATCTCCACATTGTAGACCTTACCCTTCTCCAACCCAGCCATTCTACTTTAACTGCAATCCTTTCTAAGGTTTTGATTCTTACCAAAAGATGGTCTGAGTCAACATCCGCTCCCCAGCGGCTAATCACATCCAAAATATCTGAGGCATGCCGTCCATCTATCAGTACATGATCTATTTGATTTCTCGTCAACCCATCTGGTGATATCCAAATCTCCTTAGGAATGTCTTCGTGTGGGAAACACGTACTTTTAATCACTAGTCCTTTGCTAAAAGCATGTTCAGTCAGGTTCCAACCACTGTTATCTGATTCCAGGTGTTTACTGTGAAGACGTGCCATCGGTTGGTTCTCTTTCTCTTTACCTATTTTAGCACTGCAATCCCGCAGGATAATTTTGACATCATACTTTAGCAGCTTATCATGTACTTTCTCTTCTTCAGCTGCCTCTTCCGTTGGGCCAGCGATAAGTTGGAGAATTTTCCCTTCAGCCTCAGCCGACCTAACACGGGGTTAATTGTTTCATATTCCACCATGGCATGACTGATGGGCTTCTTTAGCACAAAACTTGTTCCTAATCTATTTTCTTCTTCCCCGCTATTAATCGAGGTATAATGCTGAAGATCAACCACCTCTGTTTGTTTCCATCTTATCTCTTGCAACGCTGCAACATCAATTCGGTACCTCAATAATTCTTCCTCGGGCTTCCTACTGTCTCCCACCTGAAAGATACTTCTTACATTCCATGTTCCAATATACCAAAATCATTGTCGTTTGATGTACGTTGGCCGGCCGCTGCGACCGAGCGGTTCTAGGCGCTTCAGTCCGGAACCGCGCTGCTGCTAGGGTCACAGGTTCTAATCCTGCCTCAGGCATGAATGTGTGTGATGTCCTTAGGTTAGTTGGGTTTAAGAAGTTGTAAGTCTAGGGGATTGATGATCTCAGATGTTAAGTCCCATAGTGTTTAGAGCCATGTGAACCATTTTTTGATGTGCGGTGGTTCTCGTAAGTTTGAGACAGTCCGGTTCTCTCTGTGAATTCGTTGCTGAACAACGAGTTTTTTCCGATATGGGATTGTTAGCTCCATGGTCAACGCCCAACCTGGAGGACCTGGATTTGTATCAGGTTCATTCCCTTAGGGAGACTGACTTCACCAAGGCCCTAGAGCTCTCCCTGCCCTATGTTGTAGGTAATTGAAAAAGACAAGGAAAAAGATATACTTAGGATAGGATAGGACAGGAGCCAGGATTGATAGGTCGTTGTGGGACACACTTCGTCTGGCTCCTCCCCTTTGGCCTGTCGGGCATGGGTGACCTTGCTGGTAGCTATGCTACCGCCGGCATAGCCCTCCGGGTCCACAGCACGCAAACCTCCTCCGCCGCATAGACAGTGCTACGTTAAGGTGGTGCCCCTGAGGAGGCGATCGCTGTAAATATTACCTGGCTGAATTCCAGTAAGTTGTTTGATAATTATATAAGCCAGGAGAAACTCAGGTCTCACGTTGTTTACCTCTATGAGTTGCCTGGTCGGACGAGTCTCGTTTCAAATTGTATCGAGCGGATGGACATGTACTGGTATGGAGACAACCTCATGCATCCATGGACCCTGCATGCCAGCAGGGGACTGTTCAAGCTGGTGGAGGCTCTGTAATAGTCTGGGGCGTCTGCATTTGGAGTGATATGGGGCCCCTGATACGTCTAGATGCGACTCTGACAGGTGACATGTACATAAACATCCTGTCTGATCACCTGCATCCATTCATGTCCATTGGGCTTTGTGCATTTCGACGGACTTGGGCAATTCCGTCACGACCCCACACGTCCAGAAGTGCTAAAGAGTGGCTCCAGGAACACCTGTCTGAGTTTAAACTCTTTCACTGGTCCCCAAACTCTCCAGACATGAACATTATTGAGCACATCTGGGATGCCTTGCAACGTGGTGTTCAGAAGAGATCACCTCCTCGTACCCCTACGGATTTATGGACAGCCCTACAGGATTCATGGTGCCAATTTTTTCCAGCAATACTTCAGACATTAGTCGACTCCATGCCACGTCCTGTTCTGTGCTCGCTGAGACCCTGCACGGTATTAGGCAGATGTACCAGTTTTTTTCGCTCTTCAGTGTATTTCCGAAACGAAGCAAAGTATGAAGACTGCAATTGGCTAGGAATGCATCTATGTCAGGGAGTCATACAATAGGCAGGAAAGCACAATCCATGAAAGTAAACAGACACCACTTTCAGCACAAAGTTACTTTTATTTAAATGGTACATGTATGTTTTTCTACCGTCATGAAAACTAGAGGAGCAGTTTAGTGATAAGACTTGACTCTAGTTTCCTGGACACAATTGTTAGTGGTCTGTAGCCCACAGGAACTTCGTGTTTGCACGTTACATCCAGCACTAAAACGCACTCACAAATAGCCAACAACGGCACGTCCGATAAACTGTTTCACTTCAACAGATGTTGGCTGTGCCCACCGTTTGCATCAGTACATTTCCGGAGATAGTGGATAAGAGAGCCTTGCACAGACTCTAGTGTCTCTACAGATATTGCCGCACACGCAGAGGCAATACTTTGTTGCATATTCTCTGGTGTCGTTTGCGGTTCGTCTTACACATTCCTTTCACTGCGCCTCTGAGAAAGAAATCTAGTGGCGTCAAGTAGGGGGACGAGACTGACCAGCTCACGGGACCTCCCCGCTTCATCCATCTATTTGGAAAGATGGAGTCTAAAATTTTCCTAAACATGTGCTGGAACCACATTAATAGACGCGTTTCCAATCCGACGTCCTCCAGGGAAAGTAATAGAGTGTCTTGAAGAAATTATACATATCGCTGTCCATTTAATGTTCCCTGGGGCAACCAACAATATATGTACGAATGATACAGCACCAAATACTGACACCCCACTGTCGTAGGTAAACGAAACCAGTGAGGATTTTGCACGGAGCAATAGTTCACGTTCCGCAGATTCACAGACCATGATTTGTGAACGACGCTTCATTCGTAAATAACGTTTCACTTAGGAATTTAGAAATATCTTGCAAAAAGCTGAAGTGCAAACTACAGAATACAATGCGGGATGCAATGTCATTCCTGTACAGTTCTTGGTGAAGTGAGATATGAAACGGATAAAATGTAGGCGTAAGCAATATTCTCCACATATAGCGGCTTATTCCAGAACTGTGTGCAAATTGACCTACACTCACCTCAGGATTTTCTGCCACAGCAGCTACAGCAGCAATTCGTTTCCATTGACAGTTTCTGTGTTTGTACTTTGACTCTTTCTGGGAGCACAGCTGCCTTTTCCCATTGGACTTGTGCATATGTTCGTAACGGTACTAGGTGAAGGAGGGTAGAATTCAGCGTACAATGCTGCAGCTTACGTTGCATTTCTGTGACATTCGCCGTAAATTAACGTCATATCTAGTTTTTCTTCGTTACTGGTGACAGACATATTCACTAAAAAACAATAAATGTAACAGGCCACACCACAACAGGGAAAGCAAAATCCGAATCGACGTGAAATTCGTTACAGTGTATTTCCCTGTTTGACACCGACAGCAATACAGTAGACCCTACCAGGAGACACTAGAAGACTGAACAGTGTATTAGTCGACCACAGTATTATTGCACGTGGGAATGTGGGCGCTTCGGTCGGCTTGTCGTGAGTTTCAATCGTGATGTTTCACGACGACATAATGAACCACTTGATACTATATGTAAACTGTCTTGAAATCATTTACAGTGCTATGTACTTTCGCCACCGCTACCCTTGTTTACTTGAACGTCACCGCCGGTTTCCAATAAACCTCACCGGAGGCTAAGCGCATTAATATCGTGGTCATTTAGTAGGTAGAACATGCGTCCTCATATTGATCTGTATATAGTAGGCTTCAGAACAGCGCTGGCAACCCTTGCTGTGCCCATTAGGGTAGAAACTGTGGCGCGGTTGCCATCCTGTAAAGTCCAAGCAATGCAGATGGTGTGAGTTTTAGAACAATGAAACCAAGCCTGCCGTCTCTAATTATGCTGTAAGTTTTCGTTTCGATAGAAAGAAACATGCTTGTGCAATTTAAATAAATGTAACTGTGTTCAGACTGATGTTTATCCACTTTTGTGAAATGTGCTTTCCTGCCCACTGTGTGAGCCGCCCTGTATGTGCATCCCTGCCTAATTACATTTTTTACATTTTGTTTAATTTCGGAAATACGTGAAGCTATCGAGTCACGTGAGACGCCCTGTATGTATATTCTGTGGATGGTTGAAATCTGGAGATAGCATTAATTTACACAATTACAAGTATTTTACTAAAAGTATGTCTTAATTCCTTAAAAAGAAATGACCTCGCAAAGCGCAACAGTTTGTAAAGGCCTGAGCAGCAAGTAGGGTATGTCCCATCTGAGCGGAAACTGATGGAACAGAGAAGATAAAGCTGATCACCGTACACAATGCGACACAGGTGGCACTCTGGTAGAACGGCCTGGGCTGACCGTGCCCTGCCGATAAGTTTCATTAACAGCTTGTATCGCTAACGAAGCCACTGGCGTTTCTGCGGCCTGCGAAAGCACGATAAAGCGGCCTTGATACACCTACAAGGCAACCTCTCCCGTAGCGCTGCCGACGCTTCGCATGTATAAAGCGCAGAGCAGAATCCGCGGTCTACCGTAAGAAGGAAGGATGTGAACAAGGGTGCAGCATCACCTGCGTTCACTACCGAGCAACGGAGAATGTATCATGCCATCTCGTGCGCTATATAATGTGCAGTTACAACGGTAACATTAATATTTGTTAATTTCGCTGTTTGCTTTGATGCTACTGTCATTTTTTATGTATTTGTTTTGGCATCCAGTGCAGTAGGTTTCGGCATCCAGTGCAGTATGTTTTACCTTCTACTCTGTGTAAATATGCTGCCAAGTCTCCAACATCTGAAGCATCAGCCGGCAAGACTCAGTGGAGCCAGGAACATACCAAAGAAGTCGAACGCAGCTCCGGACGGAACGTCAGCAACAAGAAAGTTTTATGGACCATCACCTTTCCGCCCAGAAAACTAACCAGCAAAAAAGAGTTAGGATCAAATTTGGACGTCGATATGAGGAAGAACCTTATGAAACACTACTTCATGAACACAAAAATTGCCGGCCGCGGTGGCCGTGCGGTTCTAGGCACTTCAGTCCGGAACCGCGGGACTGCTACGGTCGCAGGTTCGAATCCTGCCTCGGGCATGGATGTGTGTGATGTCCATAGGTTAGTTAGGTTTAAGTAGTTCTAAGTTCTAGGGGACTGATGACCTAAGATGTTAAGTCCCATAGTGCTCAGAGCCATTTGAACCATTTGAACACAAAAATATAAGTGCGTGTCTGTCTACCTGTGTGTGTGTATGTGTATGTGTGTGAAACGTGGATCTTGCCGAACAGGGGAAATGTAATAGTGGAGAAGAATGCTAAAATGGAACTGGTAGTTAAGGTACTGAAAAGAACTACGAAGAGAGAAGCTCATGTAAAACCTTCATCCATAGAAGCGACGGATAAATAGACCAGTAGAAAGTGAAGCTATGAGCAGATCCTCCCGGTTCTCGGATAATGCCACTAAGGCGCACCACACGCAAAACACACATATCCGGTTCGACTACTAGTCCCGCATAGAGTTCCAACTTGTCAAGAATGGTATGCTGGATGTACACTGGTGAGCAAACCGTTACGACCTGGTGGCCTCGCGGGCACGTGGCGTTATAAGAAAAGTACATAAGCGAAGCAGAGACGAATGGGGAATCATTCTAGCGACGCTTTGGTTTCTCAGTTTGGGAAATTCACTGACGTTGGAGCGGATTGTTATGAACCGGCTCCTGGGAAGAAGCTTGTCGGAAACGGCGAAGCTGGCCGGCTGTTCGTTTGGCAGTGGCGTATCTGTGGAAAGTGGTTGAAGGACGGTGAAACGACGTGTAGGCGACAAGGTGTTGGACGTGCACGGCACGTCGCAGAGCGTGATGGTCAGAGTCTTGCTCGCTCTGTAGAGTAGGACAGGTGGCGATCTGTGGCAGATGTGACGACAGGGGGCAATGCTGGTGCAGGCACAATTGTTTCGGGGCAGGCCCTTCAGCGCACGTGCTATTGTGGTTTGAGGAGCACTTTGGTTGATACCTTCGCTACCAGATTCGACCTATCTGAAACCGACCGAACACACCTGGGATGCTATCGCGCCCTAGTTCCGCGCCCACAAACCACCGGACCGTAACTTAATGGAATTGGGTGACCTGTGCATAGACATCTGGTACGACGTACCTCCAGAAACCCATCAAGGCTCTGTCGAATCCATGCCACGCAAATTGCTGCTATATTGCGTTCCCAATGTGCACCAATACGCTTCTAATCAGACGGTCGTAATGTTTTGGCTCGCCACTATGTGGCACACGAGAAATACTTTGAGACTGCAAGAAAAATGTAATAATCCCAGTTCCAATGCAGGCTGTTTGTCCACAAGCGAAATCAAAAATACACACATCAAAAAAGTTTCGCAGCACCCCGGTTCCCAGAACTCCTGAAGATAGACGTTGACTGTGGATATTGTGTCACAGACAGTCCCTGTCACTAAACCCACCCAAAGATGTAAACAACCATGCATGAGCAGTGCCTATTAGACGGAGGACGTCCGACAGCCTATCAGTTCTAGTCATTCCACCAGGAAGGAGGTACACGGCTCGTGTTGTCTGTAGTTCAGCCATGCCTAGACGGTCACTACCACGGTTCGATCGCGTTCGCATTGTTACTCTGTGCCAGGAAGGGCTCTCAACAAGGGAAGTGTCCAGGTGTCTCGGAGTGAACCAAAGCGATGTTGTTCGGACATGGAGGAGATACAGAGACACAGGAATTGTCGATGAAATGCCTCGTTCACGCCACCCAAGGGCTACTACTGCAGTGGATGACCGCTATCTACGGATTATGGCTCGGAGGAACCTGACAGCAACGCCAGCATGTTGAATAATGTTTTTCGGGCAGCCACAGGACGTCGTGTTACGACTCAGACTGAGAGCAATACCCTGCGTGATACGCATCTTCACTCCCGATGTCCAGGGCAGAAAATTGGAATAGAGATGAACATCATTTCCGCCCTTTCTGTTGTTCATGAAAACCACACATTGCATGTTGTACCAACATACAGAGGGACCTTCAGAGGTGATGGTCCAGATTGCTGTACACACCGGTATCTCTAATACTCAGTAGCACGTCCTCTTGCATTGATGCATGCCTGTATTCGTCGTGGCATACCACCCACAAGTTCATCAAGACACTGTTGGTCCAGATTGTCCCACTCCTCAACGACGATTCGACGTAGATCCCTGAGAGTGGTTGCTGGGTCACGTCGTCCATAAATAGCCCTTTTCAATCTATCGCAGGCATGTTCGATAGAGTTCATGTCTGGAGAAAATGATGTCGAGCGAGTGGTTATCCTGAAGGAAGTCATTCACAAGACGTTCAAGATGGGAGAGCGAATATCCCTTCATGAAGACGAATGCTTCGCCAATATGCTGTCGATATCTTTGCACTATCGGTCGGAGGATGCCAATCACATATCTTACAGCCGTTACGGCGCCTTCCATGACCACCAGCGGCGTGCGTTGGCCCACATAATGCCACTCCAAAACATCAGGGAACCTCCACCTTGCTGCACTCGCTAGACAATGTGTCTAAAGCGTTCAGTCTGACCGGGTTGCCTCTAAACACGTCTCCGACGATTATCTGGTTGAAGGCATGTGCGACATTCAGCGGAAAAGAGAACGCTATGCCAATCTCGAGCGATCCATTCGGTATGTTGTTGGGCCCATCTGCACCGCGCTGCATGGTGCCGTGGTTGCAAAGATGGACCTCGCCATGGACGTCGGGAGTGAAGTTGCGCATCATGCAGCCGTGGCTGCACGAAAAGCATTATTCAACATGGTGGCGCTGCTCTCAGGGTTCATCCGAGCCATAATCCGTAGGTAGCGGTCATCCACTGCTGTACTAGCCCTTGGGCGGCTTGAGCGAGGCATGACATCGACAATTCCTGCCTCTCTGTATCTCCTCCATGTCGGAACAACATCGCTTTTGTTCACTCCGAGACGCCTGGATACTTCCCTTGTTGAGAGCCCTTCCTGGCACAAAGTAACAATGCGAACGCGATCGAACAGCCGTATTGACCGACTAGGCATGGTTGAACTACAGACAACACGAGCCGTGTACCTCCTTCCTGGTGGAATGACTGGAACTGATCGGCTGTCGGACCCCCCTCCACCTAATACGAGCTGCTCATGGATGGTTGGTTACATCTTTTGGCAGGTTTAGTGACATCTCTCAGCAGTCGAAGGGGCTGTGTCTGTTATAAAGTACCCACAGTCAACGTCTATCTTCAGTTCTGTGAACTGGGTTATGCAAAACTTTTTTTGATGTGTGTACGTAATTTACGTACCTAATTACACTGAGATGACAAAAGTTATGGGATAGCGAGATGCACATATACAGTTGGCGGTACTATCGCATACACAAAGGACAGTGCGCTGGCGGAGATGTCACTCAGGTGATTCATGTGAAAGGTTTCCGATGTGATTATGGGGCATGACGGGGACTGTGGACGCAGAATGGTAGTTGGAGCTAGAGGGCATGGGACGTTCCACTTCGGAAATCGTTAGCGAATTAAGTATTTCGAGATCTACAGTGTCAAGAGTGTGCCAAGAATACTACATTTTAGGCATTACCTCTCACAAGGGCGACTCAGTGGCCGATGGCCTTCACTTAACGACCGACATCAGCGGCGTTTGCATAGAGTTGTAAGCGCTAACAGACAAGCAACACTCCATCAAATAACCGTAGAAGTCAATGTGGGATATACGACGAACGTATCTTGTAGGACAGTGCGGTCAAGTTTGGCGTCAGTGGTCTATGGAAGCAGACGACATAGCTTGCAGTGCCTTTCCTGGGCTCGTTACCACATCGGTTTGACCCCAGACGACTCGAAAACGGTGTCCTGGTCACAAGCCTTACGAAACCATGGATCCGAGTTGTCAACAACGCACTCTGCAAGATGGTGGTGGCTCCATATTAGTGTGGCGTTTTTTACATGGAATAGACTGGGTCCTCTGGTCCAACTGAACCGATCAAGGTTGTGTTCAGCTACTTGGAGACCAGTTACAGTCATTCATGGACCTCTTTTTCCCAAACAACGTTGGAATTTTTTAGGATGATTTTGCCCCATTTCGCCTGGCAACGGTTGTTCGCGATTGGTTCAAAGAGCATTCTGGACTATTGGAGTGAATGATTTGGCCAGCTGCATCGCCCGATATGAATCCTATCGAACAGTCATGAGATATACTCGAGAGGTCAGTTCATTCATAACACCTTCGCAATTCTGGACGGCTGTAGAGGCAGCATGGCTCATTGTTTCTGCAGTAAGGTCATCCAAAGACCAGTATCAGTTGCAAAGCGATTTAGAAAAGATTGCTGTATGGTGTGGTAGGTGGCAATTGACGCTAAATAACGAAAAGCGTGAGGTGATCCACATGAGTTTCGAAAGAAATCCGTTGGAATTCGATTACTCGATAAATAGTATAATTCTCAAGGCTGTCAATTCAACTAAGTACCTGGGTGTTAAAATTGCGAACAACTTCAGTTGGAAAGACCACATAGATAATATTGTGGGGAAGGCGAGCCAAAGGTTGCGTTTCATTGGCAGGACACTTAGAAGATGCAAAAAGTCCACTAAAGTGACAGCTTACACTACAATCTTTCGTCTTCTGTTACAATATTGGTGCGCGGTGTGGGATCCTTACCAGGTGGGATTGACGGAGGACATCGAAAGGGTGCAAAAAAAAAAAAAAAGGGCAGCTCGTTTTGTATTATCACGTAATAGGGGAGAGAGTGTGGCAGATATGATACGCGAGTTGGGATGGAAGTCATTAAAGCAAAGACGTTTTTCGTCGCGCCGAGATCTATTTACGAAATTTCAGTCACCAACTTTCTCTTCCGAATGCGAAAATATTTTGTTGAGCCCAACCTACATAGATAGGAATGATCATCAAAATAAAATAAGCGAAATCAGAGCTCGAACAGAAAGGTTAAAGTGTTCGTTTTTCCCGCGCGCTGTCCGGGAGTGGAATGGTAGAGAGATAGTATGATTGTGGTTCAATGAACCCTCTGCCAAGCACTTAAATGTGAATTGCAGAGTAATCATGTAGATGTAGATGTAGACTCCCAACGACTTACTGAGTCCATGCTACGTCTAGTTGCTGCACTACGCCGGGCAAAAGGAGGTCCGATAATGACATGTCACATCAGTGTATACAGGGTGGTCCACTGATAGTGACCGGGCCAAATATGTCACGAAATAAGTACCAAACGAAAAAAATACAAAGAAGGAAACTCGTCTAGCTTGAGGGGGAAACCAGATGGCGCTACTGTTGGCCCGCTAGATGGCGCTGCCATGGGTCAAACGGATATCAACCGCGTTTTTTTAAATAGGAACCCCCATTTTTTTTATTACATATTCGTGTAGTACGTAAAGAAATATGAATGTTTAAGTTGGACCACTTTTTTCACTTTGTGATAGATGGCGTTGTAATAGTCACAAACGTATAAGTACGTGGTATCACGTAACATTCCGCCAGTGCGGACGGTATTTGCTTCGTGATGCATTACCCGTGTTAAAATGGACCGTTTACCAATTGCGGAAAAGGTCGATATCGTGTTGATGTGTGGCTATTGTGTTCAAAATGCACAACGGGCGTGTGCTATGTATGCTCCTCGGTATCCTGGACGACATCATCCAAATGTCCAGACCGTTCGCCGGATAGTTACGTTATTTAAGGAAGCAGGAAGTGTTCAGCCACATGTGAAACGTCAACCACGACCTGCAACAAATGATGATGCCCAAGTAGGTGTTTTAGCTGCTGTCGCGGCTAATCCGCACATCAGAAGCAGATAAATTGCGCGAGAATAGGGATCTCAAAAACGTCAGTGTTGAGAATGCTACATCAACATCGATTGCACCCGTACCATATTTCTATGCACCAGGAATTGCATGGCGACAACTCTGAACGTCGTGAACAGTTCTGCCACTGGGCACAAGAGACATTACGGGGCGATGACAGATTTTTTGCACGCGTTCTATTTAGCGACGAATCGTTATTCACCAACAGCGGTAACGTAAACTGGCATAATATGCGCTATTGGGCAACGGAAAATCCACGATGGCTGCGACGAGTGGAACATCAGAGACCTTGGCAGGTTAATGTATGATTCGGCATTATGGGAGGAAGGATAATTGACCCCCATTTTATCGATGGCAATCTAAATGGTGCAATGTACGCAGGTTTCCTACGTAATGTTCTACCGATGTTACTACAAGATGTTTCAGTGCATGACAGAATGGCGATGTACTTCCAAGATGATGGATGTCCGGCACATAGCTCACGTGCGGCTGTAGCGGTATTGAATAGCATATTTCTTGACAGGTGGATTGGTCGTCGAAGCACCATACCATGGCCCGCACGTTCACCACATTTGACGTCCGCCGATTTCTTTCTGTGGGGAAAGTTGAAGGATATTTGCTATCGTGATCCACCGACAACGCGTGACAACATGCGCCAGCGCATTGTCAATGCATGTGCGAACATTACGGAAGGCGAACTACTCGCTGTTGAGAGGACTGTCGTTACACGTATTGCCAAATGCATTGAGGTTGACGGGCATCATTTTGATCATTTATTGCATTAATGTGGTATTTACAGGTAATCACGCTGTAACAGCATGCGTTCTCAGAAATGATAAGTTCACAAAGGTACATGTATCACATTGGAACAACCGAAATGTTAAAACGTACGTACGTTCCGTATTTTAATTTAAAAAACCACCTATTACCAACTGTTCGTCTAAAATTGTGAGCAATATGCTTGTGACTATTACAGCGCCATCCATCACAAAGCGAAAAAAGTGGTCCAACTAAAACATTCATATTTCTTAACGCGCTACACGAATATGTAATAAAAATGGGAGTTCCTATTTTAAAAAACGCAGTTGATATCCGTTTGACCTATGGCAGCGCCATCTAGCGGTCCAACCATAGCGCCATCTGGTTTCCCCCTTTAAGCTAGACAAGTTTCGTTCTTTGTAGTTTTTTCGTTTTACGCTTATTTCGTGAGATATTTGGCCCGGTCACGATCAATGAACCACCCCGTATATCGGTTTTTTGGAATAATGCTAACAAAATTCAGCGATTTTTGCAATGTATATGGATATGGTGTACGTAATTTAGATATCTAACTATGATCTATCGTGGTAGCACAACGTGGTCTACGCCCTGCTGAGTAAGACCAAATCTCCCAGAACGATGCAGCATGTGTAACAAACGCATAAGTCTATTGTTGCGAGGTGAGCCAGTGGAACTGCACGCCACTTTCAGTACCCGCGTTTCATTTCCACGACAACAGGCCGCTCTTGGAAGCAACTGCAGTTCTCGCGACAGCCACTCCGGTATTGCCTTCACCGAGGGTTGCGACAGAGCACTCTACCACCAACAACACGTGTCCCATCTATCCGTGCTCTTCACAAAGCGGAAACGTTCACCTCGGCAGAAGGTCCGCCCAGTGTGAGGTTGCACAAGAGCTCTCGAACGGCCGCGTCGCGAGCCAGTCAATAGACATGGAGGGCGTCGCGCTTTCAGGCCGCGAGTTACGTGCAGCAGGCGCAATCGGCGCTGGCAAGGCCGCGTGAGGATCTCCGCCCGCCGGCCCACTCCAGTGCGCCAGGTGGCCGCGGTGGGCGGCGCCCGCTTTGTTGCGTGGCGCTGCGTCCGTCTATCGGACGCTCATGAATTGCTAATCCCGCTGGCACGCAGCCATTGTGATTCGCGTGAGCTACGACGCTTATTTCCTCTCGCACTGGCATCCCGACACAGCGGTAGACTCGGCAGCGTACACGCATGTACCAACGGACACATGTGTCCGCGCACGGCTCTAGCAATTCATAACCGGCATTCTTATCGCGTCGACACAAATGCGCTAGCTGTCGCTGTTCCTATCTCCGAGTCACTCATTTTTGTGTGACGAGCGCCATGGAAATTGTCGAAGCGTTCACGCTCTCACCCCGTGACATACGGCTGGCGTGTTGGCGGTTGCCTACGTCGCAGGCGTCGTATCTCCGTGCGGCGATGATATCTGGTGGAATTCTGTTAACGTACACAAACAACAGTTAGCTTCCAACATCTGAAAACATGCACAGGACACTTCGTGAAGCAGTAATCGTTAGCGGATGTGATAAGACAAAGTGACTGTTTGTTGTTGTTGTTGTTGTGATCTTCAGTCCTGAGACTGGTTTGATGCAGCTCTCCATGCTACTCTATCCTGTGCAAGCTTCTTCATCTCCCAGTACCAAGTGTATTCATCTCTTGGCCTCCCTCTACTATTTATACCCTCCACGCTGCCCTCCAATACTAAGTTGGTGATCCCTTGATGCCTCAGAATATCTCCTACCAACCGATCCCTTCTTCTAGTCAAGTTGTGCCACAAACTCCTCTTCTCCCCAATTCTATTCAATATCTCCTCATTAGTTGTGTGATCTACCCATCTAATCTTCACCATTCTTCTGTAGCACCACATTTCGAAAGCTTTTATTCTCTTCTTGTCCAAACTATTTGTCGTCCATGTTTCACTTCCATACATGGCTACACTCCATACAAATACTTCCAGAAACGACTTCCTGAGATTTAAATATATACTCGGTGTTAACAAACTTCTCTTCTTCAGAAACGCTTTCCTTGCCGTTGCCAGTCTACATTTTATATCCTCCCTACTTCGACCATCATCAGTTATATTGCTCCCAAAATAACAAAAATCCTTTACTACTTTAAGTGTCTCATTTCTTAACCTAATTCCCTCAGCCTTACCCTCTTCAATTCGACTACTTTCCACTATCCGCGTTTTGCTTTTGTTCATGTTCATCTTATGTCCTCCTTTCAAGATACTGTCCATTGCCTTCAACTGTTCTTCCAAGTCCTTTGCTGTCTCTGACAGAATTACAATGTCATCGGCGAACCTCAAAGTTTTTATTTCTTCTCCATGAATTTTAATACCTACTCCGAATTTTTCTTTTTTTCCTTTACTGCTTGCTCAATATACAGATTGAATAACATCTGGGAGAGGCTACAACCCTGTCTCACTCCCTTCCCAACCACTGCTTCCCTTTCATGCCCCTCGACTATTATAACTGCCGTCTGGTTTCTGTACAAATTGTAAATAGCCTTTCCTCCCTCTATTTTACCCCTGCCACCTTCAGAATTTGAAAGAGAGTATTCCAGTCAACATTGTCAAAAGCTATCTCTAAGTCTGCAATTGCTAGAAACGTAGGTTTGCCTTTCCTTAAACTATTTTCTAAGATAAGTCGTAGGGTCAGTATTGCCTCACGTGTTCCAACATTTCCAACGAATCCAAACAGATATTCCCCGAGGTCGGCTTTTACCAGTTTTTCCATTCGTCTGTAAGGAATTCGAGTTAGTATTTGGCAACCATGACTTATTAAACTGATAGTTCGGTAATTTTCACATCTGTCAACACCTGATTTCTTTGGGATTCTTCTTGAAGTCTCAGGGTATTTCGCGTGCCTCATACATCTTGCTCACCAGATGGTAGAATTTTGCCAGGACTGGCTCTCCGAAGGCTGTTAGTAGTTCTAATGGAATGTTGTCTACTCCCGGGACCTTGTTTCGACTTAGGTCTTTCAGTGCTCTGTCAAACTCTTCACGCAGTATCATATCTCCCAGTTCATCTTCATCTACATCCTCTTCCAGTTCCATAATATTGTCCTAAAGTACATTGCCTTTGTATAGACCCTCTATATACTCCTTCCACCATTTTGCTTTCCCTTCTTTGCTTAGAACTGGGTTTCCATCTGAGCTCTTGATATTCATACAAATGGTTCTCTTTTCTCCAAAGGTCTCTTTAATTTTCCTGTAGGCAGTATCTATCTTACCCTAGTGAGACAAGCCTCAACATCCTTTCATTTGTCCTGTAGCCATCCCTGCTTAGCCATCTTTCACTTCCTGTCGATCTGATTTTTGAAATGTTTGTATTCCTTTTTGCCTGCTTCATTTACTGCATTTTTATATTTTCTCCTTTCATCAATTAAATTCAATATTTCTTCTGTTACCCAAGGATTTCTACTAGCCCTCTTCTTTTTACCTACTTGATCCTCTGCTGCCTTCACTACTTCATCCCTCAAAGCTACCCATTCTTATTCTACTGTCTTTCCCAGATTCCTGTCAATTGGTCCCTTATGCTCTCCCTGAAACTCTGTACAACCTCTGGTGACTGTTTAATGAATGATAATGATGACGAAAATATGAACGAAGATTGAGGTCATCAGAGACGGAGTGCATATTCCGATTGTAGAAGGATAGGGAACGCAGTAGGCCCTGTGCTTTCTAAGAAACTATTTCAGTATTTTATTTGAGCAGTTTAGGGAAGTAACGGAAAACCTAAATCTGTATGGCCTCACGGGGATTAGAACCGCCGTTCTCCCAGATGCGAGTCCATTGTCTTACCACTTCGCCACGTCTATCGGTATGATGATGACAATTTTTACTTACTTACTTGCCAAGCGGTCACCTGCTTTGATTTATGGCACAACCATATGATCCGTACTGTCTCCGACCGTCGCGAACTTTTTCATGGAGCACTTTGAGGGGCAAGCTCTGAACTCTGCGAGGCAGCGATTGTAGAGTCTTGTACCATATGAAGCAAGGGAGAGGATGTCGTTATGGGTGGCATGTATCCTCTTTCTACAACACAAATGCGCACTTGGATTAATACGGTTCTTTATTTACATGAACTTGAAGTATTTACTACTCTTGAATAGAGTCCACGTGTTGCGGTACAAGCTCATCACAAATGGTTAAAATGGTTCAAATGGCTCTGAGCACTATGGGACTTAACTTCTGAGGCCATCAGTCCCCTAGAACTACTTAAACCTAACTAACCTAAGCACATCACACACATCCATGCCCGAGGCAGGATTCGAACCTGCGACCGTAGCGATCGCGCGGTTCTAGACTCTGGCGCCTAGAACCGCACGGCCAACTCGGCCGGCATCAGTAATAGTCCTCTTGCTATTACTCTAATCTGGTCGCTATGTACTGTCGTAACCTGCGACGTGAACTGACAGATGCCAACTGGAATAAGAGTCAGTGAGATAGCAAGTGACTGAGACCCTCCGGTCAGCGGCGGGCTAAATACATGCTGTCAAGAGGGCACTGGCAGCATGCTGCTTGTCAGTGTGTCTCTGCCTCTCTCGTGATAGTCACGGTTGATCCAACGCCTACAATCGATCTTCGCACTGTATCGTTGCCGACCGGTGGGCTGGCGATAGCTTACACCAGTACAGCGATCATCTTGCTTCCTACAGTACATTGACGACCCCTCCTTGATATGGCCTCATGGTGAAAATGCACTGCAGCAGTTCGTCGACAGCATGAATCCATCCCAACATTAAATTTACAGTCGAGTTGGAGAGGAATGGCAAGATTCCATTCTTGGATGTTTTAGTTGAAAGTAAGGTAGGAAGCCAGCTTGGTCTTTCAGTGTACAGGAAATCTACGCACACTGGCCAGTAACTAAACGTCAACAATTTTCACCTCCCTGTACAGAAGAAAGCGGTACTGAACACGTTAGTACACAGGGCAAAGATTATTTACGACTACCAACATCTAGAGCCTGAATTTCAGTATTTGAAGCGTGTATTCAGAGAAAATGGTAACAGCAAGGAAGAAATTGCTCAAGTTTTCAAGTGCCACCAACGAAAGACTGATAAGGAGGAAGAGACCAAGCCAGCTACATCCCTTTCGTTCTGTGGATAAATTACAGCAAGACGGATCGCGTTCTGAAAAAACGTGGACTCAGACCAATGTTGTAGGCTGTATCCAAGATAAGAGATATGTTATACCCCGTTTAAGGCAACGTAGGTCTTCGAGTTCCTTGGCGTGTATGGTGTCCCCTGTGAATTTGGTAACATTTACATACACTCCTGGAAATGGAAAAAAGAACACATTGACACCGGTATGTCAGACCCACCATACTTGCTCCGGACACTGCGAGAGGGCTGTACAAGCAATGATCACACGCGCGGCACAGCGGACACACCAGGAACCGCGGTGTTGGCCGTCGAATGGCGCTAGCTGCGCAGCATTTGTGCACCGCCGCCGTCAGTGTCAGCCAGTTTGCCGTGGCATACGGAGCTCCATCGCAGTCTTTAACACTGGTAGCATGCCGCAACAGCGTGGACGTGAACCGTATGTGCAGTTGACGGACTTTGAGCGAGGGCGTATAGTGGGCATGCGGGAGGCCGGGTGGACGTACCGCCGAATTGCTCAACACGTGGGGCGTGAGGTCTCCACAGTACATCGATGTTGTCGCCAGTGGTCGGCGGAAGGTGCACGTGCCCGTCGACCTGGGACCGGACCGCAGCGACACACGGATGCACGCCAAGACCGTAGGATCCTACGCAGTGCCGTAGGGGACCGCACCGCCACTTCCCAGCAAATTAGGGACACTGTTGCTCCTGGGGTATCGGCGAGGACCATTCGCAACCGTATCCATGAAGCTGGGCTACGGTCCCGCACACCGTTAGGCCGTCTACCGCTCACGCCCCAACATCGTGCAGCCCGCCTCCAGTGTTGTCGCGACAGGCGTGAATGGAGGGACGAATGGAGACGTGTCGTCTTCAGCGATGAGAGTCGCTTCTGCCTTGGTGCCAATGATGGTCGTATGCGTGTATGGCGCCGTGCAGGTGAGCGCCACAATCAGGACTGCATACGACCGAGGCACACAGGGCCAACACCCGGCATCATGGTGTGGGGAGCGATCTCCTACACTGGCCGTACACCACTGGTGATCGTCGAGGGGACACTGAATAGTGCACGGTACATCCAAACCGTCATCGAACCCATCGTTCTACCATTCCTAGACCGGCAAGGAAACTTGCTGTTCCAACAGGACAATGCACGTCCGCATGTATCCCGTGCCACCCAACGTGCTCTAGAAGGTGTAAGTCAACTACCCTGGCCAGCAAGATCTCCGGATCTGTCCCCCATTGAGCATGTTTGGGACTGGATGAAGCGTCGTCTCACGCGGTCTGCACGTCCAGCACGAACGCTGGTCCAACTGAGGCGCCAGGTGGAAATGGCATGGCAAGCCGTTCCACAGGACTACATCCAGCATCTCTACGATCGTCTCCATGGGAGAATAGCAGCCTGCATTGCTGCGAAAGGTGGATATACACTGTACTAGTGGCGACATTGTGCATGCTCTGTTGCCTGTGTCTATGTGCCTGTGGTTCTGTCAGTGTGATCATGTGATGTATCTGACCCCAGGAATGTGTCAATAAAGTTTCCCCTTCCTGGGACAATGAATTCACGGTGTTCTTATTTCAATTTCCAGGAGTGTAGTTCAAACCGTTCGCACTAACGCCGAGCGTCGTGCGGAGCCTTCCCTGCATATCAAACAAAGGCAACTTGAGAAGTCGGCCATTGTTGATCGTGGCCTAGAAAACGGGCATAAAATACAGTTTGGGAAAAGGAGAGTTTCGGTCAAACACCATCTTACCGGGACTCTGTTTTCAATGAATCCGCTGAAATTAGAATAAAGAACAACAGTCATAACAGAGACCGTGGGTACACTTAGTAGGACACTGACCGAAATCAGAGACGTAGGCTTGACGCTTGTAGGGACGCAAGAGCGGCAGTTTTGAACGTGGCGCTGGACGCTCGCGTAATGTGACGTCACTCGGTGCCGTAGCGGGACGAAGCTGCTAGGAGCTGCCCAACTTGGCTTCCGATCATGCGCCGCTCCGGTCCTCTCTGGAAGGTTCAAGACACTGCTATTTCCTATATATAGACGTGCACACGAGGTCTAGGATAGCGTCTTCGATAAGTAACCAAAACGTCCGAGATCCCGTGTTCGAAACGCGCCACCGCTTAAATTTTGAATAATAATCGGCACTGGCGGCCTAAGCCTTCCGGCATAAGAAGTCAGCCTCATTCTGCCAACGGCCTCGTCATAGAGGGCGGAGGAGCAGACAGAGATTTAGGGCACTCTCTTGTCTGCCCTAAAGGCGGAGGAATCAGTAATGATCAACGGCGTGAGATTGCAGAAGGCAATGGCAACCACTGCATTAAAGACATATATTTTGCATCTACAGCGACAGAATATGTCGCCTGTAAGTGAAAAAGTGTCATGATGATCTCTCCATTGGCAAAAGATTCCGGAATAGTCCACCGTGCGGATCTCCAGCAGGATGCTGCCAAAGGGGAGATGACCATGAGAAAAAGATTGAACAACCAACGAAAGAATAACGTCCTATGAATCGGGGCATGGAATGTCAGAAGCTCGAACGTGGTGGGGAAGCTAGAAAATCTGAAAAGGGAAATGCAAAGGCTCACTCTAGATACAGCACGGGTCAGTGAAGTGAAATGGAAAGACAAAGATTTCTGTTCAGATGGATGTAGGGTAATATAAACAACAGCAGAAAATGGTATAACGGGAGTAGGATTCGTTACGAAGGGGAAGGTAGGGCAGAGAGTGTGTTACTGTGAGCAGTTCAGTGATAGAGTTGCTGTTATCAGAATAGACACAAACCAGCATCGACAATGGTAGTTCACGTGCACATGCCGACGTAATAAGGTAGAGATGAAGAGGTAGGCAAAGATAGGGAAAGTTTATGAGGATACTGAAAGGGTAAAATAGTACGTAAAGGGAGAAGAAAATCTAAGTCATGGGGGACTGGAATGTAGTTGTAGGGGAAGGAGTGGGTGAAAAGGTTACGGGAGAGTACGGGTTTAGGACAAGGAACGAGGAAGGAGAAAGACTAAGTTCTGTAATAAATTTCAGTTAGTAATAGCGAATACTCTGTTCTCGAATCACAGTAGGAGGATAAGCTTAAAGTACTCTAAAGCTATAGATACGGCAATAAGGAATACCTCAGCAGGAAATACAATTGGAGAGGAATGGACATCTTTAAAAAGGGCAATCACAGAAGTTGGAAAGTAAAACGTAGGTACAAAGAAGGTAACTGTGAAGCAACCATGGGTAACAGAAGAATCACTTCAGTTGATCGATGAAAGAAGGAAATACAAAAATGTTCAGGGAAATTCAGGAATACAGAAACTCAAGTCGCTTAGGAATGAAATAAATAGGAAGCGCAGGGCACCTAAGGCGACGTGGCTACATGAAAAACGTGAAGAAATCTAAAAAGAAATGATTGTCGGAAGGACTGACTCAGCGAAGAGGAAAGCCAAAACAACCTTCGGTGAAATTGAAAGTAAGACTGGTAACATTAAGAGTGGAAATGCAAATACCACTGTTAAATGCAGAGAAGAGAGCAGATAGGTGGAAAGAGTACACTGAAGGCCTCTATAAGGGGGAATATTTGTCTGATGTGATAGAAGAAGAAACAGGAGTCGATTTAGAAGAGATAGAGGATCCAGTGTTAGAATCAGAATTTAACAGAGCTTTGGAGAACTTAAGATCAAATAAGTCGTAAGGGATATGTAACATTCCATCAGAATTTCTAAAATCATTGGGGGAAGTGGAGACAAAACGACAGTTCACGTTGGTGTATTGAATGTATGAGTCTGGAGATATACTATCTGACTATCGAAAAAAAATACCATCCACACAATTCCAAAGACGCCAAGAGCTGACAAGTATGAGAATTATAGCACAATCAGCTTAACAGCTCATTTATCCAAGTTGCTGACAAGAAGAAAATCTGGTGAATGGAAAAGAAAATTGATGATGTATTAGGTGACTATCAGTTTGGCTTTAGGAAAGGTAAAAGCACCAGAGAGGCAATTCTGACGCTGCGCTTGATAGTGGAAGCAAAACTAAAGAAAAATCGAGACACGGTCATAGGATTTGTCGACATGGGAAAAGCATTCGACAATGCAGAATGGTGCAATATATTCGAAACAGCGGTAAGCTACAGGAGTGACAGGTAATATACAAGAGGCAAGAGCGAATAATAAATGTGGACGACAAGAAAGAAGTACTCGGATTAAAAAGTATGTAAGACAAGGATGTAATCTTTCGTCCCTATTGTTCAATATGAACATCTAAGAAGCAATGATGGAAATAAAAGAAAGGTTCAGAAGTGGAATTAAAATTCAAGGTGCAAGGATGTCAGTGGCACGATTCGCTGTTGACATTGCTATCCTGAGTGAAAGTGAAGAAGAATTACATGATTTGCTGAGTGGAATGAACCGTCTAATGAGTACAGAATATGGACTGAGAGTAAATCGAAGAAAGACGAAAGTAATGAGAAGTAGCAAAAATGAGAACAGCGAGAAACTTAACATCAGGATTGATGTTTACTACATGAGGGTAAGGAATTCTGCTACCTGGGCAGGACGGAGCAAGGAGGACATCAAAGGCAGACTAGCTCTGGCAAAAAGGTTATTCCTGGCCAAGAGAAGTCTACTAGCATCAGACATAAGCCTTAATTTGAGGAAAAATTTCTGAGAATAGGGAAAACTGGAACAGAAGAGAATCTAAGCATTTGAGATGTGGTGCTACAAACGAATGTTGAAAATAAGGTGGATTGATAGGACAAGGAATGAGGAGGTTCTGCGCAGAATGGGAGAGGAAATAAATATGTGGTAAACACTGACAAGGAGAAGGGGCAGGATCATAGGACATGTTAATGACTTCCATGGTACTAGAGGGATCTGCAGAGAGCAAAACTGTAGAGGACGACAAAGATTGGAATACTTCCAGCAAATAATTGAGGGCGTAGGTTGCAGGTGCTACTCTTAGATAGATTAAGAGGTTGGCATAGGAGCGAAATTGTGAAGATTTTATTGAAGCATGCCACCGCGAAAAACTCTGAGGACAAAAACTAATGCGTAGTTTCCGCCGTGTAACCATTTTCAAATCGTTATGTAGTGTACGGCTTCAAATGTATAGTGATGCATTCGCGTGATGGCAAAAGATGTCGGTGGTTGGCGGAACTTTACAATTCATGCCTTCACATCAAGTCTTTCTTGAACAGCAGTGAAGCAGCAGATGATTTAGGAGTATAACAGCATACGCTAGGAAGCGTGATGACGTTAATAATACAAAAATCGTGTGACCATTCCGGTATGGGGTTGGTTGTCCTGCAGCTACTGTAGTACATATGCTGCAAAAAATGGTTCAAATGACTCTGAGCCCTAGTCCCCTAGACTTAGAACTACTTAAATCTAACTAACCTAAGGACATCACACACATCCATGCCCGAGGCAAGATTCGAACCTGCGACCGTAGCAGCAACGCGGTTCCGGACTGAAGCGTCTAGAACTGCTCGCCACAGCGGCCAGCATATGCTGCAGAAAAGTCAGGTAGTTACATAGGAGAAACAAGTAGAGGCTAGAAAAACCACTGTGTGCATTTCCGCTACAAAGGTTCACATCAAGTCGTTGCGTATAAACACGAATAGCGTCCCGTGTGGTGAACGTCCGCCAGAATGTAACAGTCACGACTATTAATGTAGCATTGTGGTGGAAGAGGTCTCGTCGATAAACGGAATGAACGAGGCAAAATGACACTTCTTCTGGAAATTTGCTGCAGTTTGTAATAGTTTTCGACAGTTGTTGACAAAGAGGGGTATCTTGTAGCTGCTGACGATCCCTTTGTTGTAGGCGATGTAGCTTTCGTTCTTTTACTTGCTTGTTTGGTTTCTGGCTGATGTTTCTCGTATTCTTAAGCTTACGGTTGACAGTAATCCATTTGAGAGAGAACCGATACTCTCTCTACTACTGGAAGAGGCTTATAACTTAGTGCATTAACTACCTTTCTTGCAGCTCTGAAATCATATCCCTGAAACGGATCCACAATTTGCGCAGACGAGTCTTTCTGCGCACCCGTTCCACACCTGGTACATTTATGCAGCGTCAAACTTACCTGACGCTCTGAAAGAAAGGTCGTTTATATTCTGGTGTGTGCAAGCTAGATACAAGTAACCGAGTCTTTTACAAGTAGGCGAATTCGTGACCTGAGGAAAGGGAGTCCGAGGATTACGGAAAATTATACAGAGGGAGTGTGAAATCAGCAAACAAAGATTTCGAATAAATTTTAACGCACTAAAAGTTTTTTGTCCCAGCCTATAATTATTTCTCGTTTAATGTACTCAGTTGAAGCTTAGCGCAGTGTGACACAATTAGACAGATCTTGAATAGCTGATAGACGCTGGGTGCGGTGACATATTTGGTACCTTTCGCTTTACGTGACACAGAACGGCTGATTTGATGAGCGGAGGTAGTGGGCGTGTCTGGCGCTCCCTGTGGCCGGAAGCGCGCCGCCGTGGCGCTCCTTACAGTTGCATCACAGCGTCTCGCTGCTCACGCGCCGTACTCGTTGCAGCCTTGGTCTCATATTGTGCGAATCCAAGAAAGAACTGTTTGCTAGGAGTAAATTCTACTGTCAAGATTTTGGTCTGGCCAAGAGAAATTCATCCTCCTAAACGGCACCTAAGGACGTCAGTAGACTCGTCGTCATGTTCAGCTTATGTCATTTTTGTTCACTGCATTAGCTTACGATTGGATCACAGAATTAGGTAGTAGCAGTGGTTTTACTTAAATTTCCTAACGAAAGTAAAAGATTTTGTCGTAAAATATCGTATAGTGAATTATTAAACAGTTTTTTGATGATTTTGCCCTTTATAAATGGTTTTTTGAAAGCATGCATCTGTAAAAAGAGTGGGTTTGCTTATAAATAACTTTCTGCTACCAGTCACGATTTTCTTTTATTTATGTTTTACACAACGCGTTTTGGGTTCAAATGGTTCAAATGGCTCTGAGCACTATGGGACTTAACATCTATGGTCACACAACACCCAGTCATCACGAGGCAGAGAAAATCCCTGTGCGTTTTGGGAAATGATTCCCATTTTCAAGTGTGTCTTTCTTTGTACTATCACATTTTTACGTTTCTTTTTTTTTTTTGAAAAGATGGCATAGTACAAAGAAATACACACTTGAAAATGGGAATCATTTCCCAAAATGCGTCGTGTAAAACATAAATAAAAGAAAATCGTTACTGGTAGCAGAAAGTTATTTATAACCAAGCGAAAATTTTTGCTGCTTAATTAATTGTTCAGAACACATCTCAAAACAAATTATTCATTTTTAATATTAAGTCATTCATGCTTCATAGTCACAGCCACAATACGTGCCATTTTTAAGCTTATATTACTGTTCCTAAGGACAAAGGTCACTAGGGAAAAGATTGCAGTGAAATACATTTTTTTCTTTTTTTTACTTCTTAAAATATGTTGGGTGGAAATGGAAAGCGTCACACTATGTACGAGTCTCATATTCATCCAACTTTGTGGACATCATCATGTAACGGATGTTAAACGATTAAACTTTTATTCCACTCGGACTTGAAGCCCATCACTAAAGTCAGTATCAGACTAATATCCACGGGCAAGTATACACTCTTCTGTTCATTGTGGCATGAGAACAAACAGCTTTCGAAAGTCATCCTGGAGAATTTCTTGCCATGCTTGAAACGCGCGCTGTTTCAGTTCACGCATACTGTCGGCTGGAGTTTAGTATGAGACTATACGTCTTTCCATCGCATCCCAGACGTGCTCTGTGGGTGACAAACCAGGGGCCAATGCAGGCAAGTCGAGGCTCTACGTTTCTGACGGCGTTTGTGGTGTGAACGATCTTGCCACATGATGGCGAGAAACCAGCCTCATTTGAATAATTACGAAATCAGTAAACCTGTCATGGCCGATAACTCGCTACAACGATTCCAGGACTTAGAGAGGTAACGACCTCGAGAATGTATAATTCTCGTGCCCCAGAAAAACAATTTGGGAACGCTATCTGACTCGTAAAGTTTAATTGAAACTTCCACACACACAGACACACACACACGTGTACTTTTATAAACGCAGCGCAACAGAAAATAATGAAATTGCATAGCTACACTACTGGCCATTAAAATTGCTACACCAAGAAGAAATGCAGATGATAAACAGGTATTCATTGGACAAATATATTATACTAAAACTGACATGTGATTACATTTTCACGCAATTTGGGTGCATAGATCCTGAGAAATCAGTACCCAGAACAACCACCTCTGGCCTTAATAACGGCCTTGATACGCCTGGGCGTTGAGTCAAATAGAGCTTGTATGGCGTGTACAGGTACAGCTGCTGCCCATGCAGCTTCAACACGATATCACAGTTCATCAAGAGTAGTGACTGGCGTATTGTGACGAACCAGTTGCTCGGCCACCATTGACCAGACGTTTTCAATTGGTAAGAGATCTGAAGAATGTGCTGGCCAGGGCAGCAGTCGAACATTTTCTGTATCCAGAAAGGCCCGTACAGGACCTGCAACATGCGGTCGTGCATTATCCTGCTGAAATGTAGCGTTTCTCAGGGATCGAATGAAGGGTAGAGCCACGGGTCGTAACACATCTGAAATGTAACGTCGACTGTTCAAAGTGCCGTCAATGCGAACAAGAGATGGCCGAGACGTGTAACCAATGGCACTCCATACCATCCCGCCGGGTGATATGCCAGTATGGCGAAGACGAATACACGCTTCCAATGTGCGTTCACCGCGATGTCGCCAAACACGGATGCGACCATCATGATGCTGTAAACAAAACCTGTATTCATCCGAAGAAATGACGTTTTGCCATTCGTGCACCCGGGTTAGTCGTTGAGTACACCATCTCAGCGCTCCTGTCTATGATGTAGCGTCAAGGGTAACCGCAGCCATGGTCTCCGAGCTGATAGTTCATGCTGCTGAAAACGTCGTCGAACTGTTCGTACAGATGGTTGTTGTCTTGCAAACGTCCCCATCTGTTGACTCAGGCATCGAGACGTGGCTGCACGATCCGCTAAAGCCATGTGGATAAGATGCCTGTCATCTCGACTGCTAGTGATACGAGGCCGTTGGGATCCAGCACGGCGTTCCGTATTACCCTCCTGAAACCACCGTTTCCATATTCTGCTAACAGTCATTGGATCTCGACCAACGCGAGCAGCAGTGTCGCGACACGATAAACCGCAATCGCGATAGGCTACAATCCGACCTTTATCAAAGTCGGAAAAATGATGGTACGCATTTCTCCTCCTTACACGAGACATCACAACAACGTTTCACCAGGGAACGCCGGTCAACTGCTGTTTGTGTATGAGGAATCGGTTGGAAACTTTCCTCATGTGAGCACGTTGTAGGTGTCGCCACCGGCGCCAACCTTGAGTGAATGCTCTGAAAAGCTAATCATTTGCATATGACAATATTACACAATGAGTGCTTTTGGGAAAAGGCAGTGAACAAAATTGAACATATGTTCGCTATCTACAATCCGTAACAGAATTAAAGGATCACTATTTCTAAATCCCGTAATTGCCTCCCATTGCGACACATAACTTTGAAATTTCGCTCAAAGGTTTATATGCCGGTGCAAAATCGTGGCACCCTGCAATGTCACCCTTGCTCTAGATAACTCATCAAACATACGGATAAAAGGCCACAGTTCAGAAGTTCATGTGATGTGTAATGTGAGTTAAATGTCACACTGGCTCCAGATTCACCACACTCCCGCTCAGTGCCCCAGTGGCCGTGTCACTTGATCGAAAGGTCGTCACAGTCCTTGTTATTCACATTTCACCTCTTATTTTGATGCCTCTGCGATGGAGACCAGAATCGCGGCGCCTAGCATTGAAATCGCACGAAAACTTTTCCAGACATACTGCCGCTCAGAATCGCCACAAAGACGCCTCAGGGGGTGGAACAAAGGGCGTCAATGAAACCACTCCTTCGTCTAGGACGTTGATTCAACACATTTCTCAGTCGAAAACAATATTTCACAGTACGATACGATACCCTCTGACTTTTCAACTCTTCTCTAAGGACACTGTGGGGATGCATCCCTATCGAACGTTTTTGCATGTCTTTGAACTGCAGCACGATAGTAATTTTTTCTCTCGTGTATAGCAACCATTAGGGACCGTTCAAAACCAATCCACGAAATTTGAACGTGATCCAAAGCAACAAACAGTGCTTATGCTATTCTAGCCCTCCTAGTTTGTGTCCTCCTGTGGCCTGATCAAGGGGGGAAATGCGACACTGACACATGCATGAATAAAATGGCGGGGTCGCTATAAACTGCCTCCCCCCCCCCCCCCCCCAAGTTCCGCTAAAACCTCGGTTGCACCTACCTATCCTTTATTGAAAATTTTAAAAATAAACGTGTTCAGAGACAAACTGTAAAGCAATTTAAGGCGCCGGCAAGCCTGCAAGTAGGCAGCCCCTTGATACCCCTGACTTCCATCGGAGAGACGCCGAAAGAAGGAATGAAATGTGGGAAAAAGGGGCTGGGACGACCTTCTGAAGATTGACATGTCCACGGTGGCGTTGGGCAGAGTTGTGGCGAAATTTGGTGCCCATGTAACATCATTAACCCACCTCACGCGTCACATGAGCTTCTAAGCTGTGGCCTTTCTTCTATGTGTGTCGACACCTAGCTGTCTGAAGCGTTGTCGAGCACTAGGGTAACGACACTGGGTTCTACATTTTTGCAGTATTACAGACGAAGCTCGTATGCACCTTTGAGCTAAATTTCAAAGTTATCCGTAGGAGTAGGAGGTAATTACGAGGTTTCGAAAAAGTAATCCTTTAATTCTGTTGTGCAGTGTACTTATAGCGTCCAGCTATGCAGTTAAGGCCGGCCTGTGTGGCCGTGCGGTTCTAGGCGCTTCAGTCTGGAACCGCGTGACCGCTACGGTCGCAGGTTCGAATCCTGTCTCGCGCATGGATGTGTGTGATGTCCTTAGGTTAGTTAGGTTTAAGTAGTTCTACGTTCTAGGGGACTGATGACCACAGATGTTAAGTCCCATAGTGCTCAGAGCCATTTGAACCATTTTGCAGTTAGGATGTCTCCTCAGTTTTGTAAACATAGATCTGACATGTAATAATAACTAAATCATCTGAATAAACATCTAAATCCTGACTATCATTCTTATAAAACATCATGGTATTGTGCTAGATTACGTCGCACGATGTCTGACAAACAGTAATCAGCGAAGCATCACCCGTTGACTTACGATTGGTAGCGCCTGGAACCTAATAGTATGCAAGAACGGTCACTTATTATCAAAGTCTTGTGAGATCGGAGTTCAGTGATTGATTTCAGATACACGCTGAGTGGTTGTGGATCGTAATGGAATGTCACAAGATTCAAAAAGATGGCGCCCGTGCGACATGACACGCTAGGAAATGATTTTACAACTCCGCAGGGGCACTCAAACCTACAAGATTCAGATTTACGACAAGCAATAAGAACATCATAGCCGCGTCTCACGTTTCCAGCATACAGAAGATCTATTTAATACCGCAAGAGAGGGTAACAGTTTTGAATTTAGAGCACGACGAAGTGAAGAAATAATTTACGACACTATAATCCGCTTCCATTCAACTAAATATGATGAACCTCTATGCTTCCACTTTATTACGAGCAAACGAACAGCCAGATGCCTACCATGCAATGCCAGTCCAACATCGCCTCAATAACTAAGCTTCACAGCAGCAAGTACATTGAAATGGTCTCACCCACTTCTTTATTCATTGTAGAATCTGCGCGACAGCATGGACCTCCAACATACAACGGGATTCTTGTCTCCAACACAGCTCCACATACTAGCACCCAACACATGCACTCTAATGTAAGGTAACAATGGCGAACTGCTTTTCAAACGAGAAGGACCACATGTACTGCAACCCGCCAACGATTCTCACTGGTCGAAAGCACACTGACTCAGCAAAGATGTACAATTACATCGGCGACCAAGCAAAGAGGTTGCTACAGTGCTTGTATCGATTAATCGAAGCTGATTATATCAGACTCACTTAATGTTTTGCAAAGATAAATTTCGCGATCTACTAGAAACAAAATACCGGCTGTCCCAGAAGTCTTTCCCTCATTGCAGATATTCACGAGGCACAAAATGTGACACATATACAAATACTTTTTACCCTCAGTTGCGTGTAACATTTTTAAATTGTTGTGTAACGACTTACTGACAATTTGTTTGTTACAAGGCCTAGTGACATAACAACAGCGGAATCTGACACCATGTGCAAAAAACATGTACTCAAAGCAGGAGACAGCCGAACGTGTGCTCTGGTAGCTTGAGACACAGTCACCAAAAACAGTCCAGAGAAAATTCCAGACGGCACACCGTAGACAGCCAGCAGATATTAAAAACATCGAGATGTGGTATGTGAAGTTTAGGAAACAGGGAGCGTCTGTGAATAGGCAGGCTCGAACCTAGTGCGCAGACAATTCAGACAATAAGAGACACCTTCGTGAGCAGTCCCAAAAAGTCACTCCGCAGAGCCTCATGTGAGCCACCTCACTGGGGGTTACTTGTTCGTGCCTATTTGGATATAACATTTCTGGAAAGATGGATCGGGCGTGGTGGTCCCATCAGCTGGCCTCTGAGATCACAAGACATAACACAACTGGATATCTCTGTTTCGAGCTATGTCAAGGACCAGCATTACGCCGGCCGCGGTGGTCTAGCGGTTCTAGGCGCGCAGTCCGGAACCGCGCGACTGCTACGGTCGCAGGTCCGAATCCTGCCTCGGGCATGGATGTGTGTGATGTTCTTAGGTTAGTTAGGTTTAAGTAGTTCTAAGTTCTAGGGGACTGATGACCACAGTAGTTAAGTCCCATAGTGCTCAGAGCCATTTGAACCATTTGAACCAGCATTACGGCGCAGAATTACTGACATCATAATATGCATCCCTCACGAAATGTTGACCAACTCAGGAATGAAACTGGAAAATCGCTTGGATATCCTTCGGCTAATGAAATCAGTACTTATCAAAACTTACTAACAGTGAGTGTGTTTACAAAAACTGAAATATGTTACCTGCTCTACAAGATAAAAGATACGTGTCCGTGTTTCACTTTATGGCCGATGCATGTTTGTCATCATGGAAAGACTTCTGGAACGCCCTTTATACTGGTAAGAAATGAAAGGCAAATTACAGCCATGTCGTCTACACATACGTTGTCGTCGGATGGCAACCACGAGAAGAAGTGAGGCTCATAACTGAACACCACAGAAAGCCACTTAATGTCCAAGTTGACGCTGGGTCTACACAAATCAGGTCTCTGTTGTCTGTGAGATGATGTGATGCCCGTAACCACTGACCGGAATTTAGCTGTCATCATCCGTCTTTTCGTTAGTCAGTCAAACGACCCTTCGATCTTTTCGTGGTTCAATTCTTCTGGATGTACCAATATCTGCTCTTCTTTCCACGCTGTTGTCCTAAGTCCATCTGGTCACTGCATGTTCTGCTGTCGTTCCACTAAAGCCAGTTGTATGTGCATGTTGGGGGTATGATGCTCCCATATCCCTCTTGCCAATGACTGACCCTTCTGAAAGTCCCAACAAGCTGCAAGAGCATGTCCGCTGGACATGCTGTGTTGCCATCTCCATATGAAAGATTTCAGTAACGTTAGACACACCCAATAGTCAGCTTGCACTGACACCATTCTTCATTTGTAAGAACATATTTTTTCTGTACTTGATAAAATTTTGATCAACATAGCCCGCAAGAACGGAATTAATGAATATCAGTATGGTAGCGTTCGGTTCACATTTCCCATTTTCGTCAGCGTCTTTTCCATGGCACTCAGCGTATAATTTTAAGTGTCGGAATCTCCTAAGAGTCAGGTAGTAAATTCTAAAGAAAATAGGGGTAAGCTACAGGGAGAGACGAGTAATATAGATTTACAGGAGCTAAGTGAGAATAATAAAAGTGAAAGCTCAAGAACGAAGTGCTCGGATTAAAATGGGCGTAAGACAAGGGTGTAATCTTTCGTCCCTACAGTTCAATCTATACATCGAAGACGCAATGATGGAAATAAAAGTTCAATACCGCAACTAAAATAGAAAGTGAAATAATATCAGTTATAAGATTCGCAAATGATGTGAAAGTGAAGAAGAATTACAATATCCGCTGAATGGTATGAACAGTCTACTGAGTACAGAATATGGATTGAGAGTAAATCGAAGAAAGACGAAAGTAATGAGAAGTAACAGAAATGAGAACAGCGAGAAACTTAACATTAGGACTGACGGTCACGAAGTAGATGAAATTAATAATTTCTGCTACCTAGGCAGTAAAATAATCCATGACGGACGGAGCAAGGGGGACATGAAAAGCAGACTAACACTGGCAAAAAGGGTATAACTGGCCAAGGAAAGTCTACTAGTATTAAACGTACGACTCAATCCAAGGAGAAATTTCTGAGAACGTACGTTTGGAGCACAGCGTTGTACATTAGTGAAACATGCACTGTGGGAAAACTGGAGCAGTAGAGAATCGAGGCATATGAGATGTGGTGCTACAGACGAATGTTGAAAATTAGACTGATAAGGTGAGGAATGAGGATGTTCTAAGCTGAATCGGAGAGGAAAGCAGTATATAGAAAATAGTGAAAAGAAAAATGGACAGAATGATAGGACATCTGTAAAGACATCAGGGAATAACTTCTATGGTATTAGAGGGAGCTATAGAGGGCAAAAGCTGTGAGGGCGACAGAGACTGGAATACATCCAGCAAAGGACGTAGGTTGCGATGTGGTTCTCTGACATAAAGAGGTTGCCACAGGAGAGGAATTCGTGAAGGGCCTATCAGCCGAACCCAGTAACTTCAGTTGATATTAAGAGCTTCTTATGAGGGAATTTCCTCCTCACTTACAAATAAAATAGTCACAGAGACAGTAATATTTTAAGGTGTGCTTAATTTTGACATTAGTGAATTTTGCGGTGAGATAAGTTGTCCTCTTACGTCAGTGGCAGAGGGTTAAGTAGTATGGCGACAGCGGGCTAGAGGATGTGAGGAGCGGAATATGTTTTTTGTTTGTCTTCCAGTACTGACAACACATTGTCGTTCGCATGCTATGATATAAATTTTGACACTGAAGTAACGTGGATTCGTGAGTGCACATTACAGGTTCAAATGCTGTAATTAGTCCTATTTGTAGGAAGGAAATTAAATTAATTGTGGCTGTTGTAACACAACACAGCGAGTAGAACAAGAATCAAATTCAAAACATGTAGTAAACATTTGTGACCGTGTCGCATATTCGATAATGCTTTTAAATGTAAGTACAAGCGCTGTTATTAAGCAATTACTCATCCGCTCACACTGAGAACACAACAATACTTCGTTTGACAATTGCAGTGTCACAGCTTTGAGGTAGCTAAGGGTGGCATCAATTTGAAACAGAACAGCGGACACAAAATGTTTCGAAAGCTGCCTGTTTTTATTGACCATACTTTGAGGTGGAGGCCAAATTAGGGTGTTCTTACCTATAGGTAGTCTGTTGGAGGCTCATAAAGTACTAACTTATGTGGGTTACGAATTAATAATAAGATTGGTACACATACGGCCAGAGGTGCCTCCCCACAATGTCAGTAATGGCTTCCGAGCAAAAATATTTGACGACCAAGTATTTAAACTATGTATATTTTATATTAGAGATCTGCTGCAGCTCTTTTTAAATAAGAAATGTAAATCTCTCCGGCCAAGAGTCTCACATAGAGCAAGACTTTTTCTTTGTTTGTCAACAGTCTTTTGTCTGGGTTGGTGGGACCAGCACAATTTTCCCCTCTTGTGCCGTACTCATTGTTTCAGAGCCTCACTTACTTCCAAGATCCTAAATTATTTATTGCTTCTATTTTAGTCTCAATTTTTCTCTAGAATTTTGCCCTTGTAGGGCCCTCTACCATGGAAATTATTTTCTGATGTATGTATAGGTGTCTTAGCAGTCTACTTAATTTTCTGTGACCTTTCGTAACACGACCCTCGCATTACTACGCATGCAGCTCTCTTGTTGACTTGTTTGGAAACCAGTGTTCGTGCTTGGCGCTTACTTGTTGTTCACATAGAGAACTGGCCCATATTCACATCGAGAGTGGGCTTTTGTTGTAATAGGGCCACTGGACAAAATATTGATCGTCCTCTTAAAATGGCAGATAAATCGCTTTTCAGCGCTGGTTCTAGACGGTCATGTGATGTAAGTCATGTGTTACGGGACAGTTTTTTTAAAACTGCTCTGTAACCTCATAGTCTAGCGGTTCTAGGGGCTCAGTCCGGAGCCGCGCGACTGCTACGGTCGCAGGATCGAATCCTGCCTCGGGCATGGACGTGTGTGATGTCCTTAGGTTAGTTAGGTTTAAGTAGTTCTAGGGGACTGATGACCACAGATGTTGAGTCCCATAGTGCTCAGAGCCATTTGAACCATTTTTGTAACCTCATAACCGAACCCGCGCGTTCCCCTTTTGATGTGTCCGCTAAATTCTTGAGAAACTGATGGCGAAACATCGGACCTATAAATATTTTGTAATTGGGACCCAACATCTTAATTACGAAAATAACAAGTACGAGATGATGGAGTTACTTACTTTTACTTGCAGGAGTTTTTAAATGCTGTGTGGGACCAAACTGTTAACGTCTAGAAACGACAGTTCCGCTTTCTGGTTGTTGCCTGCAAATTGGCCATTCGACCGAACGTTTGTGTTACCGGACGGCCAGGGTTTGGAGTGCGTGTGTGGCCACAAACAGCGAGCGTTGGCGACAAACATGGTTTCCAGCAACGCCATTGCCTTTGCTCATTCAGTCGAATAGTAACGTTTGCTCTTCACTTCATGAACACTATACCGAATGTACTTCAAATGCTTTTAGTCATATCCGACCGTGTATAACTGGAATTTAATGACTTCACCGACCTCCTTACCTGAGGATAAGAAAACCGATTTGTAAATTTGGAACATGTACAAATTACGCTTCACTGCACTTCATAACTGCGTTGTATTCCTTACAACTTGGTTTTGTCCTCAATACGGCAGCATGTAGTTTGAAGCCTCGAAGAGGTTTGCCTCGGTAGTTATGCGCTCAGTCCGGCCGATTTCCAACTGAAGGGGCCTGGATTTGATTCCCTAGCAGGTCAGAGGTTTTCTCCACCTGGCAACTGTGTGTTTGTGTTGTCATAACGTTCGTGTGTTCTTATAGTCATAACTGACATATCACTATTGAGATGGCTTTATAGGCACGTGCCGAAAGTCAATAAATTGGAAAAAAGAAAGAGGCTCGAAGAGAACTGGAATTATGTTACCGTATGACAGTTCCGATGCAAAAGAATTTATTCTAAGATTTCGATAACCAGCTCTAAGAAGCAATTTAGCTTTAATGTTTCAGAAATAATTCTATTGTCACTGAAATGAAGATAGTTGTTCTTTGGCAAATTGACGTTTTTACTTAGAGACAAGACGGATGCCAACTGTGAAAGTACTATATAGCACAGTGGCTACCATCTATAAAGCTTTTGAATTCCGTAGTTATTGAAATCGATCACTTAAAAATTGTGACATTATTTTGAAGCAACATCAGTTATCAGTGAGTTGGCAAAGTGACCGCTATGTTTGAATGAAACAATAATAGATATTTGAGCTGGAATACGGTTAACTAGACGTTACGACAAATAAGTGTTGTCGTAAAGATTTCGATTCGGAAACGGTATTTTGAATTGTATACAGTTACGTAAAAATCTTTCTTATGAAATACATGACAAGGAAACAGGATTCAGTAAGTGACGATTGGAGAAAGAATTTACGAAACTTTTTGAATATCTACTACTATTCAAAAAGGGCCCAATAACATGTGATTTTAATGTTCTTGCACAATTTTAAGCACAGCTAAATTTCCGAAATTGTCGAATGCGTTGTAGCGCTGTCGGAGAGTTATGGTGGCTGGTAATTTGTTCAGTTATTCACGTCTCAAAGCTGATGGAATGATATGTAGCGAACCACATTGCCAGAAGGAGCCATTGTTGTTGACGTAGTCACATTGGCTCAGATTTTCGTTTTAGATTGTGACTGGAAGATCTTTCATTCCGCAACCCATAATTTTAAGAGATGATTTTGCGCCATAAGTACCACAACAATATCAAATCTTACTTTCCTTGACACAATATTTGCACCGTTAATTTCACCTCCCCGGACATGAGACAGTTCTACATCTGCACACACCGATAACCTGCCTTCGACACGCATCTTTTCTACGCCTTGCGCTCCACTCACTCCAAGGTCATCGAAACAATTGGAGATGGACCTCCACCTTACGTAGTTATCGTTCCAAACACATAATTATTGACCCTAAGAATATTATAGTCGTATTTACTACACTGAACATTCGAGATAATCCGTGATAGTTATTAACAAATAGTTATTTATGCACAGTTATTTAGGTGTCATCATAGACCTGAAAGTTATATGTAAAGTCGATATTTCTATACAGACTTTTTGTACACAGAAATAAATTAAACTTTTTCATAAATTTTAGGTTCGGTTTATGCTGTTATGTTGCATCCTGATTAATAACCCACTATTCAAATTAGATTACCAAATCAATTCAAATTAAAAGAAAAGCATGAAAATGTGCGTGCAACTGAAACGAACGCCAATGATTGTGAACGTAACTAGTACTTCCTGATTTCCTTTCTGTATGTTGGTGTAAGGTATGTGTAATTTTTCTGTGAGCTGAGTTCTCTGGCTGATTGTGAGAACACGAGGGCCGCAGAGGTAGTTCCTTGTCGAAGCCCATGTTGAGTTCAACTAACTGAGTGCATGAATTATTTTATAAAAACAAATAACTTCGCGTCCACTTCGTCATGACATGCGCAAATGCTGCACAAGTTCACCATCGTTCTAAAACTCAGATACAGAGAACGACTGCAGTGGTAGATGAAAGTTTCGAAATGTTCAAATGTGTGTGGAATCTTATGGGACTTAACTGCTAAGGTCATCAGTCCCTAAGCTTACACACTACTTAACCTAAATTATCCTAAGGACAAACACACACACCCATGCCCGAGGAAGGACTCGAACCTCCGCCGGAATCAGCCGCACAGTCCATGACTGCAGGGCCCTAAACCGCTCGGCTAATCTCGCGCGGCTGAAAGTTTCGAGTTTGGTCCCTGCATCTATGGTCAACTCTGAGACCGAGTCCCAAAGTGGCCATCATCAAAAATGTTGTATGCTGGAAGTGCAGATACGGACTGCGTGTTCTGTTCCCTCTCTGGACCTTTAAGACAAAATGTTCCTCCTCTGAAGTTTTAAGACAAAGTGTTTCTGTTCTCTCCTACTAAGAATTCTGCTGGTATTGACAGCACCGGATCCTATTTAACCTATCGCTGTGGACCTTCATAGTCCTGTCCAACGAAAAATTCACAAAAATCCTGGCAATTTCTCTGCCCTTAAAGAAACTGCTGTGACAACCAGTAATACACATTTCGCCCTTATAGTGGGAGCAGAAATCCGACATTCTGTACTTATGAGTTTAGCTTCACATTTCCGCGAGTTACAGTGGATGCACAAAGGTACTCCGGAGTGTTCACCCCCGCTAAAAAAATAATTATTGTGAACCATTCATGGGGTGCCCTACAAATCTTATGCATCAGTTACTGCCGATCTCCTTCGAGTCCAGCAGATTTCTATTGCTCTACATGTCTTGTTTTTTCCCACCCGATTACGTATCATCTTTTCAGAAAGTATTCGAATCACTGCGGCTCAGAATGCTGATTTACAACACGCATTCGGAGGAGAAATTTTCGTGATAAGATATCGCCTTTGTTTTAAGATGTCCACCCCAGATACTATATCATGTCAGTGACACTCCCTCCCCTATTTCGCGATAATACAAAATGCGCTCCTCTTCTTTGAATTTTCTCGATGAACTCCGTTAGTCCTATCTGGTAAGGATCCCACACCTCGCGACAGTACTCCAAAAGAGGCTGAACAAGCGTAATGTAGGCAGCCTTTCTAGTAGATCTGTTACGTTTTGTGAGTGTTCTGCCAATAAAACGCAGTCTTTGGTTTGCCTTCTCCACAACATTTTCTATGTGGTCTTTTCAATTTAAGTTGTTCGTAATTGTAATACCTAGGTATTTAGTTGGATTTACGACCTTTAGGTTTGACTAATATACCGTGTAATCGTAGTTTAACGGATTCCTTTTAACACTCCTATGGGTCACCTCACACTTTTCATTATTTAGGGTCAACTGACAACTTTCTCACCAAATGGATATCTTTTCTAAATTGTTTTGCAGATTGTTTTGGTCTTCTGATGACTTTACTAGACGATAAACAATAACATCATCTGCAAACAACCTAAGACGGCTGCTCAGATTGTCACCTAAGTCTACAGATGAGGAACAGCAAAGGGCCTATAATACTACCTTGGGGAACTCCAGAAATGACTTTTGTTTTATTCGATGACTTTCCGTCAATTACTACCAACTTTGACCACTCTGAAAGGAAATCACGAAAACAGTCGTATAACTGAGACGTTATTCCATAAGCACGCAATTTCACTACAAGCCGCTTGTGTGGTACAGTGTCAAAATCCTTCTGGAAATCTAGAAATACGGAATCAATTTGAAGTCCTTTGTCAATGGCACTCAACACTTCGTGTGAGTAAAGAGAGAGCTGTTTGCCGAGATTGATGTTTTCTAAATCCGTGTCGGCTGCTTAACAACAGACCATATTCTTCGAGGTAATTCATAATGTTCGAACACAATATATGTTCCAAAAACCTGCTGCATATCGACGTTAATGGTATGGTCCTGTAATTTAATGGGTTACTCCTACTACCTTTCTTGAATACTGATGTTACCTCTGCAAGTTTCCAGTCTTTGGGTACGGAGCTTTCACCGAGCGAGCGTTTGTATATGATAGTTAAGTATGGAGCTATTGCATCAGCATACTCAGGTACGAACCAAATTGGTATAGAGTCTGGACCGGAAAACTTGCTTTTATTAAGTGATTAAGTTGCTTCACTACTCCGAGGGTATCTACTTTCAAGTTACTCAAGTTGGCAGCTGTTCTTGTTTCGAATTCTGGAATACTTACTTCGTTCTCTTTGGTGAAGGAATTTCGGAAAACTGTGCTTAGTAACTGTGTTTTGGCACCACTGTCGTCGGTATTGTTTCCATTGCTATCGCGCAGAGAAGACCTGATTGTGTCTTACCCTTAGCGTACTTTACATACGACCAGAACCTCTTTGGATTTTCTGTCAGCTTTAGAGACAAAGTTTCGCTATGGAAACTATTACAAACGTCTAGCATACGTGGAGTCAAGTTCGTACGTTTAAGTAATAAACAGGACTTTATTATGACCTATAGTTTCATTTGATAGTTTGATGAAACCCCTGTTCATGATTTCTATGTGAGCTGTGGTACCCGTAGGTAATATTTAACTGGGCCACTCTTGTTCAAGTTCAGATGTTCAATAATATCCATCGTGCGACTTTATCCTAATATTACACGTGACTTTTATGGAGAGCGGTCTGTTCACTATATGGGTCACTGGGTTCCCCTTATGAGTCACTGGGTTCTGATCTTGATAACATATAGAGGCCTGTTTGAAGTTCAACCGTAGTGTCACAGAAAGAAGTAAAGTTATGCGAATGTGTCACTGGTTTGTGTGGAATCAGTGCAGTAACTATGGTCGGTGTGGATACATGACAAATAGTAGAAATAGCTATCGTGTTTGGACATACCCGTGAGCACATAACGAATGTACAGTAGTTTCCCAGGTTCCTGGCGCGTCAAACGGAGTGTAACATGTTTACAAGGAATGATTTGCGACTCACGGCCACGTAAAACGACGTAAAAACAGTAGTCGCATATAGCTCTTAACCACTTGGGACTGGAGACGATTGTCACATCTTTCCAACGACAACTAGTTTCAGACCTGACAGGAATCGATGTTTGTATCTGAAACAGCAACCAGTCATGGTATAGTTTTAAAAGCATTATTTGGATAAAATTTCTTTCAAATCCATCTACAGATGGTTGTTACGGGTCCCCTTGCTTTGTATTCGTTATTGGTTTGTTGTACTAAGATTGACAGAAAGTCTTCTGTTCACATTTCGGTAAAATTTACGAGAGATTTAGTTCTTTTGACCTCTGCCAAGACATTCACTAAAATATTTTAAAATTAGTAAAACATGAAATGTGGTAAAAACTTACTCGCGGTATGATTCTGTGTGACAAAATACCTTGGCTTTTTGTTATGAATTTCTGGACGTGCACTTCGTGAGTGCTCTTCAGTTCACTGGAAAGCTCTTTGCGCCACACCATACGCTGTTTACTGGCAGTACACACGATAAACATTTACAGAGCGTGGCCCAGCTTCGCCTGAGTAACATACACAATATTTTCAAAGATGTTACAGTGGTAAAATTATTAGGTCACCGGTGTTGTGAGAGTGTGCGGGGCAGAGCAAAATATCTCTTTGCTGGTGCAATGAAATTAATTTAAAATCGAAATGAGAAGCAAACTTTTTAACAATTATTTCGTAATATCGCATTCTATTGAATGTTTAAGACTACACATACAAAGATTATATATAAACTATAACAAAAGTTGTGTTCAGTAAATAAGCACAATAAGATAAATGCTTTGTAGTAGTGATAGAACTAAGTTCGATAACTGAATCTATAGTTGCATTTTAAATTATAAACAGTAATGTTTTAATATATCACTGTGAATATCATTTAAATGTGAATTCTGCAACAAAAGTACGAGTAGTTTATATTATATTCATACGAGATGGGTAAAAAATATTTTTATGAAACTACTTTTAAAGTAGTATAGCTGTCTTGGTCTACAGGAACATTACGTTGGTTCAAACGAAGAGAAAACCTCTTGGAAGTTATTTGGGAAGGAGGTATTGGGTCATTCTGTTTGTACACTCAGAACGAGGAAAGGTGTTTTTATGCATATGAATCTCAATCTGCTCTAGGAGATTCATTGTGCCACCTTTATCTATTAGGTGTAAGATCTTCAGGTTACTTTCTGTATTGTCTGTTGTATGATTATTTTCTGCTAACTGGATGGCAAGGAATGATTTGCTTAAGTTATTCAGTCGTAGGGCCTCAAAGGTTTCCTTACATCTTGTTTCAAAAGTTCTATCAGTTTTGTCAATGTAGATTTTGGGACGGTATTTGCTGGTAACAGCAGCGACTTTGATGTTCTAGGTGAAGATCTAAGCAAATTACATAACAACATAAAATTCACTGTTGAACATGAAATAAAAAGTGGAATTAACTGCCTCGACCTTATCCTACATAAATAAAAGACCTCACTTTGACATATTTCGCAAACCAACAACCACAGCTATTACCATTAGTAACACATCCTGCCACCCAAACCAGCATAAGAAGGCTAACTTCATGTCATTCCTCCGTTGTACACATAAAATTCCCGTCAGCCCCACCGAAAAGCAAAAGGAAATCACCATAATTAATTCAGTTGGTCATAATAATGGATATGACGCTTCAATAATAGATAAGCTCTTCCAGAAAATATAAGCAAGAACTGCTGACAACAAATCTGTGCAACAAACAACATCTACAGCAACTTTGAAGGACGCAGAATCATTAAACTACGCAGTCACAAATGAGTCAATTTTCATGCAAATTTCCAATCTATTCAAAAAGAAGAATGTCAAAATCAGCTTGTCCACCAATAATAAACTTCAACAGAGAGTTGTATACACACTTCCACACATTAGTATCCACACAAAAATGTTAAGGAATCTATAAAATGAACTGTACTAACTATCCGAAATCCTGGTAGCTACCCGAGAAAAGGTAACACTCCCGTCGATAACTGTTCCTCGATGTTCTCTACTTTATATACCTACGAATCCTTTGCCTCTGCTAAATAGCTCCGTCAAGATCTGTTTCACGTAGTGAGAAGTTGTAATGTATCGGTTCTTATGGAAATAAATTTACACGATCGTAATCTGTTCGGCTTGGGGTGAACCATTAATACTGGACTTCGTGCTACGTCATCATTCCACCAGCCAGTAGTACGTAGGTCTACGGTTTACCAAGGTATTTTAGCTATATCAAAACTATTACTGATTTAGGAATCTAACAAAGTCAGCTAAGTAAGTGTTCGCAGTAATATTATTACATCTTCCTAGGGGCTAGATCGTTTCCGAGAATACGCAAAAAATTTAGAAGAGTGACTGAAGTAAAGAAAAAACTAATCTGCAAGCAATGTTTTGGCTATTTATTTCCTAAGGCTTTACTAATTATGGTACTCTTTGATAGGGAGTAAATGGCACTCTACAACTGACAATGAGGATAACAACGTAGTATTTTATACGGGGAAGGTAATCAAGAATATGAAGAAACCGAAAATAAGACACTCTCAAGCCTACACTGGTGTCAGCTGTTTCACTCCACATATATTCAAGAGAAAAACATAGTATTAGCAAATCCCACGCATTAGTTACAACTCATCAATGTGATGGGTCGTTACTGTCGCTGCACCCGAATTAAACCAGCTTGCCTTGCAATGCAGCAGACGCAATTAATTAAAAGCTTGTAATTATTCTATTACTGAAAGTTAAAATTGCTAATCTTCATCGCACGCAAATTTAATAATGTGCCGTACTGAGGCTTCGCGTGACGATGGATGACGGGACGAGATTTGTAAACTAGCAAAATTAGGCAAGCAGTAATGGAAATTACCGTAAAAAGGACTTTTGTTTCTAATTTCTACTCGATTCAATGAAATGTAAAATTTTGTATCCGTAATAGAAGTAAGTTCGAATGTTGCGATTTCATCTTCATAGGAATGAGCGTGTTTCGTACGGCTTCTGGAACTAATGCGCTCCTCGTTCCCTCTCTCGGCCACTTGAATCATTAGAGCACTTTCATTGCTTATAATTGAGACATGGGTACAGATGCGGAACCAATTACGGAGCGCCTGGATGAATGCCGTGACTGCACAATGGATAAGCAAGTTCGAATCGTTCACTTGTTAGCTTACCCGGTTTTCTTACACTAATAACGTCTGTACGAGTATTCTAATAAATTCCTACAACTAATTCCTTCTTAACGTACGTCACAGACGCTTTAAAATAGAAAAATAGCTTCTCTAAGAATGCGATAAAATGAAATGGATAATCAAAATTTAAACTCTATATGTCTTAATATCTTCACAAGTTTAATTGCTTTCACATTAGATGGTAGATACGCTATGTAGCGTTAGAGCTCATAATTACTTGTACGCTTGTGCTTGTACTTGTACGCAGTGCCGATCGCAAAACTGTGTATACAGCTTACATTGTACCAATTCGAAATGACTCGGGAGACATTTGCACTAGAGGCACAACTGACAAGCTTACGTAGCCGAATTCACGAAGTAGTTATAATGTTTAGAAAACAACTAAGCCTATTCAAGAAAAAACGCAGTGACGAGAGGTAAGATCCGGTAAGTTGAGAAATATGCTATTCGTGGATAGAAACATCTAGGCTAAAAAATTGCTTCCCTTTGTACTTTGGACTGAAATATCGCTTGCATATCTAGAAATAAGGAAAGCTGAGGTTCACTTTGCCTTTGATAACCGACTAGATTGTTGTAAAACGTGCGTCTAGAGCGCTTGGTGAATGACTCCACAATACAAATAAAACGGCAGCTACAACAAAATACCATTAACAGCTTTCAGAGTAATCTCCGTTAGCAACAATAAATTTTGGCAATTTGTATAGCTGCTGGAAAACGCCAGCGAAAGGTCGAATTGAACCAATTTCCGTAGTGGACCTAGTATAAACCTTACCATCAACTTTGAGTTGGATAAAAAGAAAGAAATCCAAGCTGAAAAATACCACTCCGATTCATAATATGATCACTCTTGCTCACATTTTTTATGTTATAATGTAGATACATTAGAGAGAAATACTAGCCCTTTGCGGATAGAATTCAGGTTGATGTCACTGTTAACTTCACTAACGGTATTTCTTTCATCACTGTCAATATCTTTGTCGCCCTCCTCCCAAAGTACGTTGTTTTCACTATCATCCGTGGCATTGTACTCTCAACGCTTCCTATACACTCTGATGACAGAATCTGGTGATATTGTGCACCATGAAGAGAGAATTCACTCACATATCAAGCAGAAAGGCGCCATTTTAATTGTGTCATTACTGTTTTCGGAGGCGGTCATTAAACGGTTGGTTACGACGACATGATAAATCTCTAGTTATGATGTCATTCCTATAGATACAGTAACTAGGCCTGTCTCCAACGCAGCAGCTTGAATCTTCAGTTCAGGTGTAAGGTGGCATTCAGACGTATCCGACACTGGCCAAGTTCCCTTGCTGAGCTGCGCCCCAGTTCTGCGATTGCAGGCAGCAGCCAAACAGTTTATCATCACTTCTTTTGTTATCCAGCCTTTTGCTGTGAAGTGATTAACTAACACACTGAAGCGCCACAGAAACTGGCATAGGCATGCGTATGCAAATACAGAGGTATGGAACCAGACGGAATACGGCGCTGCGGACAACAAGTGTCTGGCGCAGTTGTTAGCTCGGTTACTGCTGCTATAATGGGAGTTTATCAAGATTTGAGTGAGTTTGAACGTGGAGTTATAGTCGGCATCTCCGAGGTAGCGATGAACTGTGGATTTTCGCATACGGGCATTTCACGAGTGCACCGTGAGTATCTGGAATCCGGTAAAACATCAAATCTCCGACATCGCTTTAGCGAGAAAAATATCCTGCAAGAACGAGATCAATGACGACTGAAGAAAATCGTTCAACGCGACAGAAGTGCAACCCTTCCGCAAATTGCTGCAGATTCGATGCTGGGCCATCAAAAAGTGTCAGCGTGCGAACCATTCAACGAAACATAATTAATGTGGGCTTTCGGAGCCGAAGGCCCACTCGTGTACTCTTGATGACTGCATGACACAAAGGTTTACGGCTCGCCTGGGTCCGTCGACACCGACACTGGGCTGTTGATGACTGGAAAAAACGTTGCCTGGTCGGACGAGTCTCGTTTGAAATTGTATCGAGCGGATGGACTTGTACGGGTATGAAGATAAACTTATGAATCCATGGACATTGCATGTCAGCAGGAGACTGTTCAAGCAAGTGGAGGCTCTGAAATGGTATCGGGCGTCTGAAGTTGGAGTGATATGGGACCACTGATACGTCTAGAAACGACGCTGACAGGTGGCTCATACGTAAGCATTCTGTCTGATCACCTGCATCCATTCATGTCGATTGCGCATTCCGAAGGACTTGGGAAATTCCAGCAGGACAATGTGACATCCTATACGTCCAGAATTACTACAGAGTGGCTCCTCGAACACTCTTCTGAGTTTAAACACTTCCGCCGGCCACCAAACTCTCAAAACATGACCATTTTGAGCATATCTGGGGTGACTTGCAGCTTGCTGTTCAGAAGAAATCGCCAACCCCTCGTTATCTATGGATTTATAGACAGCCCTGCACTATTCATGGTGTCAGTTCCCTCCAGCACTACTTCAGACATTAGTGGAGTCCATACTATGTCTTGTTGCAGCACTTTTGCGTGCTCGCGGGTGCCCTACACGATATTAGGTAGGTGTACCAGTTTTTTTGGTTATTCAGTGTAGTTTTCCTCCACTACAGTGACTGACTAACATCAGAATAAATATTTGTTTTTCTTAATGAGATACTTTTCACCTTTCAGTAATCCACTATTGTATCCCACGGAATGTCCCAGAAGATGGGTGTCTCGTCTGCATTACCGATCAGCTGTCGAAGAAACAGTGACGCCGACGCCTTTACATTGCGAGTCTCGGTAAAATCATCTAGCAGTCACTGTGTTAGCGTAGTGCTACGTATAAAAGTGCTACGTCAAACGCCATTCCCCCGGAATTCTGTGTGTGGCATGTTTACGGTCTTCACAATTTGACTGGATTATTTGACGTGAGACAGGTGTTCTTTCATTTTATCTTGGACAAAGGAAATAACGCTAGGTACAAAGTGAGGATAAAATGGCTCTGAGCACTATGGGACTTAACATCTGAGGTCATCAGTCCCCTAGAACTTAGAACTACTTAAACCTAACTAACCTAAGGACATCACACACATCCATGCCCGAGGCAGGATTCGAACCTGCGGCCGTAGCGGCCACGCGGTTCCAGACTGAAGCGCCTAGAACCGCACGGCACACCGGCCGGCTAAAGTGAGGATATTTCCCATGATTTGTCGCTCTTGGTGATTTCCTTGCAACGGCAGTTAGCAGCTTATTCTCTAATGCGATCCAGGGTGTACATTAGATTCGTTTGGACCTTAATTTTTTCCATTTTTTTCTTTTAGATGTATTCTTCCCGTAACGAACAGCAGTGAGTTTGAAATTTACACCACAACTGAACCCAATTCCGAAGTTTTTTCTTTCGTCGAAACCACTCATTGGTGACCACTAAATGTTACTCTTTAGTTAGAGAAACTGTGCCAGTCCTGTCGTGTAAACTAACAGAAATTTGGGCACAGTAATAGTCACAACTTAAACGAAACGTCAACAAACCAAGGGCGTTATACTGTTACCTCACATAAAAGGATTAATTTCCAAACAGTAGCGATAGTGCTGACCATTTCGAAATAAGGAATGAGCACTACATCTGAAGGTCCTACGATGTGATATGTCCGTATTTTTAAGGTCGTGTAAGCAAACCATGCTATAATTTTTCACGCTAAATTTTCGAGAAAAGTGCGTGTTGTATTCGGGTCATTGAGTATGTCACATGCTTTTGGATGTCCGCCGGAATGTGATGCCTAGTTAGGCACATTATAAGGGCCACCAGGGAGTTCCTGCCGCATTGCCTGATGCTCGGCGACGGTCAGGCGCTTTCAGCCAGAACACCTGCGTCTGCACAAAGTCTGCCGGCCGAAGTGGCCGTGCGGTTAAAGGCGCTGCAGTCTGGAACCGCAAGACCGCCACGGTCGCAGGTTCGAATCCTGCCTCGGGCATGGATGTTTGTGATGTCCTTAGGTTAGTTAGGTTTAACTAGTTCTAAGTTCTAGGGGACTAATGACCTCAGCAGTTGAGTCCCATAGTGCTCAGAGCCATTTGAACCATTCTGCACAAAGTCTCGCCGTGCAGTGAGGAATGCGGCCTGCCAATGCACGCGGCCCGCGTTGCGCACGCCACACCGCGGCAGACGCTTTTAGCACGGGATGCGCCGCTTCTGACGTAAACACTGCAGCTCTGCGCAATCGGCCCCATTTCATTCCCGTCAGCTGATCTCTGTCAGTGGATCTCTGTCTCTGCGACAAATGCTTTACATCCCGTGTTGTAGCCAGAGGTCTGCGCTGATACAGACATTCCTGTGTGGGTGTCTGTGGATATGTACAATAATAATTACTTTCTCCATTTGTGTAGATTTACTGTCCGTAGCTGCTTTACAGTTTCTGATGGTGTTTTCGTTCTGTCATTGAAACGACAAGAAAATGCGTGCTTTTTTATGAGTCCCATAGAAAAATTATTATTTGAAGACATAATAAGAAAGCTAGAACATCATCTACTGGTACTGGTATATGGATGACATAATATGCATGGAAGATGAACCTAAAGTGGAATACAGAAACTACACAGATACATAAATATCGTGCACAAAATCATAAAGTTCACAATAGAAGGAGAACAAGAAAAATGGTTCAAATGGCTCTGAGCGCTATGGGACTTAACATCTGAGGTCATCAGTCCCCTAGAACTTAGAACTACTTAAACCTAACTAACCTAAGGACGTCACACACATCCATGCCCGAGGCAGATTTTAACCTGCAACCGTAGCGGTCGCGCGGCTCCAGACTGAAGCGCCTAGAACCGCTCGGCCACACCGGCCGGCAGAACAAGAAAACTCGCTCAATTTTCTAGACATAACAATAAGAAAAGACCATGACAAATACACATCTGACATATACAGAAAACCGACAATAAGTGACACTATCGTAATCGCGACCTCAAACCACCCGCAGAATCAGAAAGAAGCTGCAATCAGATACATGTTAAACGGACTGAACAGGATCTCCCTCAACACTTTTGATTACCGGAAAGAGGTAGCCATTATAAAACAAATAACATTAAAAATAGACCCAAAGAAACAATGGTAGACAAAGTGAACTGAATCATAAAGACACAAATAATAAAAGAATCTAACCAAAGCACACCAACACAAACAACCTGCACTAATACCATAACATGGCTTACAATAACCTACCACAACAATTTCGTTCATAAAATAGGTAAGATATTAAAAAAATAAGGAGTAAACATTGCTTAAAAACAAACAACTCGATACAAAAGCACATCTCAAAACTGAAATCAAAACCAGATAGATATCAACAATCTGGTATCTATCAGCTCAGTTGCAGAGATGGTGAAAAAATATTCACTGGAATGGTTAGCAGAGCATTCGACATGAGATATAAAGAACACGTCAGAGCATTTAAATACGGTGCAAACCATTTAACATTTGCAGATCATCTAAAACAATAACGTCATAGATCGAGCAATATTGAAAAAGATATGCACATCATAAGAATCCTTCCTTTCCAAGATTTCTACGTACACAAAGCATTAACACAAAACAAACAGTTACTCAATGACCAAATAAGTATTGGAAACCAGACACTATATAAAGTAATTGAAGAAATTACACGAAAAAGAAAAGATCCTTTTCCAACCTTCACCCTTTCCCACCCAACCCCTCCCCCCTTCCAATTTCATTTGACTGCTTTCTCCTCACCTTATCCACCAACTCACACTCCATCACACTACTATATACTTATGTCCACTCATCATAGCTTCTCCCTCCCACCCCCACCCCCCAACCCCCACAAAAAACTCACTACTCCTCCACTACTCTTAAACAGTTTATAAATACACAGCAACATAATCAACAGAATTACACACATACAATTAAATAAAATATATAAAAAGAAAAAGAGAGTATAGGTCAAAGACGAACTAGTGGTAACGTTGACAACACTAAAAAACACAAACCAGACGTTTGTGCGATTACATATATTCCATGTAGCTTTTTATTCTGATGAAAATTGCCCTAGTGCAGTCGAAACCGTGGTTAACTGACAAAATTTTGTGCAACCGAAGTGACTGTATATAAGTCCTGTAATTGAACACAAACCACAATATGAACTTAGAAGCATAAAAATAGATAGAACACAGTGGTGGACGAAAATGTGTGCTATGTAAAACCTGAGCAATGCACAATTCTGCATACCAACTAAAAGTAAGACTGCAAGTAGCAGTGTCTAACGAAGAAAAGTTCCAGAGATGTGCTAGCAGACGGCATTTCCCGAGGTAGGCGAGAAAACAAGCAAAAATCATCTTCAGGAAAAATAATTACTATTAATTATAAGGTAAAGGACAGTACCATTTCTACATTACAAGCGATTGGAAATAATAATTATTGTTGCTTAAGACATTAGTTTTAGCTATTCGGTGCGAAATGCCGCTATCTGGGCTTGAATACGCAGCATCCTCGAGACGGTAGCTGCAGTGTTGACATCTGAAAGACTAAAGATAACATAGCGATCTGCCTGAATGCCGCACAATTTCATGTACATTTTGCTTCCATCGTACCAGCGGCTGCCTTACGTCTCAGTCATTCCTATCTCTGTTACGTTGAGAGCGGTCACTTCGTAATTAGCAATGGCTACTGCAGAGTTATGGTGTTGCTGCAATGAGGAGTTGATCCATGTCTTAGAACCGGTTATTCTCTTTTCATCGGAATGTACTTCTACGAATAATGCGTCGATAGCCCTACCGAGTCTAGCGACTTGCGCTTCCCACTTCCTGGCATCGCCGGTTTCCTAGCATCATAGGTGGTATTAATAATAATTTATAAACTACAAGAAGGAATGAAAATTAATAAACAATGATGTCCTTTGTACATCTACTCCACGTTCACTACACTTCCCTTGGTACCTGGGTGGGAAGGAAAGGGACATGGTGGCCTGTCCACTTCGCCCCCTCCCCCCCCCCCCCCCCCCACCCCACCCCAGACGTCCCCTTGGGCGCCAGGAAAGTTCCTTTGTAAAAAAACATATAAAAAAGGTGGTAGCATCTTTGATTAGTAATCGGTCGCACTTTCGAACCCCCGCCACTGCTTAAACATCAACATTGGCGGCCGAAGACTTCTGTCATATGAAGTCGCAGTCATTCTGTCAACGGCTTTGTCGAAGAAGGCGGAAGAGCGGACAGAGCCTTAGGGCGCTCTCTGTCCCACGAGGTGGGAAGCTACCGCCAAAGGCGAATGAGAATGCAGAAAGCAACGGAAACAACTACATTAAAGACAGATAATGTGTATCGACAGGACATGTGAACTGCATTAAAAATTAAAAATCGTCATGGTGATCACTCCATTGGCAAAAGTTTCCGGAATAGTCCTCCATTCGGATCTCTGGGAGGGGACTACCAGGTGGGAGGTGACCATGAGAAAAAGACTGAATGACTAATGAAAGGATAATGTTCTACGAGTCGGGGCGTGGAATGTCAGATGCTTGAACGTGGTAGGGAAGCTAGGAAATCTGGAAAGGGAAATGCTAAGGCTCAATCTAGGTTTAGTGGTGGTCAGTGAAGTGAAATGGAGAGAAGACAAGGATTTCTAGTCAGATGATTATAGGGTAACATGAACAGCAGGAGAAAATGTTATAATGAGACTCATTATGGACAGGAGTGCGTTATTGTGAACAGGTGCTATTAATAATTGATAGGGTTATTCTCTTCAGAATCGACAGCAAACCCACACCGACAACGATAGTTCAGGTACACTTTCCGACGTCACTAGCTGAAGATGGGGAAACAGAGAAAGTATATGAGGACATTGAAAGGGTAATTCAGTACGTAAAGTGAGATGAAAATCTAATATTAATGGAAGACTGCAATGAGATTATAGGGGAGCAGGAGGAAGGATTATGGGAGAATATGGACATGGTAGTAGGAATGAGAGAGAAGAAAGACTAATTGAGTTATGCACTTAATTTCAGCTAGTAGTACTTGCGAATACTCTGTTCAAGAATCATAAGAAGAGGAGGTTTACATGGAAAAGGACGGGAGATACGGGAAGATTTCAGTTACATTACATCAATGTCAGACAGATATTCCGAAATGAGATAGTGGATTGTAAGGCGTACCCAGAAGCAGATATGGACTCAGATCACTATCTAGTAGTGTTGAAGAGTTGGCTGAGGTTTAAGAGGTTAGTCAGGAAGCATTAATAACCACAGGCCCGGGATACGGATGTACTAAGGAATGAAAAGATATGCTTGAAGTTTTCTAAGGCTATAGATAGTGCGGCAAGGAATTTCTCAGTGGGCAATTCAAATTCAAATGGGTCTAAGCACTATGGGACTTAACATCTGAGATCATCAGTCTCCTAGAACTTAGAACTGCTTAAACCTAACTAACCTAACGACATCACACACATCAATGCCCGAGACAGGATTCGAACCTGCGACCGTAGCAGCAGCGCGGTTCCGGACTGAAGCACCTAGAAGCGCTCGGCCACAGCGGCCTGCTGGGCAATTCAGTTGAAGAAGAATGGACATCTGTAAAAAGAACAGTCACACAAGTTGGAAACAAAAACGTGAGTACAAAGAAGGTAACTACGAAGAAACAAGGAGGATTACTTCAGTCGTTGGAATTATCGCACAATCAGTTTAACAGCTCATGCATCCAAGCTACTGACAACAATTATAAGCAAAAGAATGGAAAAGAAAATTGAAGATCTGTTACATGACTATCAGTTTGGCTTTCGGAAAGGTAAAGGCACCAGAGGGGCAGATCTGACATTGCCGTTGATAATGGAAGCCAGACTGAAGAAAAATCAAGAAACGTGCATACCTTTTATCGACCTGGAAAAAGCGTTCGACTATGTCAAATGGTGCAAGATGTCCGAAATTCCGAGGGAAATAGGTGTAAGTTATAGGGAGAGCGGGTGATATACAAGAGTCAAGACGGAATAATAAGAGTGGAACACCAATAAGGGTGTAGTACAGGGATTTAACCTTTTGCCCCAACTGTTCAATGTATACATTGAAGAAGCAATGATAGAAAAAAGGAAGGTTCAATAGGAGAATTATAATTGAAGAATATCGATAATAAGTTTCACTGATGACATTGCTATCCTGAGTGAAAGTGAAGAAGAATTACAGGATCTGCTAAATGGCATCAACATTCTAATGGGTACAGAATATGAACTGAGATTAATTTCAAAAACACGAAAATAATGAGAAGCAGTAGAAATGAGAACAGCGAGAAACTTAACATCAGGATTGATGGTCACGAAGTAGATGAAGTTAAGGAATTCTTTTTACCTAGGCAGCAAAATAACCAATGACGGACGGAGCAAGGAGAACATCAAAAGCAAACTAGTATTGGCGCAAAGGAAATTCCTGGCCGAGAGAAGTCTACTAGTATCAAACATAGGCCTTACTTTGAAGAAGAAATTTCTGAGAATATACCATTTTTTCTTCTAACTGCTTGGATAGTGGTACCATCCCACCAACTTGTCTGTCTTACTTTTTCCTTTCCAGATGTTCTATCACATACTTTTTGTGCTGCTTCGACTAAAGTGTCTTTGAATAAACTCCATTCTTTTTCTACATCGCAGAAAACTTCTTTTGGAAATTTTTGTGCGATTAATTCTCTGTACTTCTCAGCACTTCAGTTTCCAATCTCGTATCCTCATCACTTTCTTCTGTTTTGTATTTTTCACACACTGATTCATTTTCCATTGTCCCACCAGTAATCTATGGTCTCCATCTGCACTCACACTTGGAATTACCTTCACATTTATTACTTTCTCTCCACATTCCCTGTCTACTAGAATATACTCAATTACACTCTTGGTTCTTCCATCTCAACTGTATCTGGCGATAACATGACTTCGGTCTTCATAAAACAGGTGTTTGGTATTTTCATTCCATTCCTCTGGCACAAATCCAGGAGCCTTTCCCCTTCTTCATTTCTGCCTCCATATCCAAAACATCCCAATACTTGCTCAAATCCCTTTCTGTCTTTGTCTACCTGTGAATTAAAATCTCCCATCACTATGTTAGCACTCTCTATATGGTTTTCTAACTAATTTTCAAAGTCCATCTTCTCTTCTTCGCTACATCCCACTTGAGGTGCATAAATCTGGGTTACTTTTAGTGTTTCTTTTTGGAATCTCAGGCTTAAGATTATGATCCTGTCTGATATATATCTCACACTTTCAATACAGCTTTGTACATTCTTATTCACCATCACTGCCACACCATTTCTTCCAAACCTGTTATTCCCACTCCAGTACAGTGTTCCTCCTCCTCTCAAATTCTTCTCACCTTTTCCCTTCCACTTTGTTTCGTTTAATCACAATATATATAACTTTCTCTCTGTTAGTACATCTGCCATTTCTTCCATTTTTCCATTGAGGGTTAATATCTTAAGGGTGCCAATATTTAGGTTATTTTTTAGCCCAGTTGGTTTCATATTCTTGTACTGATGAATATCATCAGGTCTCCCATGATTCGCACCAGTACTTGAAGAAGCAGTGGGGTCAAATCCTGAGTGGTTCGTTCCGAGGCTCGTCTGTGTTTCGAATGCAATATATGAATACTTTCCTACTGGCTTACTAGGCCTAACCCAAGAAAGGATTTTCTGTTGAGGTTGTCTCCCTTAGCGTTTGGAGTTTCTCCTCCACCACAAGGCAACGGTTCCCTTGTCATTTAATCCCCAGAAAGGATGGTCGCCTCATCTGCCAGCTACGCCGTTCCGAAGTCTTCCTTCTCAGCCGTCGCTGCCATTAAGGTCTTTACTCGTAATCCTGGGCATGGGTTCCGTGTTATACCCCACGGGATTGGGTCCCCGCCTGAACTCAGCCGTCCCAGCTACTGAAGTGTAGGATGCCCACTCCCGCGGCGTGGACGCGCCAGACACGAATTACCCCAGTGGAGGAATGGGGAAGGGGACCATACCTCCCTGGAGCCGGGTTAATGATTGTGTATGGGGCCACAATCAAAGGAGCGTATCTCAACTATTTGGGTATAAATAATATCATTTCGCACTTTCACTTTTCTCTTTGGTTTTTCTGGATGTTTAAAAATACACGTCTTCTCCGTATCTCACTGTTATTATCCTCAAAATTGGGAGCACATTCTCTCACCTGCTTTGTTGATACGTCAAAAACACCATGATTCTATCCATGATTCTATACGTTTAATAACAAGTGTGAAGCCGGAAAAAATTGAAGGTGCTTCCATTTGAAACTATAATTTACTTGGCCCATTCCAGCCGATGTGAAGCGATTTCTTAAAACGTCACATAATACGAAGCCTTGCGAAACATTAACAATTTATTATCTAGTTTGAAATTCTCTTAAGGATTATGCATTGCTACAAAAATTACGCAATATTACGAGACATAGGACTTCAGCTGCCTTGCAGACATTGGAATAAATTAACGATGAGCGTTGGAAATCTGTGCCACAATGGAACTCAGATGCTCTGCCTCTTTTCAACGACTGTCTTCGCCTCAGCCATCCGGACACGCTTTGCGGGCGACCCAAATTCACAACTTGTCACGCGCAATGAGGGTCCCTTTCCATTAAACCCACTGCTCGTAGCATTTGCTAAGTCCTGCAGGGATTGGAAGACAAGCTGCATCCGCACTGAAAGTGGATATACCCGTCCTCACTCATATACTGAAAAGCGTTGAGGCCGACAGAACATAGTCCACATTTAAGTACACGAATTACAGATGGGACGTAACAAAAGCCTCCTTCTACACTCCTGGAAATGGAAAAAAGAACACATTGACACCGGTGTGTCAGACCCACCATACTTGCTCCGGACACTGCGAGAGGGCTGTACAAGCAATGATCACACGCACGGCACAGCGGACACACCAGGAACCGCGGTGTTGGCCGTCGAATGGCGCTAGCTGCGCAGCATTTGTGCACCGCCGCCGTCAGTGTCAGCCGGTTTGCCGTGGCATACGGAGCTCCATCGCAGTCTTTAACACTGGTAGCATGCCGCGACAGCGTGGACGTGAACCGTATGTGCAGTTGACGGACTTTGAGCGAGGGCGTATAGTGGGCATGCGGGAGGCCGGGTGGACGTACCGCCGAATTGCTCAACACGTGGGGCGTGAGGTCTCCACAGTACATCGATGTTGTCGCCAGTGGTCGGCGGAAGGTGCCCGTGCCCGTCGACCTGGGACCGGACCGCAGCGACGCACGGATGCACGCCAAGACCGTAGGATCCTACGCAGTGCCGTAGGGGACCGCACCGCCACTTCCCAGCAAATTAGGGACACTGTTGCTCCTGGGGTATCGGCGAGGACCATTCGCAACCGTCTCCATGAAGCTGGGCTATGGTCCCGCACACCGTTAGGCCGTCTTCCGCTCACGCCCCAACATCGTGCAGCCCGCCTCCAGTGGTGTCGCGACAGGCGTGAATGGAGGGACGAATGGAGACGTGTCGTCTTCAGCGATGAGAGTCGCTTCTGCCTTGGTGCCAATGATGGTCGTATGCGTGTTTGGCGCCGTGCAGGTGAGCGCCACAATCAGGACTGCATACGACCGAGGCACACAGGGCCAACACCCGGCATCATGGTGTGGGAAGCGATCTCCTACACTGGCCGTACACCACTGGTGATCGTCGAGGGGACACTGAATAGTGCACGGTACATTCAAACCGTCATCGAACCCATCGTTCTACCATTCCTAGACCGGCGAGGGAACTTGCTGTTCCAACAGGACAATGCACGTCCGCATGTATCCCGTGCCACCCAACGTGCTCTAGAAGGTGTAAGTCAACTACCCTGACCAGCAAGATCTCCGGATCTGTCCCCCATTGAGCATGTTTGGGACCGGATGAAGCGTCGCCTCACGCGGTCTGCACGTCCATCACGAACGCTGGTCCAAATGCGGCGCCAGGTGGAAATGGCATGGCAAGCCGTTCCACAGGACTACATCCAGCATCTCTACGATCGTCTTCATGGGAGAATAGCAGCCTGCATTGCTGCGAAAGGTGGATATACACTGTACTAGTGCCGACATTGTGCATGCTCTGTTGCCTGTGTCTATGTGCCTGTGGTTCTGTCAGTGTGATCATGTGATGTATCTGACCCCAGGAATGTGTCAATAAAGTTTCCCCTTCCTGGGACAATGAATTCACGGTGTTCTTATTTCAATTTCCAGGAGTGTATTATCGCACAGGATAATATCTGAAGTATTGTAAACGGCAGGGCAGTGGTGTAGGTATCCATAGCGCAACAGCGTCTGGTCGATTTCCGGACGAAGAAAAGCATTTAAGCATTGTAGCCTAACGCTCGAAACCGTTTATTTGGATTTAATATTCGCGGAATTTATGCTGGATTCGTCTGTTGTTTTGATGTTTACAAGCCGCTGCTGCGAGGAGATTTGTTGATAGAGTAGACCAGCCAACCGTGTTAACATGCGGGTAATTTCCGTTTCAGTTTTGCATGTGGCACAGCGCGCCTTACGGCATGTGCGATGGAGTACGGCGCTTCATGGAGCGGCTCGCTCGTTTTTCAGACTCCTTCTGCCGCCGACAATAGTGGCAACAATTTGGGCAACTAATCTGGAATGTCCCAGTTGAGAAACATGAGATTAATACGATATATTAGTAGTGATCATGTTTACTCTGAGGAGGAATATTTCTTGACATTAGTTGCTCACAGTATAAAACGGAGGAATGAATGTAGAGTTTAACATCACGTCCTTATTTAGTACGGATGCTAACGTTAAGCAGTAGCATTAAGAGAAATTAATGTAACCATGTCTTTCGTCCTCCACAAAGTGCTAAAGTTAAACCTTAATGGCAGTACAGGTTCAGTAAACTTTTCATATCAGCAGGGATAGTCGATAGTTAAAGTATCGCAGCTTTGTGTTGCCTGTATGTGACAAGTTAAAAGTGGTTCCTGTTCCGTTCCTTCTCTAATTCTTGTAAACCCGCGTAGCCAGTTTTGTAAAGGCCTCGTCTCTATTGCTGTGGAGGCCGAGGTGCCACTGTTGCTACCGTAGGCCAAGGTTGTGAGTTCGTGAAACGGCTTCTGGTGCAGTACACCGCTAAGACAATTTCTCCCTGGCACTTTTACGCAGCTATGCCCCAGGGTCATGTAATAGGATAGGAGAACGTAAGTTCTGCAACACCCCAACAAATTGGTAACAAAAGTCACACGAATGAGTTAAAAAGATTTGTGACTTCTCGAAAAATGAAATCTGCATGTAATACAACACAAAAAGGCCCTCAAATAATCGTAGATAAACTTCACAGTACATAGCAAATGCGGTGTACAATTGTCTGTTCACTTATAAGAGTTCACTAAACGACGTTCCCTGTCTATGTCAGCCATAGACGATGATCTATAACCAAGTGGGGGAGAGCTGCTCTTCTATCTTCCGATTAGGCTTCTCTCCGTTGTCGTCCGGTCATTGGCGGATTGTATTCGGCCGGCAATTGGCCGAGCCGAAGCCGATATCTTCATTCTCAGGGCCGCCCTTGCCGCTGATGAAACTCGTGCAAGAGGCTAGTTTCTATGGCACTGGCACCAGCTCGCATGTTTGGCCCTCTGATGCTTTTGGCCTGGTTGTGTCTTCTTCGGACGACACAGCAAGGACGGTTCTAGGAACTTTCAGTGCGGAGGCACCATGTCTTCCGAACCCCCGCGGGACTTCAGGAATACTGCGAGCAGTGGGTCTAACGGAAGGGTGTGCTAGTTGTGCGTGAGAGTTTGAGAATTTTGATCGCCCAGGAAGCGTATCCAGATGGCTGAGGTGAGGGCAACCGTTCTAGAGAAGCAGAGAATCCAGGTTCGAGTCCCGTCCCCGGCATAAATTTTTAGCGTACACCATTATTCCTATGTCCATAATGCGACTGAGGCCCTATGTCTGGTTTTGTAACTATGCATAATCCACAAGAGGATTTCTACTACTAAATCAGTAATGTCTTAGTGGGTGGTTACGAAGGGAACAAAAGAAGGAAAGAACAGAACGCTTAGTGTGTTTTTCAGCACTGTTTATTTAAGTGAAATAAATCTAACACTAAATACAGCCACATCATATCATAGTAGAATGAGATTTTCACTCTGCAGCGGAGTGTGCGCTGATATGAAACTTCCTGGCAGATTAAAAATGTGTGCCCGACCGAAACTCGAACTCGTGACCTTTTCCTTTCGCGGGCAAGTGCTCTACAGCAGACGAATCCAGCATAAATTCCGCGAATATTGGTCCCGAGTTCGAGTCTCGGTCGGGCACACAGTTTTAATCTGCCAGGAAGTTTCATATCATAGTGTCAATGTCCGAGCTGTGCTGCGGCTCGCATTGGTGCAGCTTGTAGGTTTCCGCCCTCTGTTGGAGGCCAGACCGTATCGTTTAGTTGGCGTGGTTGCGGTTGTTTCCCTTCTTATCGTGTTGACAGGCGCCACTCCGTTTAGCAAGCGTCGCCTGTCCGCTAGTGGCACCAGCGGCGGTTATCGTTATGTAGTAACTGCTGCCCTATCTTTGGGCCGGCGTTGTTGTTTTTCCGGGTCGCGTGATTGTGGAGTCGGTTGGGGACTGAAGAGGACCAGGTCCTGGCAGTGGGAGAACACGCCGGGACCGCTGCCGGCGCACATTGACTGCTGGATCGAAGGGCTGTTGTCACGAGGGTGCACGACCTCGTCGTAAACCGGATCCTGCAAGTCTTAAGATGAGTGCTCTTGAATTCAAGTAGAGAAACTTCCACTGTTGTGATATCTCGCGATTTTCCAGTGACTTGGGTCGTGTTGCTGTGCATAGTGTCGTCGAGGCGAAGAGCAGCGAGTGGAATGCTTGGGAAAGGCGGATCTGATTAGCTTCCTTGACTTCTTATTACTATTTACAATTTGTAGGTTCAACCAGCGATTTTTTCCTGCCTGGTGGCCGCTAACGCCCCAGTTACCTGCCCTGGGGGTTGGCGTATGTAACGGCAGTGTACTTTCCTCGCCTTGCCGCTGCTGTCCGGTAAGGCGTGTAGTTTTGACAGATTTCTTGACTTTAGGCCAGTTGGTGATTAGCTTCAGCAAGTTATCATACCTTGTAATGCCTACATTAAAGGTTACGTATGCCTAGTTAATAGTTCTAGTCGCCTTCTGGATTAAATCTATCAGTGTAAAGGTTGTCTTACAAGGTTTACCATCATTTTATTTCACCCGTTTGGTGATCAGTTGCTCGCGTTTTTTTTAAATTAATCTTTGTTATTGTATTTGCTGTTTTACGGCGGGTTTCTAAATATTTTATATAATTGCCGTCCTGGCGTGTAAGGCCTTCAGCCGTGATCACAGTGGCCTGTTTATTAAAACATTATCTGTAGTATCTGTGTTTTATGGTGATTTGCTAAATGGTAACGCACTGAAAACACTATTATTTTACATAGTTGTTCATTCCTTAATTAATAACGTGTGGTTTTTTTTATTTATTGTTGAGTCTGGAACTACTGGTTTAAAATAAATGTGTATAGCTATAAGAGGCAACCAATAGTAACTGATTAGGGCCCCCTCCACAATCGTAACCGAATCCTGCCTTCCCCTGACTACCAGGTCTCAGTGTCCATAAACTAAAGCTTAATTTTTAGAAAATAAATAGTATTAAAATAAAATATCAAATTACATAATTAATAAATTAGCAAACTACGTAAAAAGGTTAAGACGATTAAAACTGTACAAAAGTTTTAACACATCAGATCTCTCAAAATGGAGGCCAGGTCCACACTAAATCCATGAGTTACGCCATCGTTAGTGAACTAGGTGTACTCTTCCAAAATTGGACGTACACCACGTGCGCCTTACACTCGTCAGATACGTACGTTTTTCTGTTCCATACACCTACCACCTATGATCCAACTGGGATACAAAGAACAGCCCTATAAAAATGATATGCTCTGTCTGCCCGTTAGATATATAATTAAGTCTTAAGGGGAGCAGTTATGCGATAAGTTGTGACAGCAATGTTAATTTATAATCGAACAAGAGGTTCAGAAACCTCACAATTTGTTTCAAACTCAGAATTGTGCCTCACAGTTGTAAAATGTATGGAGTGAAAATATACCAAGACCTGCTGGAATTTAACAACACCAGTATTTCTGTGTTTGATGGTTCAAATGGATCTGAGCACTACGGGACTTAACATCTATGGTCATCAGTCCCCTAGAACTTAGAACTACTTAAACCTAACAAACCGAAGGACATCACACAACACCCAGTCATCACGAGGCAGAGAAAATCCCCGCCGGGAATCGAACCCGGGAACCCGGGCGCGGGAAGCGAGAACGCCACCGCACGACCACGAGCTGCGGACTTCTGTGTTTGAACTACGAACCCCTTAATCTGCACATACACCAGGCACATTACTGTTGCCGTGTTGCGGGAGAAATAAACTGCAGTGAAGTAATCCGTACGTATGAAGACTGCACTATCCTTCAAAAAATTAATTCTGTTGAAGGCACAGCAAAGGTGGTAACTCAGAGGAGACAGAGTTATTGGACACATTCATTTGATCACACAAGTCAGACAGGGCTAGGCAACACGATACCCGAAATAATTGTGCTAGAGTGGCGACCATAAACATATACAGGGTGAGTCACGTAACATTACCGCTGGAAACACCTTTCAAACCACAACAAACACTGAATTATCAATTCCGCAGACCGAAAGTGAGAAGAGGGGCTGGTGTAATTGGTTAAGACAAACCATTGAGAAATGCGGAAGTCTGCTTTTCAACACATACTTATGTTTTTTTGAAAAAAAATCCTGTTATTTTTAGCACAACTGAAAATAGAAACAAATACTTAATCAATGCCGTTTGTTACATATTAAAATGTTAATTACATCCAGAGTAATTTGTAACGTAAAGTTGACCCTTGAAACTTCAGACGTTCAGTCGCGTGTTGTAACAGACAAGATCTGTAGGGTTACGTTTATGAAGACTACGATGTTTACGAGTTTGGCTGTCTCCGTGTCTGCACGTAGCTATTGCTGAGTTAATCCTTGTGCTGAGAGTAACTTAGTACACTGTGTACCAGACGTCTGTGATAGCGTACACAAGTAAGAACGGAAGTACGCACAGTAGGAACGTGAGAAAGTCGCAAGTACAGGGTTATTACAAATGATTGAAGCGATTTCACAGCTCTACAATAACTTTATTATTTCCGATATTTTCACAATGCTTTGCACACGCATACAAAAACTCAAAAAGTTTTTTTAGCCATTCACAAATGTTCGATATGTGCCCCTTTAGTGATTCGGCAGACATCAAGCTGATAATCAAGTTCCTCCCACACTCGGCGCAGCATGTCCCCATCAATGAGTTCGAAAGCATCGTTGATGCGAGCTCGCAGTCCTGGCGCGTTTCTTGGTAGAGGAGGTTTAAACACTGAATCTTTCACATAACCCCACAGAAAGAATTCGCATGGGGTTAAGTCGGGAGAGCGTGGTGGCCATGACATGAATTGCTGATCATGATCTCCACCACGACCGATCCATCGGTTTTCCAATCTCCTGTTTAAGAAATGCCGAACATTCATGATGGAAGTGCGGTGAAGCACCATCCTGTTGAAAGGCGAAGTCGGCGCTGTCGGTCTCCAGTTGTGGCATGAGCCAATTTTCCAGCATGTCCAGGTACACGTGTCCTGTAACGTTTTTTTGCAGAAGAAAAAGGAGCCGTAAACTTTAAACCGTGAGAATGCACAAAACACGTTTACTTGTGGTGAATAGCGAATTTGCTGCACGAATGCGTGAGGATTCTCTACCGCCCAGATTCGCACATTGTGTCTGTTCACTTCACCATTAAGAAAAAATGTTGCTTCATCACTGAAAACAAGTTTCGCACTGAACGCATCCTCTTCCATGAGCTGTTGCAACCACGCCGAAAATTCAAAGCGTTTGACTTTGTCATCGGGTGTCAGGGCTTGTAGCAATTGTAAACGGTAAGGCTTCTGCTTTAGCCTTTTCCGTAAGATTTTCCAAAGCGTCGGCTGTGGTACGTTTAGCTCCCTGCTTGCTTTATTCGTCGACTTACGCGGGCTACGCGTGAAACTTGCCCGCACGCGTTCAACCGTTTCTTCGCTCACTGCAGGCCGACCCGTTGATTTCCCCTTACAGAGGCATCCAGAAGCTTTAAACTGCGCATATCATCGCCGAATGAAGTTAGCAGTTGGTGGATCTTTGTTGAACTTCGTCCTGAAGTGTCGTTGCACTGTTATGACTGACTGATGTGAGTGCATTTCAAGCACAACATACGCTTTCTCGGCTCCTGTCGCCATTTTGTCTCACTGCGCTCTCGAGCGCTCTGGCGGCAAAAACCTGAAGTGCGGCTTCAGCCGAACAAAACTTTATGAGTTTTTCTACGTATCTGTAGTGTGTCGTGACCATATGTCAATGAATGGAGCTACAGTGAATTTATGAAATCGCTTCAATCATTTGTAATAGCCCTGTACAACAGTGTGTACAGTGTTACAAGAACTGTGAAAATGGTTTAGTCTGACTCTGGAAAGGCAGAGGTAATACTCATCTACAGCGAGTGTAGACAAAATGCAACTGCAGCCTGCAGGTTGTATGCAGAAAGTTATCCGGACAGAGATAATCCAACATGCTGCACATTTGACAACATCTACAAACAATTGTGTGCAACAGGTATGGTAGTAACACGCAAATGGGTCCGTAACAAACCCATCACAAGAGAGGCAGTTGCAGTTGGTGTGTTACCTGCTGTCGCCGTGAACCCTCATATGAGTTCACGCGACTTCGCTAGAGGCAGTGCAATGATTCAAAGTAGTGTAATGCGCATAATTCATCGTCACAAATTTCACCCGTATCGTGTGTCGCTGCATCAGCAATTACATGGAGATGAGATTTCTGTCAATGGACATTAAAAGAGAATGCATTGCAGTTCTATCTGTTTACCGATGAAGCAGGTTTCACAAACCACGGTGCAGTGAATTTACGAAACATGCATTACTGGTCCGTGGACAATCCTCGCTGGCTTCGACAGGTAGAGCGACAGCGACCGTGGAATGTAAATGGTGTGGAGTGATTGGCGACCATCTCATTGGTCCTCACTTCATTGAAGACATCCAAACAGCTGCAAAATACATCGAGTTTCTACAAAATGATCTGCCAACATTGCTAGAAAATGTCCCGCTGGAAACGCGTAGAGGTATGTGGTATTAACATGATGGTGCTCCTGCACATTCTGCAATGAACACTCACTAGGCTGACACTTGACAGAATGTTCGACGGACGTTTCACAAGACGTGCCGGACGCATAAATTGGCCAGCCCGTTCTCCTAATCTTACACCTTTAGACTTCTTTCTGTGACGTACGTTAAAGGAGAACGTATACCGTGATGTGCCTACAGCCCCAGAGGATATGAAACATCGTATTGAGGCAGCCTGTAGCAACATTACACCAGAAATACTGCGTCGTGTAAGACATTCATTAAGTGTTAGATTGCAGATGTGTGCAGCAAATGATGGGCACCACTTTGAACATATATTGGTTTGAAATGCCAGGACACATTCTTTTACATTCTGTAACTGAAAAAAAAAACAAATTTCTAAGTTTAACTAAATTCTCGTACTAATAGACATTTTCTTCTAACAAATCAGTGCCATGCAGCATTCTTCAGAGAAAAAGACTTATAAAAATGTTAGCACTTGTACTTAATGTGCTTTTCAAGTCCCTTCTGTACCTACGTTACATCGCTGTTCTTTTTGTATCCCTAATCAATTCGGTTCTCTCCGATACACACAACTGAACTGCTGAGGAGTTACTCAAGCGTCAACTTTACGTTACAAATTACTCTAGTCGTAATTAACGTTTTACAATGTAACAAACGGCATTTTTCAGTGTATTTTTCTATTTTGAGTTGTGCTAAAAATAATAACGGGCTTACATTTAAAAAAAAACATAGGTATGTGTTGAAAGTCTTACTTCTGTGCATTTCTCAATGGTTTGTATTACCAATTACACCAGCCCCTCTTCTCACTTTCGGTCTGCGGAAATGGTTATTCAGTGTTTGTTGTGGTTTGGGAAGTGTGCCAGTGGTAATGTTAGGTGACTCAACCTGTAGTTAAACTTCAGTGATAGCCCCACTATCTGGGAAAAATGTACTTCCGAGTGGTAGGGTGTCTTAAGTTCACAAAAATACCAATGGGGTGCTGCTTATATGGGAAAGCTTTGTCGATAACCGCCTACTCAGGCTCATGTTATCGACTTCAGAATGAAACGTTTTGAACCCAGACTGAAAGCTATCTGGTCTCGAAAACCGGGAAAAGATCCATCCACTTCAAGACCTTTCCTATGCAGAATGTGAGGAACATACTAGAATAACGACATGGATATGCCCAGTCCTTCCCTGTTTTCAGAATATACACCAGTATTTCATAGCTCCTAGAACGGTAGAAAAGAGCATAATGAGTTTTGTCGTGATAATATGTTACAAAGCACATATAACGTTGAGTCCATCTCTCACCTAGAGAAGGAGCAGTAATCAATTCTTCGTGGTTGGAGAAAGTCACAAATACCTCAGAGATGACTGTGTTGAAAGGCTTGATATTAGCTGGAGAAATATTGCATATTGCGTTACGTCTCTGATTAGTCTAGAGAATAAAATTCATTACGCAGTAGCTGAGCGAACACCTAAAAGGGAAATTATAATGTTTCACGTATTTTTTGCTATTAATTGTATTCAGTTTGAATCGGAAATGTACCCACAGATCCTCAGCTTCTGGAGAACTTCCTGCTTACATTTCTTCATGGAAGAACTAAATAAAGAGTATGATGCGTGCATGCATTCACATCATAACTAGTTGGAGGAAGGATTACAGTGACAATACGTGATGGTTCGCTAGCAATACTGGATTGTCCCCAATGTTCATTAACGCAATACGTGAGAAACTTCGTCGTTTTAGAAGCTCTTGATTACGATGTTAGATTTTAAATTGGATAATATTTGTTTCAGAAAAGGTAGATCTGTTGGGTAACATACGTTTGTAGACAACGAGTGATTCGATGGACAAGAAGGGTGTATTTTTCACGTTAAGTGTTTTTGGGAAACCACGGAAGCTGCTTCCGTTATCTCGGGGCGGTGTCGCTGCTTCGTAAAACGTACATCTCGGGTTCGATTTCCACATGAGGTGTAGATTTTTTTTTTTTTAGTGTATCATTGTGGGCATGAAAAGCAGATGAAGAATTTGAAATAAAAATAATGAAATGAATTTTAGTAAGTAGAATATATAACGTATTATCAACATAGAGAGCATTTATGAAGAATGTGATGGGCAAGAAAAGAAAAGGTGCAGGAAGTCTGGATAATGGTCCTGGGATTTCAGCCTAGTACATCCCCATTCCGAGCCCAATACCTTACGTACTGCGCTACTTTGCTTGGTCCTTCTTTTAGAGAAATTAAGTTGAAAAAAATGTATCCCACAATTACCGTCAAGGAAAATTGCTTTCGCCCTGAGAAGACCGCGTACATCCTGTTAAACATCACGACTGAACGATCATTTGCTTCTTTACGTCCTAATTAGTTACTGTAAGAGACAACAGAGCACCACTTGGGTTTACATTGCCCCACTACGTGTATTAAGTACGTATACCACTCAGATGTACGCTGCCCCATTTCGTTTATTAAGTACGTATAAATACAGTGATATGAATCGTAAAGACAGCAGCGCTATTAATTTTCGCAAGTCTGTAATAGGGCCGTGGTGGACGTCGGCGGTGTTTGCCGTTAACGAGACAGCCACGCCGCGATGGCGCCATCAAGGGCCGGCGCCGGGCGAGTCACGCCGCCCCGACAGCCAAATTGCAGCGCGTTACGTCAGATCGCATCGACCCGACAGCCGCCGGTCAGCTCCGTGTTACGTGGCAAGAATGGCGATCCGTGGTACGCCCACAGGCCACCAGTTCAGAAACTCACTCTGTATTAGCAACATCTGCGTAACAAAATTAACGCCCTTCATTGACCGAATTTCTTTAACGCTGTCTGCGCCAGTGACACCAGACTCTGAGCTAAACGGTTCAAGTCCTGGTGGTAGAAGAAATTTTCATCGTCGTATTTAAGACTTTGCTAAGTGCTGCTGCAGTGTAAAGCTCTGTTAATGCTTGTAATTTCCCCTCTCCATCCTAATTAAAGCTATTGCCCAGAATAAACAAAGTCTTTTATGAAAAATTTGAGAGGTGCAGGGATTGCAATAAACTTTCTAGTTTACTTAGCTTTCGTGTAGAGCTTGCTCCAGTTCTTCTTGTCTAGGGGACTGATTCTTGAAGCTGAAATTCTCACATTTTAGGTCCTCGTGGTTGAACTGATAGAAATAAATTTGAAGATTGTTGATGCGGAATTTATGTTGTTACTGATACGCCCGCTAAACCCGCTGGGCAGAACAGGTGATTAGGATTGTGGAAAGGCCCAAATAAGCTGTCGGTTAGGTTCACTCAAAATTGTAATTTATTGTAATTTAATAACGTCTTTAAACCAAAATGGCGCATAGCCGAACCTTTAGAACTACGAATTTCAAAAAGGCAATTATTTCACGGCTGAAGGCCTCCAAACAAGAAATCTTAAGGCAACAAGATAAATCTCAAGTGGTAAAAACATCAATTAAAATTGCAAATAAAATAATTAACATATGTATACACAGCGAGGCTGAGAGCTTTAAGGCAAGGGTGAATAGACAAACATAAACAAGATGCAATACAAACGGCTGAAAGCCCACAATAAAATTTTCAAGATTTTAAAATAAATTACTATAACATTTCAAAGGCAGAAGGCTGCAGTGCTTTTTTAGAATAAGGATTTAAGTGGCTGAAGGTCCGCAATTGATTTTGCAAAATTCAAAAATACATTCCAGTAAAAGCAAGAATTTTTAAATATTTAGCTATGATAGATTATAAACAGACAATTGAACACCAGTGAGAAGGACAATAAAGAAAACGGCACTCAGAAGCCTTCAGGGAGGTCGGTCTGCACTCGTTCAGTTGGGTGAGTCAGGTGGTGAGCCCAACTACAATTGATCTGAAACTTCCTGGCAGATTAAAACTGTGTGCCAGACCGGTACTCGAACTCAGGATCTTTGCCTTTCTCGGGCAAGGCAAAGGTCCCGAGATCGAGTCTCGGTCCGGCACACATTTTTAATCTGCCAGGAAGTTTCATATCAGCGCACACTCCGCTGCAGAGTGAAAATCTCATCCTCGAAACATTCCCCAGGCTGTGGCTAACCCATGTCTCCGCAATATCCTTTCTTTCAGGAGTGCTATTTCTCCAAGGTTCGCAGAAGAGCTTCTGTAAAGTTTGGAAGGTAGGTGACGAGGTACTGGCAGACTTGGGTAGCCCAGTTGGTAGAGCACTTGCCAGCGAAAGGCAAAGGTCCCGAGTTCGAGTCTCGGTCCGGCACACATTTTTAATCTGCCAGGAAGTTTCATATCAGCGCACACTCCGCTGCAGAGTGAAAATCTCATACTGTTCACTTGATCTGTCGGAACCCGATCAGGAGACAGCCACGGACTGACTGACAAAACGCCTTGCTTGCCACCAATCGCTACATGAGGACTCAAACACAAAAGGTTACGAACGTGATAAAACCCACATTGAAATATGTATTAAGCTTTCAAAACTACACATCATGTTGGACAGCGATAACAGGTGAGGAAAGGACGCTTCCTGAAATTACGTTAGTGGCCAGGGCAGGTAACCGGAACACTAATGGCCACAAGGCAGAAAACTCCGCTGGTGCGCTTGAATTATAGTCAACCAATATAGTTGATTGTACCGCATGGCGGCTAAATTTCAGCAATAGAAACACTTGCTGTTGCTCACAGGAAAACCTCACCAATAGCGAACCACCGAAATAAACCACACAACATTAATGGACGTGCTTGGGTAGTTGAAGCCACTACTCAACTTTGACGTCCTGGGTCGGTGAACCACGAAGCTCGTAGCAATCGGACAGCTCCACACACGTTCCGAAACTGTGCAGGGACCGCCAGTGGACCCAGCCGACTGCACCACGTGGAGATAACTTCCCTGGTTCGCAGCAACCGACCGACTCACTGCCAGTACGCCGTCAACATTTAAAACAAGTTGTCAGTGGAAATGACACCAACTACACCCACAACCAGACAAACACTTGCACGAAGACCTGAACGATACCCAACAGTAACTAAGCACACACGAAGATAAATCGGGAGTCGATGCGCGCACACACACACACACACACACACACACACACACACACACAGAGAGAGAGAGAGAGAGAGAGAGAGAGAGAGAGAGAGAGGACTCATGAACGATCGGCGAGCCAAAACGCGTCGTCCGCTGGACGACCGACGATCCACCAAAACCGTGGCCTGGCTCAAGTGATGGGTGGCGGCAATGGTCGGGCGAGCCATGTCGACGCAGACTTCACTGCTGCTCCAACCCGACTGCACTAGTGCCGCATTGCAACTCCTCGACTGGCAGGCCCGGACTGCGCTCCAGAAGCGTTCCAACTGACTGGCAGACCCGAAGTCGCGACCGGAACTCCTTCCGACAGATAACGACCGGCAAGTGATAGCAGTCGAGCAAAGATACTACGAGAGGGGATATATCGATACGCGCTGCTAGCGCACTTCACGGTCAGGCAAAGCAGCAACTCAGTGACAGTAGTAATTTAAATTAACGTAGTGAGGTGGAAGTACGTTGAAAACAGGGTGTAAAATACATGATGACGGGTCGGAGCGTGTGTGGAGCTGTCACATTTTGGTATATCATACAGTCTTTTGAATTTTATCATTAACAAAACCGAAATTACATTGTTCGCCCAAAATACAAAAATTGCCTTCGATCACGTCAGTGGCATGCTTACTACTTCACTCTGCGTTAATAACAATATTCCAAGGGTTCACAATTTTTCTTCACAAATGAGTTTCTGTTAATTTCGATAATTATTTCATAAATGAAACGAGAAATAAACATAGTTAACAGTACTAGATTGCGTAATTAATAATAGAAATTTTAAGTGTGCCAAATAATTCGTAATGTCAAATGTTCCTAAAAAAATTATTTGAACTCTGCATTCAGAGCTAGTCTTATCGATTGTAAACATCGAAAATAAAGTAATCCCTTTTCATAAATTTTAGCTTGAAATATAGCATATTGTGTACAAAATTATATGAAAGTTTTCAGAAAAGCAGCTGAGATAATATTGACCTGTCCAAAGGTCGAAAAATAATACTGGTATCGACAATTACTGTTGAGGAAAAGTAATGCTAGAGGAGGATGTCCCTTTACATGCTATGGATAATAATGGAAACGAGTCTAAAGGAGACATAGAAGCCAGCTGCCGACACGTTGACACCTTCCATATTGCATCAAAGAGATCACAGATTGCGTCCCCTACTTGCGCAGGGATCACTATCACTAGCGACTCATCTCCCGCTCCACAAGGTACTGCGGAGAGGTTGACGTTTAACACGGGAAAATAGAGAACACTCTCTTGATTACGACCTGATACCACAACCTCTGTTACACTTTATAAGCCGGCCGGGGTGGCTGAGCGGTTCTAGGCGCTCCAGTCTGGAACCGCGCGACTGCTACGGTCGCAGGTTCGAATCCTGCCTCGGGCATGGATGTGTGTGATGTCCTTACGTTAGTTAGGTTTAAGTAGTTCGAAGTACTAGGGGGCTGATGACCTCAGAAGTTAAGTCCCATAGTGCTCAGAGTCATTTGAACTATTTTGAACACTATAAAATAACACTTCTTGAGCCTATAATATTCTTGCCACGTCTGCAGCTGGATCATGAAGTCATCTCTTGACACAGTATTTCCGCAATCCACCTGGCGGCCGTTTTCAGCTGAGTATGCTGTCGCACGAACTCGCCTGTGCTGAATTCACACTGAGAGCGGCAGCTTCTTTATACACCAATTAATATCAACAGCGCTTGAGTGAGAAATCGTCGTAAATGCCTTCTAGCGTAAGTGAACATACAGTGTCCCCACAATGGTGGAAGGTGGCTAAATCGATTAATCGCTATCCAAAAACTATTGCGATGGCTGAATAAAAGACCGTCGTTTTTTAATGTCTGATAAAACACGGTTTCAAATCTAACTTAAAGGATGACCGTCTCTCTGTTTATAAGATGGTGTCTTAAAACATAGTTCCAATAGCGAGACACGGGGGGAAACAATTTGTGTTTCTTCATACAGCATCTTAAGTCCTTCGGTAAGACAGTGCTCTGCCACCGCAGATTTCTCAGGCTGAGACAGACGTGTGTGGCTCAACAGATTGGTCCTGAGTGGTACGAATTCTTTGACCAGTATAAGCTTCCCCACAATGGCAAGGGATTTTGCACACACCGGGCTTCCTTAATCTCAAGTCATCCTTTACTGAGCCGAGGAGGGCTCTAGTCCTATAATTTCTTGCGCACGCCCTGTTGGCCTTCCGCAACGTACGAGGGCTGTCCAGAAAGTAAGTTACGATCGGTCGCGAAATTGAAACCACAGTGAAAACCAAGAACGTTCTATTTGCGACATTTAGGTACACCATCCACCTACTTCTCTAGATAGTCGCCGCTCCAGCTTCCAGTTTTATCGTAGTGTTGTATCAACTTTCCAATATCCTCGTCATAGAAAGCAGCCGCCTGTGCTTTCGGCCAGTTAATTGCACTGGTCTGCAGCTCGTTGTCTGTGGAAAATTTTGCCTTCATAGCCAGCGGTTCTTGCGAGCAGAGATGAGACTCAGGGGGAGCCAATTACAGACTGTATTATGGGTGATCAAACACTTCTCATTGGAAACGCTGCAGGAGCGTCTTCATTGCCCCTGCAGTGTGCGGCCGAGAAATGGCATGAAGAAGGAACTGCTCGACAGTTGTGTTATGTAGGATGCATGACACAGGCGAAACCTCTAACCAGGCCCTCATACTTGGCGGGAGACGCTATTCCCTACGCATCTTCACGTGCTCTCTGTTCACTCAAAACAGAAAAGAGCGACGCGACTCGATCGACGGGCACACTAGAGACACTGCCCAACACATCTGTGCAAAGCTTTACCGGATTTTCCCAGTGGTTTACATTTCGCGACCGATCGTAACTTACTTTCCGGACAGCCCTCGTACAAAGGAGCAGCCGCTCGCAGTCTGAATTCATCTCCGGCGTGTTGGTGGCAACAACATACTCGCCTGCCAGGTGATCCACGGAAATAGTGTGTCAAGATGACTCCATGATCCGGCTGCAGACACGAGAAAAATATTGTCAGTTATTACGCCGGAAATGCCTAGATAGTCACTTTTTCAGCTTAATTCACGTTCTTATTCCAATATTTGTGCGCTCGTCGCTTTTTGGCAGAGTTGTTAACATCATCAGGGACCTATCTATTATTTATGCATCAATTTTTATGTAACCCTCCCAGAAACGGTCCGATTCCGGAATTCGGGGAGGCGACCTACCCCGGATCGAATCCTTCCTCGAGAATTAACGACGTCGACTAGTGAGACGGCCAGACTGGATGTGGCTTTTAGGCGGTTTCCCACATCGAACGAGGAAGGTACCGGGCTGTTTCCCACCTACGGTCCAGATACGCGCTACGCAAACATTTACAAAAATCTCATAATTTAACAAGAGATTTACTCTAGATGCAGACAGATAGGGCACACGAATTTCGTCGAGGAGGGTGGCGGTGGGGGAGGCTGGGGGAGGGGGGGTTGGGGATTGGTGGCGTCAGCGAGGGCATCCGTCCACCCACTGTTACTAACGTTTTGAAAATCCATAAACAATATTGACTCCGAAGAGAATGGCAATAGGCCACGAGGAAGAAGAAGAAGAAGAAAAAGAAAAAGAAGATTGGATCAAATGGCTCTGAGCACTATGGGACTTAACATCTGAGGTCATCAGTCCCCTAGACTTACACTCCTGGAAATTGAAATAAGAACACCGTGAATTCATTGTCCCAGGAAGGGGAAACTTTATTGACACATTCCTGGGGTCAGATACATCACATGATCACACTGACAGAACCACAGGCACATAGACACAGGCAACAGAGCATGCACAATGTCGGCACTAGTGCAGTGTATATCCACCTTTCGCAGCAATGCAGGCTGCTATTCTCCCACGGAGACGATCGTAGAGATGCTGGATGTAGTCCTGTGGAACGGCTTGCCATGCCATTTCCACCTGGCGCCTCAGCTGGACCAGCGTTCGTGCTGGACGTGCAGACCGCGTGAGACGACGCTTCATCCAGTCCCAAACATGCTCAATGGGGGACAGATCCGGAGATCTTGCTGGCCAGGGTAGTTGACTTACACCTTCTAGAGCACGTTGGGTGGCACGGGATACATGCGGACGTGCATTGTCCTGTTGGAACAGCAAGTTCCCTTGCCGGTCTAGGAATGGTAGAACGATGGGTTCGATGACGGTTTGGATGTACCGTGCACTATTTAGTGTCCCCTCGACGATCACCAGTGGTGTACGGCCAGTGTAGGAGATCGCTCCCCACACCATGATGCCGGGTGTTGGCCCTGTGTGCCTCGGTCATATGCAGTCCTGATTGTGGCGCTCACCTGCACGGCGCCAAACACGCATACGACCATCATTGGCACCAAGGCAGAAGCGACTCTCATCGCTGAAGACGACACATTCGTCCCTCCATTCACGCCTGTCGCGACACCACTGGAGGCGGGCTGCACGATGTTGGGGCGTGAGCGGAAGACGGCCTAACGGTGTGCGGGACCGTAGCCCAGCTTCATGGAGACGGTTGCGAATGGTCCTCGCCGATACCCCAGGAGCAACAGTGTCCCTAATTTGCTGGGAAGTGGCGGTGCGGTCCCCTACGGCACTGCGTAGGATCCTACGGTCTTGGCGTGCATCCGTGCGTCGCTGCGGTCCGGTCCCAGGTCGACGGGCACGTGCACCTTCCGCCGACCACTGGCGACAACATCGATGTACTGTGGAGACCTCACGCCCCACGTGTTGAGCAATTCGGCGGTACGTCCACCCGGCCTCCCGCATGCCCACTATACGCCCACGCTCAAAGTCCGTCAATTGCACATACGGTTCACGTCCACGCTGTCGCGGCATGCTACCAGTGTTAAAGACTGCGATGGAGCTCCGTATGCCACGGCAAACTGGCTGACACTGACGGCGGCGGTGCACAAATGCTGCGCAGCTAGCGCCATTCGACGGCCAACACCGCGGTTCCTGGTGTGTCCGCTGTGCCGTGCGTGTGATCATTGCTTGTACAGCCCTCTCGCAGTGTCCGGAGCAAGTATGGTGGGTCTGACACACCGGTTTCAATGTGTTCTTTTTTCAATTTCCAGGAGTGTAGAACTACCTAAACCTAACTAACATAAGGACAGCACACACATCCATGCCCGAGGCAGGATTCGAACCTGCGACCGTAGCAGCAGCGTGGTTCCGGACTGAAGTGCCTAGAACCGCTCGGTCACAACGGCTGGCTGAAGAAGGAGAATTGTACGACAAATTCTCGTGAAGTGCGAAAGCACGTCAGTGAGTTTATGTCCCGAAATGTTATAGCCATACCTAGATACATCAGCTTATACACTGTCCAGTCACATTAATGTGACCACCTCTAAAAAGCCGAAATAACAACATTTTATGGCGTGGACCGCTAAAAGACGTGCAGTAAAAGAGTCATCGAAGTTCTGGAACATACCGATAGGGATTCGGGGCCATGACGATTCCAGTGCTGTGGGCAGCAGGCATGGCGCGTACAGCCCGATCAAGGTGGTCCCACAGATTCTCGATTGAGTTTCAATCCGGAGAGCTTCGTGGCCAGCGGAGTACAGTAAAGTAATACTAGCACGCTTCGAATCCTGTGCGGACACTGTGAACTGCGAGACATGTTGCATTGCCCTGCTGATAGATGCCATCATGCCGAGGGAAAAACAAACGGCATGATCCCAAAGGACAGATGCATGCTTGTGTTGATTCATTGTGCCATCCAGAATGACGAGATTACCCATTTCATGCCACGAAAACATTCCCCAGAGAACAGAGCTCTCTGTCTCGGTATGAACCCTTCCGACGATTGTTGTAAGGTGTTTGCTTTCAGACGTTTCACGCCATACACGCCAACGGCCGTCTTTCGGATGTAACGTATAACGTGATTTGTCTGAAAAGGCCAGCTGTCGCCACTCTGTGGACGTCCTTTTGTAGTACTGACGGAGAAATTCCAGAGGAAAGACTGTTGGTAGTCCATTGGTTCATCCGGGCTGTCAACTGCTCTACAGTTGCACGTCTATTTGTCTGTACATATCTCCGCAGCCATCTTTCACCCCTGTCATCTAAGGCCCAGGTTGCACCATTTTCGACTCCGCACCAGACTGGATTACCCCCACTTCACGCTGCATGGTATACTTCGACAACGACAGGAGACGAACAGTTTGATCACGAGTTGATCATGGGAAAAACATCGAATAACTAACGAAAGAATAACCTTCTGCCACTCGGAGCATGGAATATCAGAAGTTTCAACGTGGTAAGAAAGCTAGAAAATCTGAAAAGGGAAATCCTAAGGTCCAATGTAGACACAGCAGGGGTCAGTGAAGTGAAATAGCAAGAAGACTAAGATTCGTGGTCAGATGAGAACAGGGTAAATATCATCAGCAGCAGAAAATGGTATAACAGGAGTAGAATTCGTTATGAATAGAAAGTAGAGCAGAGGGTTGCTTACTGTAAACAGTTCAGTGATAGGGCTGTCCCCATCAGAATCGACAGCAAACTAACACCGACAACGATAGTTGAGGGATACATGGCGACGTCGCAAGCGGAAGATGAAACGACAGACAGAGCATATGACGATACTGAATGGATAATTCAGGATGTAAAGGGGGTTGAAAATTTAATAGTCAAGGGGTGTTGATGCAGATGGAGGGGAAGGTACAGAAGAAATAATTACGAGAGAATATGGGCTTTCTTTCAGGAATGGGAGAGGAGAAAGACTAATTGAATTCTGCAATAAATGTGCGCAAGTAGTAGCGAGTACGCTGTTCAAAAATCACAAGAAGAGGAGCTACAATTGGAAAAGGCCGGGAAATATGGGAAAATTCCAACTAGATTACAACGTGGTAAGGCAGAGATACCGAAATCTGGATTCTAAGGCATACCCAGGATCAGATATGGACTCAGATCACTATTCAGGGTGATGCAGAGCAGGCTAAGGTTTAAGAGACTAGTCAGGAAGAATCATTGTGCAAGTAAGTAGGATATGAAGATTACAAAGGAATGAAGAGACACGCTTGAAGTTCTTCAACGCTATAGATACTGCGATAAGGAGTAGCTCAGTAGGCAGTTCAGTTGAAGAGGAATGAACGTCTTTATAAAGGACAATGAAGGAAATTGGTAGGAAAAGCATAATACAAACACGGTAACTGCGAAGAAACTGATGGATGAAAGAAGGAAGTACAAAAATATTCAGAAAAATTTAGGAATGCAGAGAGACAATTCATTTAGAAATGAAATAAATAGGGAGTGCGGAGGAACTAAGGCGAAATGGGTGGATGAAAAATGTGTAAAAATTAAAAAAAAGTGTCGGAAGGAGAGACTCAAAACTATCTCGTGTGAAATTAAAGGCAAGTGGGATAACATTAAGTGCGCAACGGGAATTCCGCTGTTAAAAGCAGAGGAGAGAGCGTATAAGTGGAGAGTGTGCATTGAAAGCCTCTTTTAAGGGGAAGACTTGTCTGATAATGTGACAGAAGAAAAAACAGTAGTCGATTTAGAAGGGACAGGGGATCCAGTATTAGAAGATTTAAGATCAAATAAGGCAGAAGAGATAGATAACATTTCATCAGAATTTCTAAAATCATTCTGGGAAGTGGCAACAAAACGACTATTCACGTTGGTGTGTACAATGTATGAGTCTGGCGATATACTCTCTGACTTTTGGAAGAACATCATCCAAACAATTCCGAAGATTACAAGAGGTAATAAGTGCGTGAATTATCGCACAATCAGCTTAACAGCTCATGCATCCAAGCTGCTGACGAGAATCATACACAGTAGAATGGAAACGAAAATTGAGGTCTGTTGGATGACGACGTGTTTGGCTCCAAGAAAGGCAAAGGCGCCAGACAGGCAGTTTTGACGTCGTAGCTGATAACTGAAGAAAGATTAAAGAAAAGTCAAGACACGTTCGTAGGGTTTGTCGACCTGGACAAAGCTTTCGACAATGTCAAATAGTGCAAGAAGTTCGGAATTCTGAGTAAGATAGCAGTAAGCTGCAGGGAAAGACGGGTAATATACAATATGTACAAGAGCCAGTAAGAGTGGTAGACCAAGATCGAAGTGCTCGTAATAAAAAGGATGCAAGACACCGATGAAGCCTTTAGCCCCTGCTGTTCAATCTATACCTCGTAGAGCCGGCCGGTGTGCCGTGCGGTTCTAAGTGCTTCAGTTTGGAACCGCGTGACCGCTACGGTCGCAGGTTCGAATCCTGCCTCGGGCATGGATGTGTGTGATGTCCTTAGGTTAGTTAGGTTTAAGTAGTTCTAAGTTCTAGGGGACTTATGACCTCAGATGTTAAGTCCCATAGTGCTCAGAGCCATTTGAACCATTTATACCTCGTAGAAGCAATGACGGAAATAAAAGAAAGGTTGAAGAGTGAAATTAAATGTTATGGTGAAAGGATATCGATGTCAAGATAAGCTGATGACATTGCTATTCTCAGTGAAAATGAAAACGATTTACAGGATCTGTTCGATGGGATGAACAATCTAATGAGTACAGAAAATGGATTGAGAGTAAATCGAAGACAGACGAAAGTAACGAGGAGTGTCAGAAATGAGAGCAGCGGGAAACTTAACATCAGAATTGGTAATCGTGAAGGAATTCCGTTACCTAGACAGCAAATAATCCACGACGTACGAAGCAAGGAGGACATCAAAAACTTACCAGCACTGGCAGAAAGGACATTCCTGCCAAGAGAAGAGGAAGAACTTTCTGAGAATGTACTTCTGGAGCACAGCATTGTGTGATAGTGAAACATGTATTATGGGAAAACCGTGTATGAAAAGAATCGAGGCAGGTAAGGAATGAAAAGGTTCTCTGCAGAATAGGCGAGAGAAAGAGTGTATGGAAACCACCGGCAAGGAGAAGAGACAGGATGGTTCGGCATCTGTTAAGACATCACAGAATAGCTTTCATGGTACTAGAGGGAGCTGCTATAGACGGTGAAAACTGTAGATGAAGATCTTGGAATACATACAGCAAATAATTGAGGACGTAGGTTGCAAGTGGTACTCTGAGATGAAGAGGTTAGCACAGGAGAGGAATTCATGGCGGGCCACATCAAACAAGTCAGAAGACTGATGACTCAAAAAAAACAAAAAAAAAAAAAAAAAAAAAAAAAAAAAAAAGGCGACCTATCACGTTTGATTCAAAAACTGACGATCAGTCCCTCTTGGACGTCAGATAAACAGCTCCGTTTCCGCGTTACAACAAGTGCGCCGTTTTCCGCGTTCTCCCGACAAGCTCCGTATACCATCCACTGCTAGTGCAGCAGTCTGTGAGTGGCTATTGCACGATGAAGTCGAACATAGGCACTTTGAAATCGAAAATAGGCGGTGTTCATGTTAATCTGACTGGACCGGGTATAAACAATTTAAACTGTTGGCCAACAGTTGCTACTCCATCCAGCAATGTGCTGCGCTTGAATTTCGCAATCGTTCATCATGTCAACTGACAGAGAGCAGAAGCCGTTATCGGCCAAAACGTATTACAACAAAAGGTAAGATTTTTACATTGTTTCAAATGCTAAAAACAAGGCAAATTTTGTTTCTTATTTATAAGAGTCCCTAGTAACAACTAATCATAGTCAATATTGAATAATGAAAACATGTGTCCTCGGACACCGGAAGAAAGCAAAGACAGATGCGCGACGCGGGAGCGGCAGTTTCAAAGGTGGCGCCACCTGACGTCACCAGTGCTGCCGCGGGCAGTAGCTCCGCTAGCTGCCCGAGTCGACATACGCGCGCGCGCGCGCGCGCGTCGCATTGGGCCTATCTGATTGGCTGCTGATGATGTCATCATGCCTATATAAGTGAGAAACCTATATAAGTGAGAAACCGTAGCATCCCCGGTAGTCAGTGAACCCCTGACGACGATGGCGGAGATAGTCATCGAAAGCTCGAGGATTTTATTCGAACTGACGCGGCTTGTAGTTATGAGACTACACATGCACACATTTGCTGGCAGCAGGCGTGCTGTGGATGTGTGTTTCAAGTCTAACACCACACGAATTGATGGCCACCCTGAATGAAGAGAATGATATTCTAGATGCAAATATCATGCTATAGCCATCGGAACATTCAGATTTTAGAGACGCTCCTCCCGAAGACAAAGAGTGTGATACCAGTCATCCGATAGGACCAACAGCTTCGTGGACCTTCAGGGCTTGGCGTGAGTAAAATGTTACCAATAATGAGGGTCAACAATTAAGCACTGACGTAAATGAAGGGACAGATGATATAATTTCTCCAGTACTACGCTCTGAAATGTACAATCGGGCAGTTGTTGTGCTAACAATTATTCCACTACAACCACTTCTCAAATTTCCTCAAAAGTGTATACAAATATAAAAATAAATCACAGTTACCATCCATCCTCTTGTGAAAGCAGAAAAGCACAGAACGTACATGTAGCCAGCCAAAATGGCGACAGGAAGACATTTCACTTTAGAATAATTCTAAAAGTTTTTGATGAAGAAGTTGTTTGTTGTCATTACGTCTTGCAATTACAATTATGCCAAAGAAAATGGGAACCACTTATTCAAGGTTTCTGAAAGAAATATAAAAGGTTCGTCTATGTTTGGTGTCAACGAGCAATACCACTTGCTGACGGAACGTGGCAGCACTAGTAGTGAAGGGAATATAAAGAGTGTCACTTGTCAGGGGGTGGAGGGGGAGCGGGCGGGGGTGGAGGGGGGGGGGGGGCGGACGAGGAAGCAGTGCAGTCGTTGTCGTAATGTTGAAATGTAGTGATTTTTCTGACGTTGAGAAAGGCATGATCATTGGTTTTCTGGCCAAGGATGGAAGCATTTCCGAAATGGCTAACTTCGTAAACTGTTTGCATGATGCCGTGGTTAAAACATACCATGCACGGCAAAACGGCGCTATCCTAAACTGGCGCCAAGTCAACTGTCGTGCACCATGGACCGTACATAAGGAGGATGAACGACATCCGCGGAAATACGTACAGGTGAACAGATGTGCAACTGAGCACCTAGATGAACCAAGGGGATACCCACAGCGTCTCCTCAACGACCACTCAGGAATGCTGCTGCGTATGGACCCCTGCAGCAGGCGCCTGATACATGCACCCATGCTGACGGCTGTCCATCGACTACGAAAGCTGGAGCTGGCACGCGACTTCTGAAACTGGACATCCGCCGAGTGGCGACAGGTGGCCTTTTCAAATGAAGCACTGTTATACTCCATCAGACAAACGGCCTTTGGCGTGTACGGCCTTGCAACAATCGTCGGAAGCGTTCAGGCAGGAGAAGGGAGTTTTATAGTCTGGTGACTGTTTCTGTGGTATTCCCTGATTGATTTCGTCATTCTGGAAGGTGCAATGGATCACCACGAGCGTGCATCTATCGTTGAGGACCATATCCACTCTTATATGCAGCTTGTTTTTTCCTGGGTGCGATAGTATATACATGGGGGAGTTGGAAAAAAAGTTTCTCCTGTCGACTGCGGTCAGAGTTGTGTGTGAAAGGAAAAAAAAGAGAATGTGACTTTAAACATAAGACATTTTATTTTTCTACATAATTTCCAAGTACAGTGAGCCATTTGTCATACCGCTTTATAAAGCCTTCTAGGAAAAAATCAGGGCGTTGCATACAGAAGAAGCGTTGAACGGCTTGTTTGACGTCAGCATTGGTGCCAAAGCGCATTCCGCCGAGAGTCTTCTTCAAAGCAGGAAACAGATGGAAGTCACTTGGTGCGAGATCCGGACTATAAGGCGGATGGTGTAGGCGCTCCCAACCAAGAGTTGCAATATGGTTTTGCGTTGCTGTCGCCGTGTGTGGTCTCGCATTGTCATCCAACAACAGAACGCCAGACCTGAGAAGGCCAGGCCGCTGTTTCCGAATCATCTCTTTCAGTTTCGACAGAGTAGCACAGTACCGCGCAGCATTGGTGGTTGCATCCTCCGGAAAGTCCAGCAGCAAAAGTCCTTTCACGTCCCAGAAAACGGTGAGTAGCACTTTACCTGCAGACGGAGTGCTTTTTAACTTCTTTCGGACAGGTGATGTGGGATGTTTCCACTCCATGGATGCGGCCCTCGATTCGGGAGTGTAATGGTGGACGCACGTTTCGTCCCTCGTCACAATCCGAAACAGAAGGTCATTGCCAGATTCATGGAAACGAACGAGCTGTTCCAGGCTGAACGCGATGCGTTGTTCCATGTGTCGGGGTCAGTTGGCGGGGCACCCATCGTGCTCACACCTCCCTGTATCGAAGAATGTCGTGGATGATCTCGTGACGTCGCTCATGTCCAAGTTCTGCCGCTACTCCATCGATGGTGATGCGCCGGTTCGCTTTAATCATCTCATCCACCTTCCTGACATTTGCATCTGTAGTGGCCGTGCTGACGTCCATCACTGAATTGCTGGCACCATCTCCGCACCATTTGCCTCAACATCACACAAGACCCATTTACCTCAACAAGGTGGTTATGAATTTCTATGTCTGATACTACACGTGCCCATTCACAGCGGATAACAGCTCTCACTTCCGCCTTTGACCACGACTCCAAAACGAACCTTCTCTCCATAGCTCCTGGAAAAGACTGAGCGGCTGGCCTCCGCTTTGCGCAGGCACTGCGACAGCCTCTGCCCAATGGTGTATCGGTGTTTTGCACGTGCTCGTTCACCTGCCGTGTCGTCTTTCGCCCATATCACACAACTCTGTCCACAGTCGACACGGGAAACTTATTTTCCAACTCCACCTCGTACTACGGGGCAACGCAACGTATCACGCAGCTCACATTATACGTTAGTGATTTGTAGAGCACCAGGGTAAGTTTACCGTAGTCCCCCCGCACCAAAAAACACTGGATTAAAACCCAGTTGAGAATCTCTGGGACACCTTGATCGGTCTGTTCGCGCCATGGATCCTCAACTGAAACCTGGCGCAGGTGGCCATGGCTCTGGAGTCGACACAGCTCCACATCCCAGTCAATACCTTCCAGATCCTCAGTCTCTTCATGCACGTCCATGTTGCAAAAGGTGGTTACTCACACTTTTGACAGGTGGTCACATTAATGTGACTGATCGTGTACTATCTCACGTTGAATGACGTATTGAGAGGAATCCATTGAAATTCATCCACCATATCTCAAGAGCTATGAATAGGAATATGTTTACAGACGTTTTGAAATAGTTCTGTGCCTTTGACAAGCGTGCCACGATACGACCTTTGTCGACGGTGCTAAATGAAATTATGTTAATGATGCTGATGAAAGTCTGGTTCCTTCCTTTGGTAGTCACAGCACGAAACGACAGGTCGTCCATGGAGCGGTGGATGCAAGCAGGGGTCCGAAGGAGTCGGTCCTCGGTCCCTTGAAGTACACCCTCTACACTACCGATGAGTCGCGTGTGGTAAATGTAGAACTGGTGCTTTACGTCGACGGTATACTGCTGTTCGCCAGCAGCATAAACGTCCAGACAATGAGACGTCAAGTACAACTCTGGCGTGAGGTCAGTCGCTTAACGGCGCGTGTCGGCGCGGGCCCGCCCGTTGCCAGCGCGTCGTAAGGCACGGAGGCTCGCACTGGGGCGTATCGCTTTCCAGTCGGGTGTGCCGCGGCAGTCCTCACAGGGAAAGTGATGCGTCTCTCATAGCCTCTCCTTCCCAAGTGGCTCTTTCCGCCTTCCCGTGGTGCCAGACGTTAAGCTCGGCATTCTGCCTTGCGACAAAAGGGAGAGCTGCGACCCAACCCGATGCGAAAGCGAAGGGTGCGTGGCACAGGGGGAGCTGTGTCAAGGGACCGAACATCAGTCCCTCTCTGTTCGCAGGGCACAGACCATCAGGTGTCCTGCATGCCGGAGACCTCGTTCGTCGGCGTGGGATCGAGGCGCGATTCGGCAAGTGTGCTTCGCCGCGCCCCTGGGTAACCGGGGCGTGTTCTGCCAAACCCAGGAGGTGGTGACATCGCCTGGGCCAGGTTAGATGGGTCCAGACCGCTGAACGACTGGGTGACCGACCCACCACCTGAGTAGGAGTGGTCCTTAGCTGAGAGGTGGATGCTCGGGCTAGGAAGCGGCGAAGGGCGAGAGGTGCATCCGCCTCTCCGGAGTGCGGGGTGCACTTGCCGAGGAGCGTCGAGTGAAATCGACGACGACGGAGCCACCGATGGGGACCAGTGCGCTGGCAACGGTGCGCTGAACCCTGCAGTTCGAAGAGTGCCCTTGGCCTTGGGGCAAGGCCGGTGGGCGAGCTGCCTCATGTCCCCCCCCCCCCCCCCATGCCAGAGGAGCCGGTCCGGGGCAAGAGACGGGCTCCCATTTCTTATCACTCGTTACTCATCATGGCGGCAACTGAAACGAGTGATTCTTGTGCGTCCAAACGCGCTTCTATTGCGCCTGATCCCTCTCCCCAGGACGAGCTGGGACAGGCAGAAGGTGAATCCGTGACACGAAGACACGGTAGAATTTCACTGCTCCTTGAGCAGAACGTCAAAAACGGCAAAATAAGATAAGCCGTTTTAACAATTATAAAAAATGAACTTACCGCATGGGCCATCGCCCACGCAAAACTTGAAGGCAGAGTGGAGGAGTTAGAAAAAGAAAACAACAGACTGAGAAACCAACCGATCAAGACCTGGGCGGCGGTGGCTGCGCAAGCGCCAACTAAGCCGCACACAACAAAGGAAACAATAGATAAAGCAGCCAAAAGAACAGACACTGCGGTCTTTCTCAGGACACTGCTTGGGCAAGACACCAGTGTTAAGAAAATCCAGGAGCTGTTTACAAAAACTGTTAACCCAGCTAAAGACAAAATTAAAATAAAGAGAATTAAATGGTTCAAATGGCTCTGAGCACTATGGGACTCAACATCTTAGGTCATAAGTCCCCTAGAACTTAGAACTACTTAAACCTAACTAACCTAAGGACATCACACACACCCATGCCCGAGGCAGGATTCGAACCTGCGACCGTAGCAGTCCCGCGCCGGACTGCAGCGCCAGAACCGCTAGACCACCGCGGCCGGCAAAGAGAATTAAACCCAGTAAAAATTCAGTAATTGTGGAAGTAGCCTCAGAGGAAGACAAAGATAAAATATTAAACAATCAGAAACTAAACTCACTGGTTAAATGTGAACCACCAAAGAAAAGGAATCCCTTAGTAATCCTTTATGACGTGCCAACTATAATGACTGATGACGAACTGACAAACACAATGAAAGAGCAAAATTTTGATGATATAAACGAGGAGGAATTTCGAAAGAGCTTCAAATTGAGATTCAAGACGCGGCCTCGAGGGCGTGATGTGGTTCATCACGTTGCTGAGGTCACGGCACCAATGTGGAGGAGAATCACAGCAATGGGCAGACTATATGTAGGATTTCATTCTGTTAACGTCAGAGACTACATCGTGGTACCTCGCTGCCACAATTGTGATGACTTGGATCACATCCTAAGGCTTTGTACCAGGGAGTCGGCCTGCACGAAATGTGGCACAAGTGGACACAACCGCAAAGACTGCAAAGCAGCAGCGGTCTGCATTCCCTGCAAAAACCGCGGGAAAAAGTCATGCGGAGCCTCGGGACGCAATTGCCCAACATACAGAATGTTGGAACAACGATTAATCTCAAAAATCGACTATGGCTGATTACAGCCCACCAAACAGGATGCCAAAGCATAAATCCCCAAGCAAGAGGAGGCGGGACGCTATGAGGGCAACCAGGTTTAAGAACTTCTTGCTGGCGCTTTCGGGTGCCACTAAGACAGAAATAATAGACAAGGCCATACAAACAGAGCCATATATGGTTGATATAAGCATACAAACAGATTTTCCCGTATTGAACACAGATCCCGCCCCTCAACGCCGGGAAACAAACCCGACAATCCATCTGAAGCGGCAAGGGCATCCTATGACTGCAATATCCCAGACAAAACCCAAAGAAAACCGACCCATCCAAGATAGTGCTGTCACAAGTACAAGCCTAAAGTCCACAACGCCGAACACTCCAGTGGTCAGATTGCCACCCGTGGACCCGGTAAGGGTATACCCCAACATCGAGTACACGATGCAACTGGCCAGGCTGGAAGAGCCGATCACCCTGGCCACTGCCTTACGGCATGTGGTCCGTGTAGGACACGAAGAGGGTAAAAAGGTAACCTTCTCGCTAATGGAGGCTGTAGACAGAATACAGCTCAAGTCAGTGAATCTCCCCACTGATTTCGGAGCCCTGCGGGACTTACTGAAAAAAGTTTTCGAGAGACGTGGTGAAAAGTTTGACCTTCAGAACATTTACGAACAGGCCGTACAGGCAAACAGACCAATTGCTTTCGACTGGAATAAGACCTGGCCGGACGACCACATACACACATACTTTCCATGACGACTGAGATAATTGTTGGACAGTTAAATACGCATAACAGTCGACTTGTTATGCAGGAGCTCCGCAAAGAGGTGGAGGAGAGGAGACTGGACGTGCTCTGCCTACAGGAGCCGTACTCCGAAGCTGGGAAAATAGCTTTTGCTGCCACTACTTGGCAAATTGTCAGCAGAGGTGAGGACCCTAGAGCAGCAATAGTAGTAACAAACAAACTCTTGAGGGTAATTACGCTCTCGCAATTTACAACTCGTCACTGCAACGTCGTGGAGCTTCAGTCCCCGATGGGAGAAATCATTCTCATAAATATGTATTTTCAATACGGAGATGAGATAGAACAACACTTAGAACATCTAGCAAGAGCTACCGCGGCGTTGCGGGGTCGAAAGATAATCATAACAGCTGACATCAATGCAAAGTCCCCCCTGTGGTACAGCGGCACCAGAGACGGAAACGGTGATAAAGTGGAAGCTCGTGGTGGCCAACAGGCCGGGCAATCCTCCTACATACACAGCAGGAGGAGGACAAGGCACGAATATAGATGTGACCCTTACATCACACAATGCAGCTAACCTAATAAAGAATTGGATAGCCGTAAGCAATGCCACCACGAGTGACCACAACTTAATAACCTTTAAGTGAAAGAGAGTGCCGCTGGACCATGGGGTGGGAGGTGCAATTTAACTATAACAAAGCAAATTGGGAACTTTTAGCAAGGGAGTGCGACATTCCTGCCTTACCAGAAGGTGACGCACATCAAGACCTAGACGTAGACGAAAGAGCCGAGGAACTGGTGGGTGCAGTACATAGAGCGGTGAGGGCCGCTGTACCAACCAGGAGGAAGGCCGTGGCGGCCTCGCCATCACCATGGTCGCCCGAATTAGAGGCTAAGGAGAGGCTAAGGAGAAACTACCAGCGCAGTGTCGTCTGGCTGGAAAGACAAAGATGGCAGTTGCAATACAGGGAGGTCAAACAAAGATTCCAGAAGGAGTTACGCGAAGTGAGAATGCGTAGCTGGGAAACCTACGTGCTGAACCAGCTGGCCTTAGATCCGTGGGGTCTCCCCTATAAATTAGTAAGGGAAAAAATCCGCTCTCCCCTGGAGTTATCAACAGTCAGGCGAGGGGACGGGATGACGGAGTCTTGGCAGGAAACTGCTGAGGTCCTTCTCCAGTCCCTGCTGCCTGACGACAATGCGGATGGAGAAACTGAAATCCAGAAGCAACTGCGTGACGCATATCTAGTGGACTATAACAACAACACGGCAGTCTACCCATTCTCGGAAGAGGAGGTGGCTGCACAAATAAGATCCCTAAAAAGAGGGAAAGCTCCAGGACCAGACGGCATTGTGGCTGAGGTGGTGCAATTTCTGGCACCCCAGTTAGTCGCGCCGTTGACCCACCTATTCAACGAATGTCTAAGACAAAGAAGGTTTCCCAAGAGGTGGAAAACCGCGAACGTGATAATAATTAAAAAAGGATCGGAGAAAGATCCAACCGAAGTTAAATCTTACAGGCCAATCTGCCTATTGGACCTATTCGGAAAGCTCCTAGAGAAACTGCTGGCTGACAGATTGACGGCCCACCGAGTACTGTGGGGGATGAGCAGCAGGCAGTTCGGCTTCAGGCCGGGGCGGTCGGCATCTGATGCCATCGCTCTGGCGTCTGAGGTCTGTGGCTCGACCCCGCATAAGTACGTCGTCGGCATCATGGTGGATATCAGTGGTGCCTTTGACAACCTGTGGTGGCCTTCGCTCTTCTCCTGCTTACGGGAGAAAGAGTGTCCGGGGCCGCTTTATGGGTGTCTGAGGAGGTATTGTAAAGACAGGGAGGTTTGGCTATCATCCCCTAGCGGGAGAATTGGAAAAGTAATCACAAAGGGGTGTCCCCAGGGCTCTGTTCTGGGGCCCCTGTTCTGGGATATCCACTTGGAACCATTATTGGAAGAACTGCAACAAAGTGAGGAAGTGCTAGAGGTGATAGCCTACGCAGTTGACCTCCTCCTGCTGGTCGGCGGTCGTAGCCGAGAGGATATCGAGCCAAAGATCGAAAGGGCCATTGAAAAACTGCACCAATGGTGCCTTAACACGAAGGTGACAATATCTCCTACTAAATCCACATATTTACTGCTAAAAGGTCAGCTTATCAGCAATCCCACGGTCAAAATTGAAGGCTCACCAGTTCTTCGGCGACGAGAGGCGCGATACCTGGGAGTTATAATTGACGAGAGATGGAACTTTGGAAAACACATCGAAGCCGTAACTCAGAGAGCCCTCCAGTTACTAAATAATCTCATTTCCATTGGACATAAACGATTTCATCTCCCCCCTCATCTCATCAAACTCTATCACAATAGCATCTTGACCTCAGTAGTGGATTACGGCTCGGGAGTCTGGGCGCACAGGCTCACGCGGGTCGTGCCCACCATGATAGTGAGAAGAGTCCAAAGAAATATGATTCTAAGATCAGTAGGGGCCTACAGGACATCACCAGGAGGAGCTCTGTTAGTCATAATGGGGCTCTGCCCGTTAGACATCAAAATACGTGAACAAGCGGCTTGGTATTGGGCCAAAAAAGGGAATGGGGAAAAAATAACAGATATCATGGGTGTGAGAGTAGAGGATAAGAGGGAAATAAGGAACAGAGGGGAGGAATTGTGGCAGGGAATTTGGGAGGAAGATGAAACGGGGAGAAGAACATTCCAGTTTCTACCAGATGTTAAAGAACGCGGAACCATGAAATATTTTGAACCCACACGAGGACTCATCCACTTTCTCACTGGTCATGGACCCTATCCGACATATTTATGTTGGTTTGGGAAAAGGGCAACCCCCGAGTGTGACTGTGGCGCGGCGGAGGGAACTCCTGATCATGTGGTTTTCGAGTGCCCTCTCTTCAACGACGTGGCGATGACACTCAGAGACAGACTTCCAAACAACGAGACATACAATCTTCTAAGACAAGGAGACACTTTCCATACCCTGAATGCTCTGGCAGAAGAGGTATCGCGAAAGGTCTTAATAGAATACCTGAGGTATCAAGAATAGACACCGAACTCTTTAACCAACCGATTACGACCTGATCCCAATCCCATACCGCCTGTGCGTGGAATGGCCGACTTCCATTAGTTGGAAACCGCCACGTATGGGATTAGGGGGGTGGGATCAATCACACCGATTACGACAAGCACCAACTATGACGTAGGTTAAGCTAGTAGTAGTAGGACGTAGTTTAGAATACTAACATAGGTAACTGCAGCGATTACTAACCTTGGCCGGCCCGGTGTCAGGGGCATGCTCCCCGGGGTTAGCTCGAGGAGCCTGGCCACTCCAAGTAGCTTTGTATTTACTGGCACACCTGTGACGCTGCAGTTAGTAGTCATTTCTAGATTAGAAGTAGGTAAAAACTAAACTGCCCATTGTTGTAGGAATCTAATACTACCTTAGAAATTGTAATCTAAGCTGCAAAAAACTTAGTCTTATGTAACAATTAATGGTCCACTAATCATGTTAGGAGGTGGGTCAAATACGTATAATTAATATTGTATTATTGTTATGTCAATAAAGTACAACTCGAGTCCGACGCACTGGAAGCATGGGCGACGAAGTGGCGATTTAAGTTCAACGCATCCAGCAGCCAGGCGGTAGTCTTCACCCGAAGGATGATGCCGCCAGATCTCCCGCCTCTCAACGTCCTGGGAGGCCCCATCCCAAGGGCGGAGCCCGCGAAACAGGTGACCCACGCCAGAGACTCACATGGGCCCAGCATGTACGTGACGTGAAAGCAGAGGAGTGGAGCATGTGCGCCCCCTGTATCCTATGGTTAATCCACGGTCGTCGCTGCCTCCGCACGACGGCATTACGCGCTACTGAACACTGGACAGACCAGTGTTGGTCATGGTGTGGGGAAAGGCCGCTGACTCATACATCTCTGCAGTCCAGAGGGTGCATAACTGAGTTCTGGAATTCGCTCTCGGCCGTTCGAGTCTGTATTCAGGTCATCTGCTGCACGAAGAAACGGGCAGACTGCTCGCGCCTTCTACGAGAAGTCGGGTCAATACCGTGATTGGGTCGTCCTGGAACTGGGCCACCATCAACAACGCACGCCGACAACACGTTGGTCGGACCTGCTGCCGCAGCAGCCTGAGGACAATTACCTCCACATCACGCGAGGCCAGTCTTGCTGCGAGGATAATTTTCTCTTATGCATCTCTACTTCACCTGAGGCCAATCTAGCAAGTCAGGTAATCGTAACATCATATCGACAGCATAATACCTTCTCTAGAGTTTCAATAGGAATGACATTCTAGTTATGTGAATGTGTAGTGTCGAAAGAACGTCACCACGCTGAAACTGCAGCTGTGATACATATTATGTCAGTTGAAGGTGGAGGGGGGGAGGGGGGGGACAAATGAGGGAAAGGGCAGGGACTATTGATAGCTGCATCGAGACTTTATGAAGAATCAGCGGCGACGAGAAAAAATTTATGACGGACCGCGATTCGAACCTAGGATCTCCTGCTTACTAGGCAGATGCATATAGGTGGCGCTAGGTGGGAGTATGGAGCGGCCGAAAGGCGTACCGGAATTGTCCGCACAGTTGCGATAATTAGTGTGTTTGGGTGGCGCAGTATTTAACGCAACTGCTTAGTAAGTAAGTGAATCCCGGTGTGGCACATATTTTCTGTCGTCGCCGCTGATTCCGCATAAATTCCCGATGCAGCGGACGTCAATAGTCCCTTCCCTTTCCATCCTTTCTCCCTACTCCACCTTTAATTTACGTAACAACATTCTAATCTTTAAGCTGTACATATGCCGAGCAAGGCATGCTCGCCACATTAGCGACTTGCGACTAACCTCTAGCAGCAACGACGGCCATAACATGGCTGTAAGTGGCCGAGCGGTTCTAGGCGCTACAGTCTGGAACCGAGCGACCGCTGCGATCGCAGGTTCGAATCCTGCCTCGGGCATGGATGTGTGTGATGTCCTTAGGTTAGTTAGGTTTAAGTAGTTCTAAGTTCTAGGGGACTGATGACCTCAGAAGTTAAGTGCCATAGTGGTCAGAGCCATTTTTTGAGTCTAAGATGGCTGTAATAGGTAACACTTACTGGTATGTCGTACCATTGGGCTTCATCTGTATCATAGAGTTGATCACAACAGAAGAACACCTACCCTATCTATGGAGAACTGTACACCACGGGCAACATGCGGTCTTGCGTTATCTAGTTGAAAGAAAATTTCACGGAGACCTCGAAGATAAAGCTCTGCCACCGGTTCAAAACGCCAGAACTGGAGGGAATGCCACAAAAGTAGCGTTTCCCAACTGCGACACCTGCTGGTTAGACGCTTCTCCTTCTTACACGAGGCATAACACAGTCTTCTTCCCAACAACCAAGATTCAGCTGCGATTTCTGGAGAAAAAAACCCTCTGCATAATCCTGTTCCATAGCGTTGTAGGCAATGGCATTTAGGTTGATGCCATCTTCCCTGACTAAGTTTGATGCCACCTTCCTTGACTTCATGAAGGCGTTAGACACCGTCCAGAACTGTTGTTTGGAGAGAAATATACGAGCTTACCGAATATCGGAACAGATTTGCGACTGGATTCAAGACTTTCTTGCAGACAGAACTCAACACGTCGCTCTTAACAGAACAAAACTGGCAGACGTAATTGTAGCTTCCGGAGCACCCCAACGAAGTGTGTTAGGATCAGTACTGCTTACAATGTGTATAAATGATCTAGTATAAAGCGTCGGAAGCTCTTTAAGACCGTTCGCAGATGATGCCGTTGTGTATAAGTAGCAACTTCAGAAGACAGTATCGATTTGCAGAATGACCTGCAAAGTACTGATTAATGATGCAGACTCTGCCAGTTGACCCTGGCCGCGAATGAATGTGTCATATTGCGCATACATAAGAAAAGAAACCCACGGCTGCGCAACTACACTATTGATGACAAGCTGCTGGAAACAGTATCTAACATATCTAGGACTAGTCATCCAGTACGACCTTAAGTGGAGTGGCCACATAAAACAAACAGTAGGAAAAGCAGACGTCAGACTAAAATTCATAGGTAGAATCTTAAGGAAAGGTAACTCATCCGCGAAGGAAATGGCTTATGAGGCACTTGTTCGACCGACTCTTATTGTTCATCAATATCGGACCCTTACCAGGTAGGACTAAGAGATACAGAAGATCCAACGGAGAGCGGCGCGTTTCGTTACAGGATCGTTTAGTCGACGTGAAAGCATGTAGAGATCCTCAACAAACTCCACTGGCAGACGTTACAAGAGAGGCGTTGTGCATCACAGAGAGGTTTACTGTTGAAATTTCGGGACAGAACTTTCCGGGAAGAGTCGGACAACATATAACTTCCTCCCGCATACATCTCGCTAATTGACCACGACGACAAAATTCGAAAAAATGGAGCAAATACAAAGGCTTGGTGACAATCCTTCTCTGGCGCCAGTCGCGAGTAGAACAAGGAAGGTGCCACCGGCTAGTTGCACCAGAAGTAAGCTTCGCCACACACAGGTAGGTTGCCTGGAGTGTATGATCCAGATGAGTCAAAATGGTTCAAATGGCTCTAAGCACTATAGGACTTAACATCTGAGGTCATCAGTACCCTAGACTTAGAACTACTTAAACCTATGTAACATACGGACAACACACACATCCATGCCCGAGGCATCATTGGAACGGCGGAAAGTTCCACGGGACTGGAAGAAGGCCCAGATCATAGCAATCTACACTCCTGGAAATTGAAATAAGAACACCGTGAATTCATTGTCCCAGGAAGGGGAAGCCTTATCGACACATTCCTGGGGTCAGATACATCACATGATCACACTGACAGAACCACAGGCACATAGACACAGGCAACAGAGCATGCACAATGTCGGCACTAGTACAGTGTATATCCACCTTTCGCAGCAATGCAGGCTGCTATTCTCCCATGGAGACGATCGTAGAGATGCTGGATGTAGTCCTGTGGAACGGCTTGCCATGCCATTTCCACCTGGCGCCTCAGTTGGACCAGCGTTCGTGCTGGACGTGCAGACCGCGTGAGACGACGCTTCATCCAGTCCCAAACATGCTCAATGGGGGACAGATCTGGAGATCTTGCTGGCCAGGGCAGTTGACTTACACCTTCTAGAGCACGTTGGGTGGCACGGGATACATGCGGACGTGCATTGTCCTGTTGGAACAGCAAGTTCCCTTGCCGGTCTAGGTATGGTAGAACGATGGGTTCGATGACGGTTTGGATGTACCGTGCACTATTCAGTGTCCCCTCGACGATCACCAGTGGTGTACGGCCAGTGTAGGAGATCGCTCCCCACACCATGATGCCAGGTGTTGGCCCTGTGTGCCGCGGTCGTATGCAGTCCTGATTGTGGCGCTCACCTGCACGGCGCCAAACACGCATACGACCATCATTGGCACCAAGGCAGAAGCGACTCTCATCGCTGAAGACGACACGTCTCCCATTCGTCCCTCCATTCAGTCCGCAGCTCGTGGTCGTGCGGTAGCGTTCTCGCTTCCCACGCCCGGGTTCCCGGGTTCGATTCCCGGCGGGGTCAGGGATTTTCTCTGCCTCGTGATGACTGGGTGTTGTGTGATGTCCTTAGGTTAGTTAGGTTTAAGTAGTTCTAAGTTCTAGGGGACTGATGACCATGGATGTTAAGTCCCATAGTGCTCAGAGCCATTTGAGTCCCTCCATTCACGCCTGTCGCGACACCACTGGAGGCGGGCTGCACGATGTTGGGGCGTGAGCGGAAGACGGCCTAACGGTGTGCGGGACCGTAGCCCAGCTTCATGGAGACGGTTGCGAATGGTCCTCGCCGATACCCCAGGAGCAACAGTGTCCCTAATTTGCTGGGAAGTGGCGGTGCGGTCCCCTACGGCACTGCGTAGGATCCTACGGTCTTGGCGTGCATCCGTGTGTCGCTGCGGTCCGGTCCCAGGTCGACGGGCACGTGCACCTTCCGCCGACCACTGGCGACAACATCGATGTACTGTGGAGACCTCACGCCCCATGTGTTGAGCAATTCGGCGGTACGTCCACCCGGCCTCCCGCATGCCCACTATACGCCCTCGCTCAAAATCCGTCAACTGCACATACGGTTCACGTCCACGCTGTCGCGGCATGCTACCAGTGTTAAAGACTGCGATGGAGCTCCGTATGCCACGGCAAACTGGCTGACACTGACGGCGGCGGTGCACAAATGCTGCGCAGCTAGCGCCATTCGACGGCCAACACCGCGGTTCCTGGTGTGTCCGCTGTGCCGTGCGTGTGATCATTGCTTGTACAGCCCTCTCGCAGTGTCCGGAGCAAGTATGGTGGGTCTGACACACCGGTGTCAATGTGTTCTTTTTTCCATTTCCAGGAGTGTATAACAAGGATAGAAAATCGGATGCACATAATTACCGGCCAATTTCACTGACATCGATTTGTTGTAGAATCATGGAATATATTTTGTGTTCAGACATAATGACCTTTCTAGACTCTGAGAAGCTCATCTGCAGAAACCAGCACGGTTTTAGGAAACAGCGGTCATGCGAGACACACCTGGCCCTCTTTGTGCATGATACACAACAGGATCTAGATACCGGCTCCCAGGTTGATGCCATATTTCTCGACTTCCGAAAGGCGTTCGACTCAGTTCCGCATTGTCGCTTGCTACACAAAGTGCGCGCTTACGGTCTAACCAGTAACATATGCGGTTGGATAGAAAGTTTTCTAACAGACAGGGAGCAGTATGTCGTCCTGAACGGGGTAACTTCAACAGAAACAAGAGTTACTTCAGGTGTGCCCCAGGGCAGCGTAATAGGTCCTCTGCTTTTTACGATTTACATAAACGATCTGGTTGATGGTACTGACAGCGGCCTTAGACTGTTTGCCGATGACGCTGTAGTCTACAGGAAAGTAGTATCACACGAAAGTTGTGAACATATCAATGAGGATTTGCAGAAAATAAATGCGTGGTGTGATAACTAGCAGTTATCTCTCAATATTAGTAACTGTAACCTACTGCGTATAACAAGGCGAAAATCCCCGTTAATGTATGAGTACAAAATAAATTATCAGTCTTTGGAAGCGGTAACATCAGTCAAGTATCTGGGTGTGACTATTCGAAATGATCTCAAATGGAATGATCAGATTACACAAGTAACGGGTAAGGCGAACTCTAGATTGCGGTTTATGGTAGAATCCTGAAGCGATGCAGTCCTTCAGCAAAGGAAATAGCTTACAATACGTTAGTTCGTATAGTCTTAGAGTATTGTCCGTCTGCATGGGCCCCTTACTAGTTGCGTCTTATTCAAGAAATTGAGAGGGTCCAAAGAAGAGGGGCAAGATTTGTGACTGGTACATTTATCCATCACGAGAGCGTTACAAATCTCATAGAAAGTTTGAAGTGGGACACACTTGCAGATAGACGACGCGCTAAATAGAAGGGGCTGCTCACTAAATTCCGAAATCCAATCTTCACCGAGGATGTAGAGCATATATTATAACCAGCAAATTTCAAGTCGCGTAATGATCGCCATTCAAAGATAAGGGAAATAAGAGCTCGTACTGAGGTGTTCAGACAGTCGTTTTTCACTCGTGCGATCTGCGAGTGGAACAGAGGGGGGGAATATGACTTTGGCGCGAACTGTGCCCTCCGCCACACACCGCTTGGTGGCTAGCGGAGTATATATGTAGATGTAGGATTCGAACCTGCCACCGTAGCAGCAGCGCGGTTCCGTACTGAAGCGCCTAGAACCGCTCGGCCACAGCGGCCGGCGTAGATGAGTCCACATAGACAGAATGTATAGGGTGTCACTAGTACCTGCTTTTTGTTGTAGCCCCTGAAACACTTATCACTGGCACATCCTATCACGTAGTACGCTTCATACTAGGTTAACGTTTGTCGTACGCCATCTTCATGGTGTTGCAGTTTTAGTGCACAACATTGTACTTTTCTTTGCTGTCCATCTTCTAGCTTATTTGCGGAATACTGCTGCAAATGTGGGTGAAACTATAGCCTTATGCAACGGTTAATTTATTCTGAACAACAGTCATGCTCGCCCCCGTTGTACACATTTGGCTCTTTAAACCGAGTGTCGTTGCAGACTATGCAGCCGGCCTGAGCGGGCCGCGGCCGGAGGGAAGCGTGGGCCTTCCAACGAGGAGTGATCGCCCACTGCTGCAGGTGCGGCCCGGCGACCTCGTCCCGGCCTTGCAGACACCCACCAGCGCCAGCTTCCAGTCTGGCAGAGCCTGCTGCTGGAGGATGGCCGGCCATGTCGCCGTCTCCTCCCAACTTCTGATGGACTGTACCTTCCCACTCAATATCAGTCAAAATATATTCCACAGACCGTGTTGGACAGTTTCAATGTATTCAAAGAACGACATAACGGAACCACCCATAGCTGCTGTAGTAATGTATCCTGATTCGCGAACAACTGCACTGTCCAGTCACATTTGAGTGATCGCATGTCAAAAGCGTCAATAACCACATTTTGCACCGCGGACCGCTGCGAGACGTGTAGGAAGAGAGTCACTGAGGTTCTGAAAGGTACCGACAGGGATGTGGAGCCATGCCGACTGCAGTGGCGTGGTCAGCTGTGCTACATCTACATCTACATCTACATCTACATGGTTACTCTGCAATTCACACTTAAGTGCCTGGCAGAGGGTTCATCGAACCATTTTCATACTACTTCTCTACCATTCCACTCTAGAATGGCGCATAGGAAAAAGGAACACGTAAAGCATTCCGTTCGAGCTCCAACTTCTCTTTTTTTATTGGTTCAAAAGGCTCTGAGCACTATGCGACTTAACATCTGAAGTCATCAGTCGCCTAGAACTTAGAACTAATTAAACCTAACTAACCTAAGGACATCACACATCCATGCCCGAGGCAGGATTCGAACCTGCGACTGTAGCGGTCGCCCGGTTCCAGACTGTAGCGCCTAGAACCGCACGGCCACTCCGGTCGGCGTCTTTTTTTTTTTTATTACGATGAACATTTCTCCCTACGTAGGTGGATGTCAATAAAATACCGGCCGCTGTGGCCGAGCGGTTCTAGGCGCTGCTGCTACGGTCGCAGGTTCGAATCCTGCCTTGGGCATCGATGTGTGTGATGTCCTTAGGTCAGTTAGGTTTAAGTAGTTCTAAGTCTCGAGGACAGATGACCTGAGATGTTAAGTCCCGTAGTGCTTCGAGTCATATGAACCATTTTTATCAACAAAATATTTTCGCATTCGGTAGAGAAAGTTGGTGACTGACATTTCGTAAATAAATCGCGCCACAAAGAAAACCGCCTTTGTTTCAGTGACTGCCACCCTAACTCGCGTATCATATCGGTGACACTCTCACCTCTGTTGCGCGATAACACGAAACGAGCTGCCCTTCTTTGCACCTTTTCGATGTCCTCCGTCAATCCTACCTGGTAAGGATTCCACACCGCGCAGCAATATTTCAGCAGACAAGTGTAATATAGGCCGTCTCTTTAGTGGGCTTGTCGCATCTTCTAAGTGTACTGCCAAGAAAGCGCAGTCTTTGTTTCGCCTTCCTCACAATATTATCTATGTGGTCTTTCCAATTTAAGTTGCTGGTAATTATAATTCCTAAGTATTTAGTCGAATTGACAGCCCTTAGATTTGTGCGATTTATTGTACACCCAAAATTTATCGGATTTCTTTTAGTTCAAATGGCTCTGAGCACTATGGGACTCAACTGCTGAGGTCATTAGTCCCCTAGAACTTAGAACTAGTTAAACCTAACTAACCTAAGGACATCACAAACATCCATGCCCGAGGCAGGATTCGAACCTGCAACCGTAGCGGTCTTGCGGTTCCAGGGATTTCTTTTAGTACCCATGTGGATAACCTCGCACTTTTCCTTGTTTAGTGCCAATTTACACTTTCCGCACCATACAGAAATTCTCTCTAGATGATTTTGTAAAAGGAATTGATCGTCTAATGATTACAGCGTCATCTGCGAACAATCTAAGGGGGCTGCTCAGATTATCACCTAGATCATTTATGTAAATCAGGAACAGCAGAGGGCCTATGACACTACCTTGCGGGAAGGCAGATATCACTTCTGTTCTGCTCGATGGTTTACCGTCTATCACTACGAACTGTGACCTCTCTGAGAGGATATCACGAATCCAGTCACACAACTGAGACGATACTCCATATGCACGCAATTTGATTAATTGCTGGGTTCCTCGGCTGAGGATCCATGGTGCGAACAACCCGATCGAGATGATCCCACAGATTCTCGATTGGGTTAAAATTCCGCGAGTTGGGAGTACTGTAATCCCATCCTGGTGTTGTTCGTACCTGTCACGTGCACTGCGAGCTGTGTGACAAGTTGCATTGTCCTGATGGTCGGTGCCATTGTGCCGAGGAAAAAACTAACTCCATGTAGGGATGGACATGACCCCAAGGATAGAGGCATACTTGTGTCGATCCTTTGTGCCTTTCCATGTGTTCGCCCCTCAAATTTCTCCCTCATATCACAAAATTGTCGTCTGATGTAGCACAAACTGAAAAAATAAATTCATTTTAAAGCACAGTTTCGTATATAATTTATATTCAAAATCTTACACCTGTGTCACAGAATAAATTGTACATCGAGAATACTTTACACAAGTTTAAGGGAAGAAATGCTTCCGATAATTATTACAGTATTTAAAGAACATCAAAATATGAACAGGATGAAATGAACAAACAGTGCATGAGTCTATGTTAATCAACTCAACTGTAAAAAGCTAAGGAGCATATTATTAGCAAAATGAGAAATATGCAAAAGTGAAATGCCAAAATGAGCACTTCTCAATTGGGAGTAAATCAAAACAATCAGAATGGCTGAAAGATAGCACAATAACATAAGCCAAAACGAATAAGAGCTAAGCAAATAAGAGAATAGGCAAAAATGAGATGCCAACAAAATGAGAGCTGGCCGAACTCCGTCGGCACTTATATACGGTTGCGCTCGTGGCGGCACCTCGCGGCCCGTACGCAACACGCGCGCCTGCGATCGCAATGCACTCTTAGCGCTCGCGGCGGCGTCTAGCGGCCCGTACGCAAGTTGTGCAATTGCTGTCGCAGGTCGACCCTTAATCTATGATGTTACAAAGGCTACCTGTCGTCATTGAGTTGACGTCCAGTTGACGTCCAGTTGCCGTACTTACGTGCAAATTCCACATTTCCGCAGCCGCCGTTGAATAACAATCAGCATGGGCACATCAACCAGGCGTCGGCTGCCGAGGCTGTTGGTAGACCCTTCGTTCATTCGGGCGGCCAGTTGCTCACCAGTAGCACGTCTCATTTTCAAAAAACGGCTTCAGCTGTAAGTACTTTATTTAGGAGGGTAATCCCAAAAGTAAGATCTTTTAGTTTTTTATAAGTACATAGACCTGTTTATTTCTACAATGGTTTACATCAGTTTACAGCTTGAACACTTAGCTACTTTTCGACATAATCACCATTTCTGTAGATGAATTTTTGTAGACACTGTGGAAGTTTTTGTATGCCCTTGTCATACAGCTCGTCGCCATGCTGTTCAGAAAGTTATGAACCACTTCTCTCACCTCGCCGTCGGTACTGAATCGCCGGGACCACAATTAACGCTGACAGGTACTGTGATACTGTGAAAAAACTCAAACGGGCAATTCAGAACAGGAGAAGAGGAATGTTGAGCAAGGGCGTACACATTCTCCATGACAACGCTCGCCCACACATCACTCGGCAAACCGTTGCTCTCCTGCAACAGTTTCAGTGGAACATAATTACCCACCCACCCTATAGTCCTGACTTGGCGACCAGTGACTATCACCTGTTCCCTAGGTTAAAAGAACATTTGGCTGGAAACCGACTGAGCTCCGACGACGAGGTGAAAGAAGGGGTTCATAACTTTCTGAACAGCATGGCGGCGAGCCAGTATGACATGGGCATACAAAAACTGCTACAGCGTCTACAAAACTGCATCGATAGAAATGATGACTATGTCGAAAAATAGTTAAATGTTCACGCTCTAAACTGATGTAAACCATTGTAAAAATAACCAGGTCTATGTACTTATAAAAAGATAGGAGACCTTACTTTGGGAATTACCCTCGTATAAACTCGACCGGTTTTGCAGCATTTACAAAACAATACGAAGTTTTCGGTAGTTGTGCGCCTATTCGCCTGTACACATCTCCGCAGCCGCCTTTCACCGCTGTCATAGGTTGCACGTGATGCGCCACTACAGCCAAGGCGCCTGTTTTGGATAGCGTCATTTTACCATGCACGGCATACTTTAACCGAGGTGGCAAGTGAACAGTTGAAAAACTTAGCCATTTCGGAGATCCTTGCACCCTTGGCCCGAAAACCATTGACCATAACCTTCTCGACGTCAGATAAATCGCTCCGTTTCCGCATTACAACGACTGCATTATTTCCGCGTCCCCCCGACACGCTTTATACTCCCTCCACTGCTAGCGATGTCATCTGCCACGTCTGAGAGGTTATTGCACGTTGACGCCGATCGTAGGCGGTGGTCACATTGACGTGACTGGACTGTGTACTTTCGGTCAAATGACATTCTCCAAGTTAAGGAGGAACATTACATAAGGTCAAAGGAAGGTTTCTTTGTGTCAAATGCATAACTATTGGTCCGTGCTTTATTGATGGTCGATGTCCGAAACTAAACGTTCTTCAGGGTCCGTCAGTGCGCATCCATAGATTCTGTCAGCTTGTCAGACTGCCAGACGAGAAAAGCGACTTCGACCCTCAATTAATTTTTCTTACGGAAGGACTGGAACTGAACCCACAACTAGGGAACTCCTGCACTGAGATACGAAGGATCATGCTTCGGAAGCCATCCTAAACGGTGTTATAATATGCCATGCTGCTCCATTATACGTCCAATGACACCGTGTGAAATAGATGACCATGCGCTCTGCCGGCAGATCACTCTAACTAATGTAGCCTGTGTAGCACATTATTATTTTTATAATATTCATGCGTACATTTGGTAATACAATAAAAAAGAAAAACAAGAACGATGAAAAGTAGGTCCTTTCGAAAAACACGCATTTCCAATTTTATACTGTTGCTGTCTAACATGTAATGTGGTCAGCTGAAGCACAACAACCATCACCAAATAGTCGATTCTCGATCATCTCAGGTTCAGGGGGCCTCAGGAATAGTTCGAATAATTGAGACTCCTACTTAATCAAAGTCTGAGACATTGGGGTGGAATCTGGGAAAAGTCGAAATAAGGGTAGCCCCACAAACAGAACGTTAAAATACAGTACTGTAATTTCAATGACATCCGCTTACCTTTAGAAAAGAGAAGCAGAGAGTAACACCTAGGACTCAAAGTTGGTATTTTAAATGTTTTATTACATTTTATTACTGTAAAATTTCAACAGAAAGATAAATTCCTTTACAAAATAAAATAATAGTTCCGTTATGTACTTTTGGAAGTTTGTTTTTAGCAAAAAGAAAAAAATTCAACTATCTTTCTCTGCTTCAGTGACCTGCAGCGTGTCTGGCCAATCGCATTTTCTGTGTGACCAAACCTGAAAATACATCATCATCTACTGTTCGAAGGATGTACATGCTCGACGACTTTGCCGCTTTTGGCTCACGGATGGAATCGGCTCTACTTCTTCTTCTTCTTCTCGAGGTCGATTTTGTCAGCCCGAACAGCCTACGTTTCAACGTCAGTCAGGGTACCATAGAAATGGCAGATCAGACGCGCTCTCGGCCCCACCTCTACAGTACAGCGTGTGGAAACGGAAGAAGTCACGCAGGAAGAGATGGTCACTGCCTATATACCGTATACTGGCGCATTGTCGGGGAAATACGACGAATTTTGAGGGAACACTGAATAGGAACTGTCTTTTGGCCACCCAATAAAACACAAGCATTATTGGGAAGTGTGAAAGACGATCTCGGTTTGCGGAAGACTTTATTACAACAGGAATTAATATACGATCAGAAAGTATAACTTTAGACCAAACATATACCAGATTCCATTTCAGTGTTGGAAGACTTATATTGGACAGACAGTGCCCACCATCGAAGATCGTTGCCGAGAACATCAGAGGCACACTCGACTTAGGTACGCCAACAAGTCGGCGGTCGCAGAGCACTGGCCGGCCACGTTGGCCGAGAAGTTCTAGGCGCTCAGTCCGGAACCGCACGACTGCTACGGTCGCAGGTTCGAATCCTGCATGTCCTTAGGTTAGTTAGGTTTAAGTAGTTCTAAGTTCTAGGGGTCTGATGACCACAGAAGTTAAGTCCCATAGTGCTCAGAGCCATTTGAAGCATTTTTTTGCAGAGAACCGTTTGTCCGAAAATCACGAAAAGGACTACCAACATACCAAGGTCTTGGCACAGATATCTAAATACTGGGACAGCTTCGTTAGAGAGGCTATCGAAATTCGTACCAGAGACGGCCTCATCAACCGAGATTGCGGCTATAACCTCAGCAAGGCATGGGAACCAGCATTTAGTCTAATTAAAAATACGCTCAGCAAAGAATACTAACGAGCGACCACGGCGGACGAGGCAGTTACACCGGCGCCACCACAGACGCCGACGCCAGCGTCACAGCGACTGCCAACGCGCGGCCGCTGGCGCGGAGCGCGGAGAGAACGCCTTGCAGGGGGGGGAGCCGCTCGCCCTCAGGAGAACCTGTCCCATGGAGTGGGACGGCGAAATACCTAGGGGTTACCCTAGACCGCAGGCTCACCTGGAAGCATCACATCCGTGATGTGAAAGGGAGAGCAATAGGACGCCTTCACGGCCTGTATCCGCTGCTAAACCCGCAGTCGTCATTGCCACCGCAACACGGCATCACGCATTACCTAACATTGGTTCACGCACTGTTAGAGTATGCGGCCGTGGTCTGGGGGAAAGCAGCAGATGCTCACATTGTGACTCTGCAGCGGATGCAGAACTGCGCCCTGAAGACTGCTATGCATCTTCCGAGGCGCTTCTCGACGCGCCAACTCCACGAGGACACCGGGATCCTGCCTCTCCGAGAGAGGTTTCGCGCCATCGCCAGGAAGTTCTACGAGAAGACGGGACGCTCCCGCAACCGGCTCATCCGTGAACTGGGCCAACAACCTCATCACAGGCCAACCACGCGTTGGCCTGACATGCTGAGGGATTAAGTTTTATTAATCCCTCAACAGAGTGTGTCTTTCTCTTTTTCAGGTTACACCAGCTAGGACCAGAGTGGTGATGTATCTTTCTCTCTTTTACAGGAACCGCAGGAAGGACAAACCTTGTCTAAACTGCGTCACCTCGAGCCAAGGACGGGCTCGTCTTTGCAGCGTCAGCGTCAATGTCAGGAGCTCAGCCTGCGTCATGCACTCCGCTGATCGACTCCCTGCGGCTCACTTCGTTACCGTAGGTCGCTTACGCCACTAGCCCATCGCAATGTCCGGACGTAGGAAAGAAAGAAGAGGCAAGATCGCTGCCGCCGTCGAGCTCCTGCTAAAGGCAGTCGGAAGCAACGGTAGCGGCAACAAGAAGAAGAAGCCTGTGGCGCAATTACAGTGCTATAAGTGTCACAAGATCCGGTAGTGTGTGTGAAGTGCGGGAAACCGCACGATACACGCAACTGCGACAAACCAAGCGGCACCGCGTGAATTGCAGCGGCGCGCACGCCGCAAACTCGCGCGCAGCTGCGGCTACCTGAAGTAATGGCAGCGCAGAATGGGGTTACCACACATGAAGAGGTGGCCCAAGAAGACAAGGTGGACACCCCGCCCTCCTGCTCAAGCAGGGGAAGCGAGCCGCACCACAGCTAAGATGACGACGGCGTGTTCCGCGAAATGTTGCGGAAAGCCAGCGATGACGCCATTGCCGCGCTCAAATCCGCCATGGCGGAAGAGAGGGTGGCCCTGAGGGCGGGACTCGATGAGATGCGTCGCGAGCTGACACAAGTGACGGTAGTCATGTACCTCGCATCTCGCTCGAGACCTGAAGAGGCGCTGACACCCCACCCCCCTCCACCCCAGTATGGGGGTAAATGCGGAAACGCAAACGACCTTCTCCCTGGTCTACGCGGAAACGCAGTCTGCTAGGGAGGTGGTCATGGAGCCGGGGACACACGCCGATAGTACGAAGACGGTTCCCTTGGAAACAACCACCCCTTCTGACTCTGCAGATACGCAGACAGCAGAAGAGACGCCCACGGAGACAGAGAGAGGAGAAGACGAGCCGTACTTCGAGTGCCCGCCCTCCCCAACAAGAATTGTGTGGGGGAGGTACTCACCAAGATTGCAGACTCCCTTCGAGATGGCAGCTATCCCCACCACCCGCACTGTTCACGGAAACCGATATCCCTCCCCTCCCACACAAACCCTATTCATCCAATGGGAGTGTGAACCCCTAAACCAGAAGATCAAAGGGAGGGAACTCGTCTGGCTTGCGGATCTGGAGCTAATAAACTGCTACCCGATCTTCACCGACGCCGACTGGAGGTACATGACGAAACAAGCCATCCTGTACGTCAAACAGTACTCGCCGCCAGTGGACCACTCAAGTCTGACCAAAATAGAGTTTGGACAGCCAGGAAACAACAACAAGAAGAAGAATAAGAAGCCGCTAGAGACATCTGGCCGTTTATTCTTTGTTCCAGATAACCCAGAGGCCCAGCCAAAACAAGAGGAAAAACATCTCGACCAATCAGGAGTAGGGGAGGAACAGCTTCTCACAGCTTAAACTCCTATGAGTCGGGTCAAGGATAAGGCCCGTCATGTTAGCGCTAGCTCAGGAGCTCAGTTCGTCAGCACACCAGACGATGGCGACATGTCCGAAATATTGTGCACGTTGGACACCCATGGACTGAAATACGCCACAAACGTAAATTTTCCTAGGACTAGCGGAAAGAAACTTTCTGGACTGCCCTTATGTACCGTTAAGGTAAACGTACTGAACGAAAGTGCCACTGGCGTAGTGACCAAGGTATTTGGCTTAGGAGAAAAGCTGTGTTCGATTCCTAAGTGCATTTTATTTTTTTTAATTGATATATCTTCTTTTACAAAATCGGTAGGAAAATAACGGTTAATAAAGTAAGTAAATCAATAAAGAATAACAAGGTAAGCGGTTAAATTCCTCAAACTACTTGGATTAGCGAACAATTAAAATTCTAAGCCTCGTTATATGTAAACACTTCCGAGTAAGAGTGCTTAGAAGACGAGCATTAGCCGGCCGAAGTGGCCGTTCGGTTCTAGGTGCTGCAGTCTGGAACCGTGAGACCGCTACGGTCGCAGGTTCGAATCCTGCCTCGGGCATGGATGTGTGTGATGTCATTAGGTTAGTTAGGTTTAACTAGTTCTAAGTTCTAGGGGACTCATGACCTCAGAAGTTGAGTCCCATAGTGCTCAGAGCCATTTGAATCATTTTTGAACAAGACGAGCATTCTACGCACTTGATCGCACAAAGGAGAGAAACGATCTCTTACCGCAGTTGCGATACAGGGCGCAGAAAAATTGTGCCACGAAATTTTAACCCTGCATAGCTGATGCCAGTAGGAACCAAAATTACTAATGTTGTGTAGGTCGCCAAGCACAATTTTTAAACTACGGAAACTTGACGCGACGCGCTCCGATTGGCCGCGGGACTGCCCTGTTGCCGGATGCTCTGGACAACACTTGTCCGCGAATGCTTTGCCTGCCGGAGATCGCGATGTATCCAAGCGGCCCGCACGCTCGTTGGCAGCGCGCCAGCCTTCCACTCTGGGGGCCAGGGGGCGAATCCGCCGGGGTCCCGACACATCTACTGTAGCTTCATGATAAGACGTACTGAGAACAAACCCATCAACAGCTGTTATTTTGCGTACAGAAAGTCTTTCACTTATTGTGTCGTTCCTGAAAAGACCCTTTCTTGTAGCTAGGACATTTTTTACTTAAAGCAGGTGCTCAAAATGGCGACCGGTGTTCGAACTGGTGACCCTCTGACGCAACACAAGCTTGGTAACGTCGAACGGTGTTTTGCCGAACTCTTTCAAAGATTCCTGGCGTTGCCCTGATGTGATTGGTGGCATATTGAATGCGATCCATTAATTCCTCTTCGTTTCTAGTTGGTTCGCATCCGGGTGGGTGAACTAGAACCTTGAAGAATCCCCGCAGGAAAAAGTCTAGTGGCGTGAGGTCTGGTGATCGCGGAGGCCATGTCCTACGACACCTCTGCCAGCTACCCAGCCGTCGAAGAGTTCACTTAACCCTTTCGGCCACGAATTAGTTTCTTCTGAAAATAAAAATCATGGCTTTGTTGTCCAGTTCTTCGAGTTAAATTATGATTTTTCAGATGTATACAATACTCAGAGGTGCCTCTCCCCCCATCCCCCCCCCCCCTCCTCAAGGTTGGATACAACATTGTGTTCAAGTGGGTGCAGTATAAGTCGAAAAGTTAAAGTATTTTATTTGATTTTTTTTCACCACAATACATAAATTACGCAAAGCTTACTTATTGATTACATACAGAAACTATGCTTTTACAATTGTGAAGAATGATAATCAAAGAAACAACTTTTTTATACCCAGACATTACATTTTACACTATAAAATTTGGTATTGCCTTTGCAACCCGGTTTCTTCCACCTGTCAAATGATTTTTTATCGCTGAGCGCTGGAAGATGCCCAACGTTGTCCAAACGAACATCAGCTTCTGGACGAACTTCCGCATTGACTCGTTTTGAAGTACTTGGAGATGGCATTGGACTCTCACTAATGTGCCGCCTCCTTTTCCCGGCTGCTAGCTTATCGATACTACTGGCCATTAAAATTTCTACATCACGAAGATGACGTGCTACAGACGCGAAATTTAACCGACAGGAAGAAGATGCTGCTATATGCAAATGATTAGCTTTTCAGAGCATTCACACAAGGTTGACGCAGGTGGCGACACCTAAAACGTGCTGACATGAGGAAAGCTTCCAACCGATTTCTCATACACAAACAGCAGTTTAACAGTGGACGTTACATTTCAGATGTGTTACGACCCGTGGCTCTACCCTTCATTCGATCTCTGCGAAACCCTACATTTCAGCAGGATAATGCACGACCGCATGTTGCAGGTCCTGTACGGGCCTTTCTGGATACAGAAATTGTTCGACTGCTGCCCTGGGCAGCACATTCTCCAGATGACTCATCAATTGAAACTCACCAATTGAAAATGTCTGGTCAGTGGTGGCCGGGCAACTGGCTCGTCACAATACGCCAGTCACTACTCTTGATGAACTGTGGCGTCGTGTTGAAACTGCATAGGCAGCTGTACCTGTACACGCCATCCAAGCTCTGTTTGACTCAATGCTCAGGCGTATCAAGGCCGTTATTATTGTGAGAGGTGGTTGTTCTGGGTACTGATTTCTCAGGATCTATGCACCCAAAAAAAGGTTCTCTGCAGAATAGGCGAGAGAAAGAGTGTATGGAAACCACCGGCAAGGAGAAGAGACAGGATGGTTCGGCATCTGTTAAGACATCACAGAATAGCTTTCATGGTACTAGAGGGAGCTGCTATAGACGGTGAAAACTGTAGATGAAGATCTTGGAATACATACAGCAAATAATTGAGGACGTAGGTTGCAAGTGGTACTCTGAGATGAAGAGGTTAGCACAGGAGAGGAATTCATGGCGGGCCACATCAAACAAGTCAGAAGACTGATGACTCAAAAAAAATAAAAAAAAAAAAAAAAAAAAAAAAAAAAAAAAAGGCGACCTATCACGTTTGATTCAAAAACTGACGATCAGTCCCTCTTGGACGTCAGATAAACAGCTCCGTTTCCGCGTTACAACAAGTGCGCCGTTTTCCGCGTTCTCCCGACAAGCTCCGTATACCATCCACTGCTAGTGCAGCAGTCTGTGAGTGGCTATTGCACGATGAAGTCGAACATAGGCACTTTGAAATCGAAAATAGGCGGTGTTCATGTTAATCTGACTGGACCGGGTATAAACAATTTAAACTGTTGGCCAACAGTTGCTACTCCATCCAGCAATGTGCTGCGCTTGAATTTCGCAATCGTTCATCATGTCAACTGACAGAGAGCAGAAGCCGTTATCGGCCAAAACGTATTACAACAAAAGGTAAGATTTTTACATTGTTTCAAATGCTAAAAACAAGGCAAATTTTGTTTCTTATTTATAAGAGTCCCTAGTAACAACTAATCATAGTCAATATTGAATAATGAAAACATGTGTCCTCGGACACCGGAAGAAAGCAAAGACAGATGCGCGACGCGGGAGCGGCAGTTTCAAAGGTGGCGCCACCTGACGTCACCAGTGCTGCCGCGGGCAGTAGCTCCGCTAGCTGCCCGAGTCGACATACGCGCGCGCGCGCGCGCGCGTCGCATTGGGCCTATCTGATTGGCTGCTGATGATGTCATCATGCCTATATAAGTGAGAAACCTATATAAGTGAGAAACCGTAGCATCCCCGGTAGTCAGTGAACCCCTGACGACGATGGCGGAGATAGTCATCGAAAGCTCGAGGATTTTATTCGAACTGACGCGGCTTGTAGTTATGAGACTACACATGCACACATTTGCTGGCAGCAGGCGTGCTGTGGATGTGTGTTTCAAGTCTAACACCACACGAATTGATGGCCACCCTGAATGAAGAGAATGATATTCTAGATGCAAATATCATGCTATAGCCATCGGAACATTCAGATTTTAGAGACGCTCCTCCCGAAGACAAAGAGTGTGATACCAGTCATCCGATAGGACCAACAGCTTCGTGGACCTTCAGGGCTTGGCGTGAGTAAAATGTTACCAATAATGAGGGTCAACAATTAAGCACTGACGTAAATGAAGGGACAGATGATATAATTTCTCCAGTACTACGCTCTGAAATGTACAATCGGGCAGTTGTTGTGCTAACAATTATTCCACTACAACCACTTCTCAAATTTCCTCAAAAGTGTATACAAATATAAAAATAAATCACAGTTACCATCCATCCTCTTGTGAAAGCAGAAAAGCACAGAACGTACATGTAGCCAGCCAAAATGGCGACAGGAAGATATTTCACTTTAGAATAATTCTAAAAGTTTTTGATGAAGAAGTTGTTTGTTGTCATTACGTCTTGCAATTACAATTATGCCAAAGAAAATGGGAACCACTTATTCAAGGTTTCTGAAAGAAATATAAAAGGTTCGTCTATGTTTGGTGTCAACGAGCAATACCACTTGCTGACGGAACGTGGCAGCACTAGTAGTGAAGGGAATATAAAGAGTGTCACTTGTCAGGGGGTGGAGGGGGAGCGGGCGGGGGTGGAGGGGGGGGGGGCGGACGAGGAAGCAGTGCAGTCGTTGTCGTAATGTTGAAATGTAGTGATTTTTCTGACGTTGAGAAAGGCATGATCATTGGTTTTCTGGCCAAGGATGGAAGCATTTCCGAAATGGCTAACTTCGTAAACTGTTTGCATGATGCCGTGGTTAAAACATACCATGCACGGCAAAACGGCGCTATCCTAAACTGGCGCCAAGTCAACTGTCGTGCACCATGGACCGTACATAAGGAGGATGAACGACATCCGCGGAAATACGTACAGGTGAACAGATGTGCAACTGAGCACCTAGATGAACCAAGGGGATACCCACAGCGTCTCCTCAACGACCACTCAGGAATGCTGCTGCGTATGGACCCCTGCAGCAGGCGCCTGATACATGCACCCATGCTGACGGCTGTCCATCGACTACGAAAGCTGGAGCTGGCACGCGACTTCTGAAACTGGACATCCGCCGAGTGGCGACAGGTGGCCTTTTCAAATGAAGCACTGTTATACTCCATCAGACAAACGGCCTTTGGCGTGTACGGCCTTGCAACAATCGTCGGAAGCGTTCAGGCAGGAGAAGGGAGTTTTATAGTCTGGTGACTGTTTCTGTGGTATTCCCTGATTGATTTCGTCATTCTGGAAGGTGCAATGGATCACCACGAGCGTGCATCTATCGTTGAGGACCATATCCACTCTTATATGCAGCTTGTTTTTTCCTGGGTGCGATAGTATATACATGGGGGAGTTGGAAAAAAAGTTTCTCCTGTCGACTGCGGTCAGAGTTGTGTGTGAAAGGAAAAAAAAGAGAATGTGACTTTAAACATAAGACATTTTATTTTTCTACATAATTTCCAAGTACAGTGAGCCATTTGTCATACCGCTTTATAAAGCCTTCTAGGAAAAAATCAGGGCGTTGCATACAGAAGAAGCGTTGAACGGCTTGTTTGACGTCAGCATTGGTGCCAAAGCGCATTCCGCCGAGAGTCTTCTTCAAAGCAGGAAACAGATGGAAGTCACTTGGTGCGAGATCCGGACTATAAGGCGGATGGTGTAGGCGCTCCCAACCAAGAGTTGCAATATGGTTTTGCGTTGCTGTCGCCGTGTGTGGTCTCGCATTGTCATCCAACAACAGAACGCCAGACCTGAGAAGGCCAGGCCGCTGTTTCCGAATCATCTCTTTCAGTTTCGACAGAGTAGCACAGTACCGCGCAGCATTGGTGGTTGCATCCTCCGGAAAGTCCAGCAGCAAAAGTCCTTTCACGTCCCAGAAAACGGTGAGTAGCACTTTACCTGCAGACGGAGTGCTTTTTAACTTCTTTCGGACAGGTGATGTGGGATGTTTCCACTCCATGGATGCGGCCCTCGATTCGGGAGTGTAATGGTGGACGCACGTTTCGTCCCTCGTCACAATCCGAAACAGAAGGTCATTGCCAGATTCATGGAAACGAACGAGCTGTTCCAGGCTGAACGCGATGCGTTGTTCCATGTGTCGGGGTCAGTTGGCGGGGCACCCATCGTGCTCACACCTCCCTGTATCGAAGAATGTCGTGGATGATCTCGTGACGTCGCTCATGTCCAAGTTCTGCCGCTACTCCATCGATGGTGATGCGCCGGTTCGCTTTAATCATCTCATCCACCTTCCTGACATTTGCATCTGTAGTGGCCGTGCTGACGTCCATCACTGAATTGCTGGCACCATCTCCGCACCATTTGCCTCAACATCACACAAGACCCATTTACCTCAACAAGGTGGTTATGAATTTCTATGTCTGATACTACACGTGCCCATTCACAGCGGATAACAGCTCTCACTTCCGCCTTTGACCACGACTCCAAAACGAACCTTCTCTCCATAGCTCCTGGAAAAGACTGAGCGGCTGGCCTCCGCTTTGCGCAGGCACTGCGACAGCCTCTGCCCAATGGTGTATCGGTGTTTTGCACGTGCTCGTTCACCTGCCGTGTCGTCTTTCGCCCATATCACACAACTCTGTCCACAGTCGACACGGGAAACTTATTTTCCAACTCCACCTCGTACTACGGGGCAACGCAACGTATCACGCAGCTCACATTATACGTTAGTGATTTGTAGAGCACCAGGGTAAGTTTACCGTAGTCCCCCCGCACCAAAAAACACTGGATTAAAACCCAGTTGAGAATCTCTGGGACACCTTGATCGGTCTGTTCGCGCCATGGATCCTCAACTGAAACCTGGCGCAGGTGGCCATGGCTCTGGAGTCGACACAGCTCCACATCCCAGTCAATACCTTCCAGATCCTCAGTCTCTTCATGCACGTCCATGTTGCAAAAGGTGGTTACTCACACTTTTGACAGGTGGTCACATTAATGTGACTGATCGTGTACTATCTCACGTTGAATGACGTATTGAGAGGAATCCATTGAAATTCATCCACCATATCTCAAGAGCTATGAATAGGAATATGTTTACAGACGTTTTGAAATAGTTCTGTGCCTTTGACAAGCGTGCCACGATACGACCTTTGTCGACGGTGCTAAATGAAATTATGTTAATGATGCTGATGAAAGTCTGGTTCCTTCCTTTGGTAGTCACAGCACGAAACGACAGGTCGTCCATGGAGCGGTGGATGCAAGCAGGGGTCCGAAGGAGTCGGTCCTCGGTCCCTTGAAGTACACCCTCTACACTACCGATGAGCCGCGTGTGGTAAATGTAGAACTGGTGCTTTACGTCGACGGTATACTGCTGTTCGCCAGCAGCATAAACGTCCAGACAATGAGACGTCAAGTACAACTCTGGCGTGAGGTCAGTCGCTTAACGGCGCGTGTCGGCGCGGGCCCGCCCGTTGCCAGCGCGTCGTAAGGCACGGAGGCTCGCACTGGGGCGTATCGCTTTCCAGTCGGGTGTGCCGCGGCAGTCCTCACAGGGAAAGTGATGCGTCTCTCATAGCCTCTCCTTCCCAAGTGGCTCTTTCCGCCTTCCCGTGGTGCCAGACGTTAAGCTCGGCATTCTGCCTTGCGACAAAAGGGAGAGCTGCGACCCAACCCGATGCGAAAGCGAAGGGTGCGTGGCACAGGGGGAGCTGTGTCAAGGGACCGAACATCAGTCCCTCTCTGTTCGCAGGGCACAGACCATCAGGTGTCCTGCATGCCGGAGACCTCGTTCGTCGGCGTGGGATCGAGGCGCGATTCGGCAAGTGTGCTTCGCCGCGCCCCTGGGTAACCGGGGCGTGTTCTGCCAAACCCAGGAGGTGGTGACATCGCCTGGGCCAGGTTAGATGGGTCCAGACCGCTGAACGACTGGGTGACCGACCCACCACCTGAGTAGGAGTGGTCCTTAGCTGAGAGGTGGATGCTCGGGCTAGGAAGCGGCGAAGGGCGAGAGGTGCATCCGCCTCTCCGGAGTGCGGGGTGCACTTGCCGAGGAGCGTCGAGTGAAATCGACGACGACGGAGCCACCGATGGGGACCAGTGCGCTGGCAACGGTGCGCTGAACCCTGCAGTTCGAAGAGTGCCCTTGGCCTTGGGGCAAGGCCGGTGGGCGAGCTGCCTCATGTCCCCCCCCCCCCCCCCATGCCAGAGGAGCCGGTCCGGGGCAAGAGACGGGCTCCCATTTCTTATCACTCGTTACTCATCATGGCGGCAACTGAAACGAGTGATTCTTGTGCGTCCAAACGCGCTTCTATTGCGCCTGATCCCTCTCCCCAGGACGAGCTGGGACAGGCAGAAGGTGAATCCGTGACACGAAGACACGGTAGAATTTCACTGCTCCTTGAGCAGAACGTCAAAAACGGCAAAATAAGATAAGCCGTTTTAACAATTATAAAAAATGAACTTACCGCATGGGCCATCGCCCACGCAAAACTTGAAGGCAGAGTGGAGGAGTTAGAAAAAGAAAACAACAGACTGAGAAACCAACCGATCAAGACCTGGGCGGCGGTGGCTGCGCAAGCGCCAACTAAGCCGCACACAACAAAGGAAACAATAGATAAAGCAGCCAAAAGAACAGACACTGCGGTCTTTCTCAGGACACTGCTTGGGCAAGACACCAGTGTTAAGAAAATCCAGGAGCTGTTTACAAAAACTGTTAACCCAGCTAAAGACAAAATTAAAATAAAGAGAATTAAATGGTTCAAATGGCTCTGAGCACTATGGGACTCAACATCTTAGGTCATAAGTCCCCTAGAACTTAGAACTACTTAAACCTAACTAACCTAAGGACATCACACACACCCATGCCCGAGGCAGGATTCGAACCTGCGACCGTAGCAGTCCCGCGCCGGACTGCAGCGCCAGAACCGCTAGACCACCGCGGCCGGCAAAGAGAATTAAACCCAGTAAAAATTCAGTAATTGTGGAAGTAGCCTCAGAGGAAGACAAAGATAAAATATTAAACAATCAGAAACTAAACTCACTGGTTAAATGTGAACCACCAAAGAAAAGGAATCCCTTAGTAATCCTTTATGACGTGCCAACTATAATGACTGATGACGAACTGACAAACACAATGAAAGAGCAAAATTTTGATGATATAAACGAGGAGGAATTTCGAAAGAGCTTCAAATTGAGATTCAAGACGCGGCCTCGAGGGCGTGATGTGGTTCATCACGTTGCTGAGGTCACGGCACCAATGTGGAGGAGAATCACAGCAATGGGCAGACTATATGTAGGATTTCATTCTGTTAACGTCAGAGACTACATCGTGGTACCTCGCTGCCACAATTGTGATGACTTGGATCACATCCTAAGGCTTTGTACCAGGGAGTCGGCCTGCACGAAATGTGGCACAAGTGGACACAACCGCAAAGACTGCAAAGCAGCAGCGGTCTGCATTCCCTGCAAAAACCGCGGGAAAAAGTCATGCGGAGCCTCGGGACGCAATTGCCCAACATACAGAATGTTGGAACAACGATTAATCTCAAAAATCGACTATGGCTGATTACAGCCCACCAAACAGGATGCCAAAGCATAAATCCCCAAGCAAGAGGAGGCGGGACGCTATGAGGGCAACCAGGTTTAAGAACTTCTTGCTGGCGCTTTCGGGTGCCACTAAGACAGAAATAATAGACAAGGCCATACAAACAGAGCCATATATGGTTGATATAAGCATACAAACAGATTTTCCCGTATTGAACACAGATCCCGCCCCTCAACGCCGGGAAACAAACCCGACAATCCATCTGAAGCGGCAAGGGCATCCTATGACTGCAATATCCCAGACAAAACCCAAAGAAAACCGACCCATCCAAGATAGTGCTGTCACAAGTACAAGCCTAAAGTCCACAACGCCGAACACTCCAGTGGTCAGATTGCCACCCGTGGACCCGGTAAGGGTATACCCCAACATCGAGTACACGATGCAACTGGCCAGGCTGGAAGAGCCGATCACCCTGGCCACTGCCTTACGGCATGTGGTCCGTGTAGGACACGAAGAGGGTAAGAAGGTAACCTTCTCGCTAATGGAGGCTGTAGACAGAATACAGCTCAAGTCAGTGAATCTCCCCACTGATTTCGGAGCCCTGCGGGACTTACTGAAAAAAGTTTTCGAGAGACGTGGTGAAAAGTTTGACCTTCAGAACATTTACGAACAGGCCGTACAGGCAAACAGACCAATTGCTTTCGACTGGAATAAGACCTGGCCGGACGACCACATACACACATACTTTCCATGACGACTGAGATAATTGTTGGACAGTTAAATACGCATAACAGTCGACTTGTTATGCAGGAGCTCCGCAAAGAGGTGGAGGAGAGGAGACTGGACGTGCTCTGCCTACAGGAGCCGTACTCCGAAGCTGGGAAAATAGCTTTTGCTGCCACTACTTGGCAAATTGTCAGCAGAGGTGAGGACCCTAGAGCAGCAATAGTAGTAACAAACAAACTCTTGAGGGTAATTACGCTCTCGCAATTTACAACTCGTCACTGCAACGTCGTGGAGCTTCAGTCCCCGATGGGAGAAATCATTCTCATAAATATGTATTTTCAATACGGAGATGAGATAGAACAACACTTAGAACATCTAGCAAGAGCTACCGCGGCGTTGCGGGGTCGAAAGATAATCATAACAGCTGACATCAATGCAAAGTCCCCCCTGTGGTACAGCGGCACCAGAGACGGAAACGGTGATAAAGTGGAAGCTCGTGGTGGCCAACAGGCCGGGCAATCCTCCTACATACACAGCAGGAGGAGGACAAGGCACGAATATAGATGTGACCCTTACATCACACAATGCAGCTAACCTAATAAAGAATTGGATAGCCGTAAGCAATGCCACCACGAGTGACCACAACTTAATAACCTTTAAGTGAAAGAGAGTGCCGCTGGACCATGGGGTGGGAGGTGCAATTTAACTATAACAAAGCAAATTGGGAACTTTTAGCAAGGGAGTGCGACATTCCTGCCTTACCAGAAGGTGACGCACATCAAGACCTAGACGTAGACGAAAGAGCCGAGGAACTGGTGGGTGCAGTACATAGAGCGGTGAGGGCCGCTGTACCAACCAGGAGGAAGGCCGTGGCGGCCTCGCCATCACCATGGTCGCCCGAATTAGAGGCTAAGGAGAGGCTAAGGAGAAACTACCAGCGCAGTGTCGTCTGGCTGGAAAGACAAAGATGGCAGTTGCAATACAGGGAGGTCAAACAAAGATTCCAGAAGGAGTTACGCGAAGTGAGAATGCGTAGCTGGGAAACCTACGTGCTGAACCAGCTGGCCTTAGATCCGTGGGGTCTCCCCTATAAATTAGTAAGGGAAAAAATCCGCTCTCCCCTGGAGTTATCAACAGTCAGGCGAGGGGACGGGATGACGGAGTCTTGGCAGGAAACTGCTGAGGTCCTTCTCCAGTCCCTGCTGCCTGACGACAATGCGGATGGAGAAACTGAAATCCAGAAGCAACTGCGTGACGCATATCTAGTGGACTATAACAACAACACGGCAGTCTACCCATTCTCGGAAGAGGAGGTGGCTGCACAAATAAGATCCCTAAAAAGAGGGAAAGCTCCAGGACCAGACGGCATTGTGGCTGAGGTGGTGCAATTTCTGGCACCCCAGTTAGTCGCGCCGTTGACCCACCTATTCAACGAATGTCTAAGACAAAGAAGGTTTCCCAAGAGGTGGAAAACCGCGAACGTGATAATAATTAAAAAAGGATCGGAGAAAGATCCAACCGAAGTTAAATCTTACAGGCCAATCTGCCTATTGGACCTATTCGGAAAGCTCCTAGAGAAACTGCTGGCTGACAGATTGACGGCCCACCGAGTACTGTGGGGGATGAGCAGCAGGCAGTTCGGCTTCAGGCCGGGGCGGTCGGCATCTGATGCCATCGCTCTGGCGTCTGAGGTCTGTGGCTCGACCCCGCATAAGTACGTCGTCGGCATCATGGTGGATATCAGTGGTGCCTTTGACAACCTGTGGTGGCCTTCGCTCTTCTCCTGCTTACGGGAGAAAGAGTGTCCGGGGCCGCTTTATGGGTGTCTGAGGAGGTATTGTAAAGACAGGGAGGTTTGGCTATCATCCCCTAGCGGGAGAATTGGAAAAGTAATCACAAAGGGGTGTCCCCAGGGCTCTGTTCTGGGGCCCCTGTTCTGGGATATCCACTTGGAACCATTATTGGAAGAACTGCAACAAAGTGAGGAAGTGCTAGAGGTGATAGCCTACGCAGTTGACCTCCTCCTGCTGGTCGGCGGTCGTAGCCGAGAGGATATCGAGCCAAAGATCGAAAGGGCCATTGAAAAACTGCACCAATGGTGCCTTAACACGAAGGTGACAATATCTCCTACTAAATCCACATATTTACTGCTAAAAGGTCAGCTTATCAGCAATCCCACGGTCAAAATTGAAGGCTCACCAGTTCTTCGGCGACGAGAGGCGCGATACCTGGGAGTTATAATTGACGAGAGATGGAACTTTGGAAAACACATCGAAGCCGTAACTCAGAGAGCCCTCCAGTTACTAAATAATCTCATTTCCATTGGACATAAACGATTTCATCTCCCCCCTCATCTCATCAAACTCTATCACAATAGCATCTTGACCTCAGTAGTGGATTACGGCTCGGGAGTCTGGGCGCACAGGCTCACGCGGGTCGTGCCCACCATGATAGTGAGAAGAGTCCAAAGAAATATGATTCTAAGATCAGTAGGGGCCTACAGGACATCACCAGGAGGAGCTCTGTTAGTCATAATGGGGCTCTGCCCGTTAGACATCAAAATACGTGAACAAGCGGCTTGGTATTGGGCCAAAAAAGGGAATGGGGAAAAAATAACAGATATCATGGGTGTGAGAGTAGAGGATAAGAGGGAAATAAGGAACAGAGGGGAGGAATTGTGGCAGGGAATTTGGGAGGAAGATGAAACGGGGAGAAGAACATTCCAGTTTCTACCAGATGTTAAAGAACGCGGAACCATGAAATATTTTGAACCCACACGAGGACTCATCCACTTTCTCACTGGTCATGGACCCTATCCGACATATTTATGTTGGTTTGGGAAAAGGGCAACCCCCGAGTGTGACTGTGGCGCGGCGGAGGGAACTCCTGATCATGTGGTTTTCGAGTGCCCTCTCTTCAACGACGTGGCGATGACACTCAGAGACAGACTTCCAAACAACGAGACATACAATCTTCTAAGACAAGGAGACACTTTCCATACCCTGAATGCTCTGGCAGAAGAGGTATCGCGAAAGGTCTTAATAGAATACCTGAGGTATCAAGAATAGACACCGAACTCTTTAACCAACCGATTACGACCTGATCCCAATCCCATACCGCCTGTGCGTGGAATGGCCGACTTCCATTAGTTGGAAACCGCCACGTATGGGATTAGGGGGGTGGGATCAATCACACCGATTACGACAAGCACCAACTATGACGTAGGTTAAGCTAGTAGTAGTAGGACGTAGTTTAGAATACTAACATAGGTAACTGCAGCGATTACTAACCTTGGCCGGCCCGGTGTCAGGGGCATGCTCCCCGGGGTTAGCTCGAGGAGCCTGGCCACTCCAAGTAGCTTTGTATTTACTGGCACACCTGTGACGCTGCAGTTAGTAGTCATTTCTAGATTAGAAGTAGGTAAAAACTAAACTGCCCATTGTTGTAGGAATCTAATACTACCTTAGAAATTGTAATCTAAGCTGCAAAAAACTTAGTCTTATGTAACAATTAATGGTCCACTAATCATGTTAGGAGGTGGGTCAAATACGTATAATTAATATTGTATTATTGTTATGTCAATAAAGTACAACTCGAGTCCGACGCACTGGAAGCATGGGCGACGAAGTGGCGATTTAAGTTCAACGCATCCAGCAGCCAGGCGGTAGTCTTCACCCGAAGGATGATGCCGCCAGATCTCCCGCCTCTCAACGTCCTGGGAGGCCCCATCCCAAGGGCGGAGCCCGCGAAACAGGTGACCCACGCCAGAGACTCACATGGGCCCAGCATGTACGTGACGTGAAAGCAGAGGAGTGGAGCATGTGCGCCCCCTGTATCCTATGGTTAATCCACGGTCGTCGCTGCCTCCGCACGACGGCATTACGCGCTACTGAACACTGGACAGACCAGTGTTGGTCATGGTGTGGGGAAAGGCCGCTGACTCATACATCTCTGCAGTCCAGAGGGTGCATAACTGAGTTCTGGAATTCGCTCTCGGCCGTTCGAGTCTGTATTCAGGTCATCTGCTGCACGAAGAAACGGGCAGACTGCTCGCGCCTTCTACGAGAAGTCGGGTCAATACCGTGATTGGGTCGTCCTGGAACTGGGCCACCATCAACAACGCACGCCGACAACACGTTGGTCGGACCTGCTGCCGCAGCAGCCTGAGGACAATTACCTCCACATCACGCGAGGCCAGTCTTGCTGCGAGGATAATTTTCTCTTATGCATCTCTACTTCACCTGAGGCCAATCTAGCAAGTCAGGTAATCGTAACATCATATCGACAGCATAATACCTTCTCTAGAGTTTCAATAGGAATGACATTCTAGTTATGTGAATGTGTAGTGTCGAAAGAACGTCACCACGCTGAAACTGCAGCTGTGATACATATTATGTCAGTTGAAGGTGGAGGGGGGGAGGGGGGGGGACAAATGAGGGAAAGGGCAGGGACTATTGATAGCTGCATCGAGACTTTATGAAGAATCAGCGGCGACGAGAAAAAATTTATGACGGACCGCGATTCGAACCTAGGATCTCCTGCTTACTAGGCAGATGCATATAGGTGGCGCTAGGTGGGAGTATGGAGCGGCCGAAAGGCGTACCGGAATTGTCCGCACAGTTGCGATAATTAGTGTGTTTGGGTGGCGCAGTATTTAACGCAACTGCTTAGTAAGTAAGTGAATCCCGGTGTGGCACATATTTTCTGTCGTCGCCGCTGATTCCGCATAAATTCCCGATGCAGCGGACGTCAATAGTCCCTTCCCTTTCCATCCTTTCTCCCTACTCCACCTTTAATTTACGTAACAACATTCTAATCTTTAAGCTGTACATATGCCGAGCAAGGCATGCTTGCCACATTAGCGACTTGCGACTAACCTCTAGCAGCAACGACGGCCATAACATGGCTGTAAGTGGCCGAGCGGTTCTAGGCGCTACAGTCTGGAACCGAGCGACCGCTGCGATCGCAGGTTCGAATCCTGCCTCGGGCATGGATGTGTGTGATGTCCTTAGGTTAGTTAGGTTTAAGTAGTTCTAAGTTCTAGGGGACTGATGACCTCAGAAGTCAAGTGCCATAGTGGTCAGAGCCATTTTTTGAGTCTAAGATGGCTGTAATAGGTAACACTTACTGGTATGTCGTACCATTGGGCTTCATCTGTATCATAGAGTTGATCACAACAGAAGAACACCTACCCTATCTATGGAGAACTGTACACCACGGGCAACATGCGGTCTTGCGTTATCTAGTTGAAAGAAAATTTCACGGAGACCTCGAAGATAAAGCTCTGCCACCGGTTCAAAACGCCAGAACTGGAGGGAATGCCACAAAAGTAGCGTTTCCCAACTGCGACACCTGCTGGTTAGACGCTTCTCCTTCTTACACGAGGCATAACACAGTCTTCTTCCCAACAACCAAGATTCAGCTGCGATTTCTGGAGAAAAAAACCCTCTGCATAATCCTGTTCCATAGCGTTGTAGGCAATGGCATTTAGGTTGATGCCATCTTCCCTGACTAAGTTTGATGCCACCTTCCTTGACTTCATGAAGGCGTTAGACACCGTCCAGAACTGTTGTTTGGAGAGAAATATACGAGCTTACCGAATATCGGAACAGATTTGCGACTGGATTCAAGACTTTCTTGCAGACAGAACTCAACACGTCGCTCTTAACAGAACAAAACTGGCAGACGTAATTGTAGCTTCCGGAGCACCCCAACGAAGTGTGTTAGGATCAGTACTGCTTACAATGTGTATAAATGATCTAGTATAAAGCGTCGGAAGCTCTTTAAGACCGTTCGCAGATGATGCCGTTGTGTATAAGTAGCAACTTCAGAAGACAGTATCGATTTGCAGAATGACCTGCAAAGTACTGATTAATGATGCAGACTCTGCCAGTTGACCCTGGCCGCGAATGAATGTGTCATATTGCGCATACATAAGAAAAGAAACCCACGGCTGCGCAACTACACTATTGATGACAAGCTGCTGGAAACAGTATCTAACATATCTAGGACTAGTCATCCAGTACGACCTTAAGTGGAGTGGCCACATAAAACAAACAGTAGGAAAAGCAGACGTCAGACTAAAATTCATAGGTAGAATCTTAAGGAAAGGTAACTCATCCGCGAAGGAAATGGCTTATGAGGCACTTGTTCGACCGACTCTTATTGTTCATCAATATCGGACCCTTACCAGGTAGGACTAAGAGATACAGAAGATCCAACGGAGAGCGGCGCGTTTCGTTACAGGATCGTTTAGTCGACGTGAAAGCATGTAGAGATCCTCAACAAACTCCACTGGCAGACGTTACAAGAGAGGCGTTGTGCATCACAGAGAGGTTTACTGTTGAAATTTCGGGACAGAACTTTCCGGGAAGAGTCGGACAACATATAACTTCCTCCCGCATACATCTCGCTAATTGACCACGACGACAAAATTCGAAAAAATGGAGCAAATACAAAGGCTTGGTGACAATCCTTCTCTGGCGCCAGTCGCGAGTAGAACAAGGAAGGTGCCACCGGCTAGTTGCACCAGAAGTAAGCTTCGCCACACACAGGTAGGTTGCCTGGAGTGTATGATCCAGATGAGTCAAAATGGTTCAAATGGCTCTAAGCACTATAGGACTTAACATCTGAGGTCATCAGTACCCTAGACTTAGAACTACTTAAACCTATGTAACATACGGACAACACACACATCCATGCCCGAGGCATCATTGGAACGGCGGAAAGTTCCACGGGACTGGAAGAAGGCCCAGATCATAGCAATCTACACTCCTGGAAATTGAAATAAGAACACCGTGAATTCATTGTCCCAGGAAGGGGAAGCCTTATCGACACATTCCTGGGGTCAGATACATCACATGATCACACTGACAGAACCACAGGCACATAGACACAGGCAACAGAGCATGCACAATGTCGGCACTAGTACAGTGTATATCCACCTTTCGCAGCAATGCAGGCTGCTATTCTCCCATGGAGACGATCGTAGAGATGCTGGATGTAGTCCTGTGGAACGGCTTGCCATGCCATTTCCACCTGGCGCCTCAGTTGGACCAGCGTTCGTGCTGGACGTGCAGACCGCGTGAGACGACGCTTCATCCAGTCCCAAACATGCTCAATGGGGGACAGATCTGGAGATCTTGCTGGCCAGGGCAGTTGACTTACACCTTCTAGAGCACGTTGGGTGGCACGGGATACATGCGGACGTGCATTGTCCTGTTGGAACAGCAAGTTCCCTTGCCGGTCTAGGTATGGTAGAACGATGGGTTCGATGACGGTTTGGATGTACCGTGCACTATTCAGTGTCCCCTCGACGATCACCAGTGGTGTACGGCCAGTGTAGGAGATCGCTCCCCACACCATGATGCCAGGTGTTGGCCCTGTGTGCCGCGGTCGTATGCAGTCCTGATTGTGGCGCTCACCTGCACGGCGCCAAACACGCATACGACCATCATTGGCACCAAGGCAGAAGCGACTCTCATCGCTGAAGACGACACGTCTCCCATTCGTCCCTCCATTCAGTCCGCAGCTCGTGGTCGTGCGGTAGCGTTCTCGCTTCCCACGCCCGGGTTCCCGGGTTCGATTCCCGGCGGGGTCAGGGATTTTCTCTGCCTCGTGATGACTGGGTGTTGTGTGATGTCCTTAGGTTAGTTAGGTTTAAGTAGTTCTAAGTTCTAGGGGACTGATGACCATGGATGTTAAGTCCCATAGTGCTCAGAGCCATTTGAGTCCCTCCATTCACGCCTGTCGCGACACCACTGGAGGCGGGCTGCACGATGTTGGGGCGTGAGCGGAAGACGGCCTAACGGTGTGCGGGACCGTAGCCCAGCTTCATGGAGACGGTTGCGAATGGTCCTCGCCGATACCCCAGGAGCAACAGTGTCCCTAATTTGCTGGGAAGTGGCGGTGCGGTCCCCTACGGCACTGCGTAGGATCCTACGGTCTTGGCGTGCATCCGTGTGTCGCTGCGGTCCGGTCCCAGGTCGACGGGCACGTGCACCTTCCGCCGACCACTGGCGACAACATCGATGTACTGTGGAGACCTCACGCCCCATGTGTTGAGCAATTCGGCGGTACGTCCACCCGGCCTCCCGCATGCCCACTATACGCCCTCGCTCAAAATCCGTCAACTGCACATACGGTTCACGTCCACGCTGTCGCGGCATGCTACCAGTGTTAAAGACTGCGATGGAGCTCCGTATGCCACGGCAAACTGGCTGACACTGACGGCGGCGGTGCACAAATGCTGCGCAGCTAGCGCCATTCGACGGCCAACACCGCGGTTCCTGGTGTGTCCGCTGTGCCGTGCGTGTGATCATTGCTTGTACAGCCCTCTCGCAGTGTCCGGAGCAAGTATGGTGGGTGTGACACACCGGTGTCAATGTGTTCTTTTTTCCATTTCCAGGAGTGTATAACAAGGATAGAAAATCGGATGCACATAATTACCGGCCAATTTCACTGACATCGATTTGTTGTAGAATCATGGAATATATTTTGTGTTCAGACATAATGACCTTTCTAGACTCTGAGAAGCTCATCTGCAGAAACCAGCACGGTTTTAGGAAACAGCGGTCATGCGAGACACACCTGGCCCTCTTTGTGCATGATACACAACAGGATCTAGATACCGGCTCCCAGGTTGATGCCATATTTCTCGACTTCCGAAAGGCGTTCGACTCAGTTCCGCATTGTCGCTTGCTACACAAAGTGCGCGCTTACGGTCTAACCAGTAACATATGCGGTTGGATAGAAAGTTTTCTAACAGACAGGGAGCAGTATGTCGTCCTCAACGGGGTAACTTCAACAGAAACAAGAGTTACTTCAGGTGTGCCCCAGGGCAGCGTAATAGGTCCTCTGCTTTTTACGATTTACATAAACGATCTGGTTGATGGTACTGACAGCGGCCTTAGACTGTTTGCCGATGACGCTGTAGTCTACAGGAAAGTAGTATCACACGAAAGTTGTGAACATATCAATGAGGATTTGCAGAAAATAAATGCGTGGTGTGATAACTAGCAGTTATCTCTCAATATTAGTAACTGTAACCTACTGCGTATAACAAGGCGAAAATCCCCGTTAATGTATGAGTACAAAATAAATTATCAGTCTTTGGAAGCGGTAACATCAGTCAAGTATCTGGGTGTGACTATTCGAAATGATCTCAAATGGAATGATCAGATTACACAAGTAACGGGTAAGGCGAACTCTAGATTGCGGTTTATGGTAGAATCCTGAAGCGATGCAGTCCTTCAGCAAAGGAAATAGCTTACAATACGTTAGTTCGTATAGTCTTAGAGTATTGTCCGTCTGCATGGGCCCCTTACTAGTTGCGTCTTATTCAAGAAATTGAGAGGGTCCAAAGAAGAGGGGCAAGATTTGTGACTGGTACATTTATCCATCACGAGAGCGTTACAAATCTCATAGAAAGTTTGAAGTGGGACACACTTGCAGATAGACGACGCGCTAAATAGAAGGGGCTGCTCACTAAATTCCGAAATCCAATCTTCACCGAGGATGTAGAGCATATATTATAACCAGCAAATTTCAAGTCGCGTAATGATCGCCATTCAAAGATAAGGGAAATAAGAGCTCGTACTGAGGTGTTCAGACAGTCGTTTTTCACTCGTGCGATCTGCGAGTGGAACAGAGGGGGGGAATATGACTTTGGCGCGAACTGTGCCCTCCGCCACACACCGCTTGGTGGCTAGCGGAGTATATATGTAGATGTAGGATTCGAACCTGCCACCGTAGCAGCAGCGCGGTTCCGTACTGAAGCGCCTAGAACCGCTCGGCCACAGCGGCCGGCGTAGATGAGTCCACATAGACAGAATGTATAGGGTGTCACTAGTACCTGCTTTTTGTTGTAGCCCCTGAAACACTTATCACTGGCACATCCTATCACGTAGTACGCTTCATACTAGGTTAACGTTTGTCGTACGCCATCTTCATGGTGTTGCAGTTTTAGTGCACAACATTGTACTTTTCTTTGCTGTCCATCTTCTAGCTTATTTGCGGAATACTGCTGCAAATGTGGGTGAAACTATAGCCTTATGCAACGGTTAATTTATTCTGAACAACAGTCATGCTCGCCCCCGTTGTACACATTTTGCTCTTTAAACCGAGTGTCGTTGCAGACTATGCAGCCGGCCTGAGCGGGCCGCGGCCGGAGGGAAGCGTGGGCCTTCCAACGAGGAGTGATCGCCCACTGCTGCAGGTGCGGCCCGGCGACCTCGTCCCGGCCTTGCAGACACCCACCAGCGCCAGCTTCCAGTCTGGCAGAGCCTGCTGCTGGAGGATGGCCGGCCATGTCGCCGTCTCCTCCCAACTTCTGATGGACTGTACCTTCCCACTCAATATCAGTCAAAATATATTCCACAGACCGTGTTGGACAGTTTCAATGTATTCAAAGAACGACATAACGGAACCACCCATAGCTGCTGTAGTAATGTATCCTGATTCGCGAACAACTGCACTGTCCAGTCACATTTGAGTGATCGCATGTCAAAAGCGTCAATAACCACATTTTGCACCGCGGACCGCTGCGAGACGTGTAGGAAGAGAGTCACTGAGGTTCTGAAAGGTACCGACAGGGATGTGGAGCCATGCCGACTGCAGTGGCGTGGTCAGCTGTGCTACATCTACATCTACATCTACATCTACATGGTTACTCTGCAATTCACACTTAAGTGCCTGGCAGAGGGTTCATCGAACCATTTTCATACTACTTCTCTACCATTCCACTCTAGAATGGCGCATAGGAAAAAGGAACACGTAAAGCATTCCGTTCGAGCTCCAACTTCTCTTTTTTTATTGGTTCAAAAGGCTCTGAGCACTATGCGACTTAACATCTGAAGTCATCAGTCGCCTAGAACTTAGAACTAATTAAACCTAACTAACCTAAGGACATCACACATCCATGCCCGAGGCAGGATTCGAACCTGCGACTGTAGCGGTCGCCCGGTTCCAGACTGTAGCGCCTAGAACCGCACGGCCACTCCGGTCGGCGTCTTTTTTTTTTTTTATTACGATGAACATTTCTCCCTACGTAGGTGGATGTCAATAAAATACCGGCCGCTGTGGCCGAGCGGTTCTAGGCGCTGCTGCTACGGTCGCAGGTTCGAATCCTGCCTTGGGCATCGATGTGTGTGATGTCCTTAGGTCAGTTAGGTTTAAGTAGTTCTAAGTCTCGAGGACAGATGACCTGAGATGTTAAGTCCCGTAGTGCTTCGAGTCATATGAACCATTTTTATCAACAAAATATTTTCGCATTCGGTAGAGAAAGTTGGTGACTGACATTTCGTAAATAAATCGCGCCACAAAGAAAACCGCCTTTGTTTCAGTGACTGCCACCCTAACTCGCGTATCATATCGGTGACACTCTCACCTCTGTTGCGCGATAACACGAAACGAGCTGCCCTTCTTTGCACCTTTTCGATGTCCTCCGTCAATCCTACCTGGTAAGGATTCCACACCGCGCAGCAATATTTCAGCAGACAAGTGTAATATAGGCCGTCTCTTTAGTGGGCTTGTCGCATCTTCTAAGTGTACTGCCAAGAAAGCGCAGTCTTTGTTTCGCCTTCCTCACAATATTATCTATGTGGTCTTTCCAATTTAAGTTGCTGGTAATTATAATTCCTAAGTATTTAGTCGAATTGACAGCCCTTAGATTTGTGCGATTTATTGTACACCCAAAATTTATCGGATTTCTTTTAGTTCAAATGGCTCTGAGCACTATGGGACTCAACTGCTGAGGTCATTAGTCCCCTAGAACTTAGAACTAGTTAAACCTAACTAACCTAAGGACATCACAAACATCCATGCCCGAGGCAGGATTCGAACCTGCAACCGTAGCGGTCTTGCGGTTCCAGGGATTTCTTTTAGTACCCATGTGGATAACCTCGCACTTTTCCTTGTTTAGTGCCAATTTACACTTTCCGCACCATACAGAAATTCTCTCTAGATGATTTTGTAAAAGGAATTGATCGTCTAATGATTACAGCGTCATCTGCGAACAATCTAAGGGGGCTGCTCAGATTATCACCTAGATCATTTATGTAAATCAGGAACAGCAGAGGGCCTATGACACTACCTTGCGGGAAGGCAGATATCACTTCTGTTCTGCTCGATGGTTTACCGTCTATCACTACGAACTGTGACCTCTCTGAGAGGATATCACGAATCCAGTCACACAACTGAGACGATACTCCATATGCACGCAATTTGATTAATTGCTGGGTTCCTCGGCTGAGGATCCATGGTGCGAACAACCCGATCGAGATGATCCCACAGATTCTCGATTGGGTTAAAATTCCGCGAGTTGGGAGTACTGTAATCCCATCCTGGTGTTGTTCGTACCTGTCACGTGCACTGCGAGCTGTGTGACAAGTTGCATTGTCCTGATGGTCGGTGCCATTGTGCCGAGGAAAAAACTAACTCCATGTAGGGATGGACATGACCCCAAGGATAGAGGCATACTTGTGTCGATCCTTTGTGCCTTTCCATGTGTTCGCCCCTCAAATTTCTCCCTCATATCACAAAATTGTCGTCTGATGTAGCACAAACTGAAAAAATAAATTCATTTTAAAGCACAGTTTCGTATATAATTTATATTCAAAATCTTACACCTGTGTCACAGAATAAATTGTACATCGAGAATACTTTACACAAGTTTAAGGGAAGAAATGCTTCCGATAATTATTACAGTATTTAAAGAACATCAAAATATGAACAGGATGAAATGAACAAACAGTGCATGAGTCTATGTTAATCAACTCAACTGTAAAAAGCTAAGGAGCATATTATTAGCAAAATGAGAAATATGCAAAAGTGAAATGCCAAAATGAGCACTTCTCAATTGGGAGTAAATCAAAACAATCAGAATGGCTGAAAGATAGCACAATAACATAAGCCAAAACGAATAAGAGCTAAGCAAATAAGAGAATAGGCAAAAATGAGATGCCAACAAAATGAGAGCTGGCCGAACTCCGTCGGCACTTATATACGGTTGCGCTCGTGGCGGCACCTCGCGGCCCGTACGCAACACGCGCGCCTGCGATCGCAATGCACTCTTAGCGCTCGCGGCGGCGTCTAGCGGCCCGTACGCAAGTTGTGCAATTGCTGTCGCAGGTCGACCCTTAATCTATGATGTTACAAAGGCTACCTGTCGTCATTGAGTTGACGTCCAGTTGACGTCCAGTTGCCGTACTTACGTGCAAATTCCACATTTCCGCAGCCGCCGTTGAATAACAATCAGCATGGGCACATCAACCAGGCGTCGGCTGCCGAGGCTGTTGGTAGACCCTTCGTTCATTCGGGCGGCCAGTTGCTCACCAGTAGCACGTCTCATTTTCAAAAAACGGCTTCAGCTGTAAGTACTTTATTTAGGAGGGTAATCCCAAAAGTAAGATCTTTTAGTTTTTTATAAGTACATAGACCTGTTTATTTCTACAATGGTTTACATCAGTTTACAGCTTGAACACTTAGCTACTTTTCGACATAATCACCATTTCTGTAGATGAATTTTTGTAGACACTGTGGAAGTTTTTGTATGCCCTTGTCATACAGCTCGTCGCCATGCTGTTCAGAAAGTTATGAACCACTTCTCTCACCTCGCCGTCGGTACTGAATCGCCGGGACCACAATTAACGCTGACAGGTACTGTGATACTGTGAAAAAACTCAAACGGGCAATTCAGAACAGGAGAAGAGGAATGTTGAGCAAGGGCGTACACATTCTCCATGACAACGCTCGCCCACACATCACTCGGCAAACCGTTGCTCTCCTGCAACAGTTTCAGTGGAACATAATTACCCACCCACCCTATAGTCCTGACTTGGCGACCAGTGACTATCACCTGTTCCCTAGGTTAAAAGAACATTTGGCTGGAAACCGACTGAGCTCCGACGACGAGGTGAAAGAAGGGGTTCATAACTTTCTGAACAGCATGGCGGCGAGCCAGTATGACATGGGCATACAAAAACTGCTACAGCGTCTACAAAACTGCATCGATAGAAATGATGACTATGTCGAAAAATAGTTAAATGTTCACGCTCTAAACTGATGTAAACCATTGTAAAAATAACCAGGTCTATGTACTTATAAAAAGATAGGAGACCTTACTTTGGGAATTACCCTCGTATAAACTCGACCGGTTTTGCAGCATTTACAAAACAATACGAAGTTTTCGGTAGTTGTGCGCCTATTCGCCTGTACACATCTCCGCAGCCGCCTTTCACCGCTGTCATAGGTTGCACGTGATGCGCCACTACAGCCAAGGCGCCTGTTTTGGATAGCGTCATTTTACCATGCACGGCATACTTTAACCGAGGTGGCAAGTGAACAGTTGAAAAACTTAGCCATTTCGGAGATCCTTGCACCCTTGGCCCGAAAACCATTGACCATAACCTTCTCGACGTCAGATAAATCGCTCCGTTTCCGCATTACAACGACTGCATTATTTCCGCGTCCCCCCGACACGCTTTATACTCCCTCCACTGCTAGCGATGTCATCTGCCACGTCTGAGAGGTTATTGCACGTTGACGCCGATCGTAGGCGGTGGTCACATTGACGTGACTGGACTGTGTACTTTCGGTCAAATGACATTCTCCAAGTTAAGGAGGAACATTACATAAGGTCAAAGGAAGGTTTCTTTGTGTCAAATGCATAACTATTGGTCCGTGCTTTATTGATGGTCGATGTCCGAAACTAAACGTTCTTCAGGGTCCGTCAGTGCGCATCCATAGATTCTGTCAGCTTGTCAGACTGCCAGACGAGAAAAGCGACTTCGACCCTCAATTAATTTTTCTTACGGAAGGACTGGAACTGAACCCACAACTAGGGAACTCCTGCACTGAGATACGAAGGATCATGCTTCGGAAGCCATCCTAAACGGTGTTATAATATGCCATGCTGCTCCATTATACGTCCAATGACACCGTGTGAAATAGATGACCATGCGCTCTGCCGGCAGATCACTCTAACTAATGTAGCCTGTGTAGCACATTATTATTTTTATAATATTCATGCGTACATTTGGTAATACAATAAAAAAGAAAAACAAGAACGATGAAAAGTAGGTCCTTTCGAAAAACACGCATTTCCAATTTTATACTGTTGCTGTCTAACATGTAATGTGGTCAGCTGAAGCACAACAACCATCACCAAATAGTCGATTCTCGATCATCTCAGGTTCAGGGGGCCTCAGGAATAGTTCGAATAATTGAGACTCCTACTTAATCAAAGTCTGAGACATTGGGGTGGAATCTGGGAAAAGTCGAAATAAGGGTAGCCCCACAAACAGAACGTTAAAATACAGTACTGTAGTTTCAATGACATCCGCTTACCTTTAGAAAAGAGAAGCAGAGAGTAACACCTAGGACTCAAAGTTGGTATTTTAAATGTTTTATTACATTTTATTACTGTAAAATTTCAACAGAAAGATAAATTCCTTTACAAAATAAAATAATAGTTCCGTTATGTACTTTTGGAAGTTTGTTTTTAGCAAAAAGAAAAAAATTCAACTATCTTTCTCTGCTTCAGTGACCTGCAGCGTGTCTGGCCAATCGCATTTTCTGTGTGACCAAACCTGAAAATACATCATCATCTACTGTTCGAAGGATGTACATGCTCGACGACTTTGCCGCTTTTGGCTCACGGATGGAATCGGCTCTACTTCTTCTTCTTCTTCTCGAGGTCGATTTTGTCAGCCCGAACAGCCTACGTTTCAACGTCAGTCAGGGTACCATAGAAATGGCAGATCAGACGCGCTCTCGGCCCCACCTCTACAGTACAGCGTGTGGAAACGGAAGAAGTCACGCAGGAAGAGATGGTCACTGCCTATATACCGTATACTGGCGCATTGTCGGGGAAATACGACGAATTTTGAGGGAACACTGAATAGGAACTGTCTTTTGGCCACCCAATAAAACACAAGCATTATTGGGAAGTGTGAAAGACGATCTCGGTTTGCGGAAGACTTTATTACAACAGGAATTAATATACGATCAGAAAGTATAACTTTAGACCAAACATATACCAGATTCCATTTCAGTGTTGGAAGACTTATATTGGACAGACAGTGCCCACCATCGAAGATCGTTGCCGAGAACATCAGAGGCACACTCGACTTAGGTACGCCAACAAGTCGGCGGTCGCAGAGCACTGGCCGGCCACGTTGGCCGAGAAGTTCTAGGCGCTCAGTCCGGAACCGCACGACTGCTACGGTCGCAGGTTCGAATCCTGCATGTCCTTAGGTTAGTTAGGTTTAAGTAGTTCTAAGTTCTAGGGGTCTGATGACCACAGAAGTTAAGTCCCATAGTGCTCAGAGCCATTTGAAGCATTTTTTTGCAGAGAACCGTTTGTCCGAAAATCACGAAAAGGACTACCAACATACCAAGGTCTTGGCACAGATATCTAAATACTGGGACAGCTTCGTTAGAGAGGCTATCGAAATTCGTACCAGAGACGGCCTCATCAACCGAGATTGCGGCTATAACCTCAGCAAGGCATGGGAACCAGCATTTAGTCTAATTAAAAATACGCTCAGCAAAGAATACTAACGAGCGACCACGGCGGACGAGGCAGTTACACCGGCGCCACCACAGACGCCGACGCCAGCGTCACAGCGACTGCCAACGCGCGGCCGCTGGCGCGGAGCGCGGAGAGAACGCCTTGCAGGGGGGGGAGCCGCTCGCCCTCAGGAGAACCTGTCCCATGGAGTGGGACGGCGAAATACCTAGGGGTTACCCTAGACCGCAGGCTCACCTGGAAGCATCACATCCGTGATGTGAAAGGGAGAGCAATAGGACGCCTTCACGGCCTGTATCCGCTGCTAAACCCGCAGTCGTCATTGCCACCGCAACACGGCATCACGCATTACCTAACATTGGTTCACGCACTGTTAGAGTATGCGGCCGTGGTCTGGGGGAAAGCAGCAGATGCTCACATTGTGACTCTGCAGCGGATGCAGAACTGCGCCCTGAAGACTGCTATGCATCTTCCGAGGCGCTTCTCGACGCGCCAACTCCACGAGGACACCGGGATCCTGCCTCTCCGAGAGAGGTTTCGCGCCATCGCCAGGAAGTTCTACGAGAAGACGGGACGCTCCCGCAACCGGCTCATCCGTGAACTGGGCCAACAACCTCATCACAGGCCAACCACGCGTTGGCCTGACATGCTGAGGGATTAAGTTTTATTAATCCCTCAACAGAGTGTGTCTTTCTCTTTTTCAGGTTACACCAGCTAGGACCAGAGTGGTGATGTATCTTTCTCTCTTTTACAGGAACCGCAGGAAGGACAAACCTTGTCTAAACTGCGTCACCTCGAGCCAAGGACGGGCTCGTCTTTGCAGCGTCAGCGTCAATGTCAGGAGCTCAGCCTGCGTCATGCACTCCGCTGATCGACTCCCTGCGGCTCACTTCGTTACCGTAGGTCGCTTACGCCACTAGCCCATCGCAATGTCCGGACGTAGGAAAGAAAGAAGAGGCAAGATCGCTGCCGCCGTCGAGCTCCTGCTAAAGGCAGTCGGAAGCAACGGTAGCGGCAACAAGAAGAAGAAGCCTGTGGCGCAATTACAGTGCTATAAGTGTCACAAGATCCGGTAGTGTGTGTGAAGTGCGGGAAACCGCACGATACACGCAACTGCGACAAACCAAGCGGCACCGCGTGAATTGCAGCGGCGCGCACGCCGCAAACTCGCGCGCAGCTGCGGCTACCTGAAGTAATGGCAGCGCAGAATGGGGTTACCACACATGAAGAGGTGGCCCAAGAAGACAAGGTGGACACCCCGCCCTCCTGCTCAAGCAGGGGAAGCGAGCCGCACCACAGCTAAGATGACGACGGCGTGTTCCGCGAAATGTTGCGGAAAGCCAGCGATGACGCCATTGCCGCGCTCAAATCCGCCATGGCGGAAGAGAGGGTGGCCCTGAGGGCGGGACTCGATGAGATGCGTCGCGAGCTGACACAAGTGACGGTAGTCATGTACCTCGCATCTCGCTCGAGACCTGAAGAGGCGCTGACACCCCACCCCCCTCCACCCCAGTATGGGGGTAAATGCGGAAACGCAAACGACCTTCTCCCTGGTCTACGCGGAAACGCAGTCTGCTAGGGAGGTGGTCATGGAGCCGGGGACACACGCCGATAGTACGAAGACGGTTCCCTTGGAAACAACCACCCCTTCTGACTCTGCAGATACGCAGACAGCAGAAGAGACGCCCACGGAGACAGAGAGAGGAGAAGACGAGCCGTACTTCGAGTGCCCGCCCTCCCCAACAAGAATTGTGTGGGGGAGGTACTCACCAAGATTGCAGACTCCCTTCGAGATGGCAGCTATCCCCACCACCCGCACTGTTCACGGAAACCGATATCCCTCCCCTCCCACACAAACCCTATTCATCCAATGGGAGTGTGAACCCCTAAACCAGAAGATCAAAGGGAGGAAACTCGTCTGGCTTGCGGATCTGGAGCTAATAAACTGCTACCCGATCTTCACCGACGCCGACTGGAGGTACATGACGAAACAAGCCATCCTGTACGTCAAACAGTACTCGCCGCCAGTGGACCACTCAAGTCTGACCAAAATAGAGTTTGGACAGCCAGGAAACAACAACAAGAAGAAGAATAAGAAGCCGCTAGAGACATCTGGCCGTTTATTCTTTGTTCCAGATAACCCAGAGGCCCAGCCAAAACAAGAGGAAAAACATCTCGACCAATCAGGAGTAGGGGAGGAACAGCTTCTCACAGCTTAAACTCCTATGAGTCGGGTCAAGGATAAGGCCCGTCATGTTAGCGCTAGCTCAGGAGCTCAGTTCGTCAGCACACCAGACGATGGCGACATGTCCGAAATATTGTGCACGTTGGACACCCATGGACTGAAATACGCCACAAACGTAAATTTTCCTAGGACTAGCGGAAAGAAACTTTCTGGACTGCCCTTATGTACCGTTAAGGTAAACGTACTGAACGAAAGTGCCACTGGCGTAGTGACCAAGGTATTTGGCTTAGGAGAAAAGCTGTGTTCGATTCCTAAGTGCATTTTATTTTTTTTAATTGATATATCTTCTTTTACAAAATCGGTAGGAAAATAACGGTTAATAAAGTAAGTAAATCAATAAAGAATAACAAGGTAAGCGGTTAAATTCCTCAAACTACTTGGATTAGCGAACAATTAAAATTCTAAGCCTCGTTATATGTAAACACTTCCGAGTAAGAGTGCTTAGAAGACGAGCATTAGCCGGCCGAAGTGGCCGTTCGGTTCTAGGTGCTGCAGTCTGGAACCGTGAGACCGCTACGGTCGCAGGTTCGAATCCTGCCTCGGGCATGGATGTGTGTGATGTCATTAGGTTAGTTAGGTTTAACTAGTTCTAAGTTCTAGGGGACTCATGACCTCAGAAGTTGAGTCCCATAGTGCTCAGAGCCATTTGAATCATTTTTGAACAAGACGAGCATTCTACGCACTTGATCGCACAAAGGAGAGAAACGATCTCTTACCGCAGTTGCGATACAGGGCGCAGAAAAATTGTGCCACGAAATTTTAACCCTGCATAGCTGATGCCAGTAGGAACCAAAATTACTAATGTTGTGTAGGTCGCCAAGCACAATTTTTAAACTACGGAAACTTGACGCGACGCGCTCCGATTGGCCGCGGGACTGCCCTGTTGCCGGATGCTCTGGACAACACTTGTCCGCGAATGCTTTGCCTGCCGGAGATCGCGATGTATCCAAGCGGCCCGCACGCTCGTTGGCAGCGCGCCAGCCTTCCACTCTGGGGGCCAGGGGGCGAATCCGCCGGGGTCCCGACACATCTACTGTAGCTTCATGATAAGACGTACTGAGAACAAACCCATCAACAGCTGTTATTTTGCGTACAGAAAGTCTTTCACTTATTGTGTCGTTCCTGAAAAGACCCTTTCTTGTAGCTAGGACATTTTTTACTTAAAGCAGGTGCTCAAAATGGCGACCGGTGTTCGAACTGGTGACCCTCTGACGCAACACAAGCTTGGTAACGTCGAACGGTGTTTTGCCGAACTCTTTCAAAGATTCCTGGCGTTGCCCTGATGTGATTGGTGGCATATTGAATGCGATCCATTAATTCCTCTTCGTTTCTAGTTGGTTCGCATCCGGGTGGGTGAACTAGAACCTTGAAGAATCCCCGCAGGAAAAAGTCTAGTGGCGTGAGGTCTGGTGATCGCGGAGGCCATGTCCTACGACACCTCTGCCAGCTACCCAGCCGTCGAAGAGTTCACTTAACCCTTTCGGCCACGAATTAGTTTCTTCTGAAAATAAAAATCATGGCTTTGTTGTCCAGTTCTTCGAGTTAAATTATGATTTTTCAGATGTATACAATACTCAGAGGTGCCTCTCCCCCCATCCCCCCCCCCCCCTCCTCAAGGTTGGATACAACATTGTGTTCAAGTGGGTGCAGTATAAGTCGAAAAGTTAAAGTATTTTATTTGATTTTTTTTTCACCACAATACATAAATTACGCAAAGCTTACTTATTGATTACATACAGAAACTATGCTTTTACAATTGTGAAGAATGATAATCAAAGAAACAACTTTTTTATACCCAGACATTACATTTTACACTATAAAATTTGGTATTGCCTTTGCAACCCGGTTTCTTCCACCTGTCAAATGATTTTTTATCGCTGAGCGCTGGAAGATGCCCAACGTTGTCCAAACGAACATCAGCTTCTGGACGAACTTCCGCATTGACTCGTTTTGAAGTACTTGGAGATGGCATTGGACTCTCACTAATGTGCCGCCTCCTTTTCCCGGCTGCTAGCTTATCGATACTACTGGCCATTAAAATTTCTACATCACGAAGATGACGTGCTACAGACGCGAAATTTAACCGACAGGAAGAAGATGCTGCTATATGCAAATGATTAGCTTTTCAGAGCATTCACACAAGGTTGACGCCGGTGGCGACACCTAAAACGTGCTGACATGAGGAAAGCTTCCAACCGATTTCTCATACACAAACAGCAGTTTAACAGTGGACGTTACATTTCAGATGTGTTACGACCCGTGGCTCTACCCTTCATTCGATCTCTGCGAAACCCTACATTTCAGCAGGATAATGCACGACCGCATGTTGCAGGTCCTGTACGGGCCTTTCTGGATACAGAAATTGTTCGACTGCTGCCCTGGGCAGCACATTCTCCAGATGACTCATCAATTGAAACTCACCAATTGAAAATGTCTGGTCAGTGGTGGCCGGGCAACTGGCTCGTCACAATACGCCAGTCACTACTCTTGATGAACTGTGGCGTCGTGTTGAAACTGCATGGGCAGCTGTACCTGTACACGCCATCCAAGCTCTGTTTGACTCAATGCTCAGGCGTATCAAGGCCGTTATTATTGTGAGAGGTGGTTGTTCTGGGTACTGATTTCTCAGGATCTATGCACCCAAATTGCGTGAAAATGTAATCACATGTCAGTTCTAGTATAATATATTTGTCCAATGAATACTCGTTTGTCATCTGCATTTCTTCTTCTTGTAGCAATTTTAATGGCCAGTAATGTATTTTTGTCAGTACTTTCACCACACTTGCCGTAAAGTGAAGTAAATCAACGGTCTTATTTTTAGGATACCTAAGCCTGACGGTAAGGGGATCTCCAGAACCCATAATAAAAAATGCTGTTAAAAAAAGAGAAACTCGTAAAGAACGCACATCTGAGTAGCCCAGATGAAAATGCCGCTAAATTCATTTTATGTCTATTTTGAGGTGGGCACACGGCCGTGTCTATTTTTCAGCGCTTACATGATGGAATTAAGGTAGCAAAACCGGCTATAAACCGTCGAAAACGGTTGTCGAAAGTAGTGTTCGGTTTCAAGAGCAGCTAACTGCATGTTGTCGGGATGCAAAGCCCGCTAAATGCTCAATAGGCGTGGCTGTTGCCCTGCCATGTCTGGATGCAAAACATGTGAACAGACATCAGACTTACCAATCTGGACATTCAACGCTACCTTGCGGTCTGTTACGATTAGAATGGATATTTTTCTTATTCAGCTTTAGGTTGGCTGCGTTGTAACAAATTCGTAAACAACAATAACATTCTCGCTGCCAATGCATTGTCGTTTGGATGGGACGAATGTTTCGTGATTATCTCAGTTTCACTTATCATGCAGTTAGCGAGCTTTGCGTCTAGGCTACTCAACTTACAAGATACCGTATGATATGAAACGTCTGATATTACCTCCATCGTTGTCCTCTTGTTAAAAATTATCGCAAAAATCATCGGATAGGTAGTCACCTCAGATGAAGTAAGGAGCTCTATAACTTCTTCTTCTTCTGTAAATGGCCTTTGACTATGTTGGACTCGAGTCCGAGTGAAATCACCGTAAGATGACTAAAAAAACAGTGAAATAATGTCCTAAATTTCTATTCTGTTACAACCTTTCAATCACAATGTCCTCATTGAACCGCGACGAAATGTCACGGTTGGTTCTCTGCGTTTCCTCCTTGTCTGTAGCGCGTTCCTTTTGAAATTCTCGATTCGCGCTCTTCTGATTTCTTACCCGGCTGCCTGCCGTGTTTGCGTGAGAGCGTCGGTCAGGAAGAGGAAATCTGATTGAACGTCTGGGAGTGTTCAGGGGGCCACGCCGTTTTGTTGATGGTTTGGCGTGACTCGTGTCAGCTGTGATGCATCCTTAAAGACGTGATACCAGCCAATGTTACAGTCTTGGTCGCAGGTGGATCCAAGGGGATAACGCTTGGCTGTCCATTGAAACTCCTATCCTACGGATGTCATCGGACTTAAAGTACGTGCTTTTGACCGTTTTTTGCGTAATTTCCACGCAACTGGGGATTCCGGCGTTTGCAGTGATTCGGCGAAGATTATTACTTTCGTCGGTGTGTAAATGATTGAACAAGGAGCAGTTTATTTAATGCTCACCTTATGCTCGTGTTCTGCGTGTGCTGCTTGAGAGTGTAAACTTGACTCTCATCTGTCTGTCGATTTTAAGCGCATCGTCAAATACTGAATCCAAGTAATGACTTTCAATTAATTAGCTGGATTCTTTCTTTCTTCGACACGCCTCGTGTTAAATGGCAAAGTAGAATTGTAGACCTTAACTTGCTACCTCTTTTGCGTGACATCAGTAACAGAGCCTAACATATTAACTTATTAAGGCTTGTGGTAAACGAAGGTATTTAAGTATGTTGTTTTAAAATATTATCTGAAGGAAAAAAGAAATGAATGCACTTGGGAAGCGAATGTAGGTTTTCTGCTCCCCAGCCAAATGCCTTGGTCGCTATGCCAGCGGTGTTTTCGTTGTACGGCATTTACCATACTGGTACATAAGCGGCAGTTAAAAAAGTTTTTTTCTGGATTTATGGGAAAACGGTCATCAACAGTAAATGCTCTTTCGAGAACAAGTTACTGTCTTCGTATACATCATGAGAAATATTCAGATTTCAGTTACCTATCTATCCCGTCAACGTTGAGTCGATTGTGCGTCATGAACTTTAGGCCTGGTTTTGTCAAAAACAGGGGGGGTGTTGAGCCAAAATGTCTTAAATTCATTCATTTTATATTATGCACAAACGACCTGCCAATTACGAGCAGAATCTGTTGGCCATGTCTCAAGTGTTATCCTTCTAGGCATTCCGCAGCCCCATCCGCTTTACACTGATGGTCAGCAGGTTGCATAACTTGTATCAGTATAAGGCTTGGGCATTGTACTGTGCTTGGACGCGCCGATTCCTTAACAAGTGGAAAGCAGTGGACCCTACGCCAATGGAGCAATGTGACTGATATACAACATCTCATCAATGTTGCCCACCCCTACAGACAAACCTGTCTGCCAGCTCGTGAATGTTGAGGAAGAAGTTTTGCGTATCCACTGTTCACGAGTGCCCAAGACGAAGTACTTTTGTATTCGATATCGTCTTCTGACTAGCTCGAACAACCTGTGTTCGTGCCAGACAGTCAGGGACCAGACCTCCTTCCATGCTGTTTAGCTTTTAATGCCATTTTGTGTTAACGGCAGCTCTGAAAAAGTTGAAACTATGGTAAAAACAGGTTAATTACCAAGTGGAGCGTGCTGGCGGAGTTGCTCACTAAAAATAACATTTCTTTCAAAACACATTTTTACTTATCAACGCGCTCTAACTGCTTGTTCATAGATGCGACTGTTACAAGTAAGGTTACTTACAATTTCAATTATCCTCAGAAAATACTAAATTTTTAAAATGTGGTTTTGTTACATGCTTATTCGTAATAACATTTACTGAATACTTTAGCTCTTAGAGTAAATAAAGCATCACACATTTAATGCACAACAAGAAAACATTCAACCGTCAAGATTATAAACAAACAGATTTCTTTAAAATTTCCCTAAGAGACAGTTGGTATGTACACAGCCGAGCAGTATTCAATTAATTAATGGAACAAATCAGAGCGCTATTGTCTACCTTTTACGTTCTATTAAATTCCAGATCAGATTTTAAACAACATCTGTCCTCTGGCAGAAACGTAAATGCTGTGGTATAAAAATAGAATCTTACAATTCGGCCTACAAGTGACCAGATAATAATTACAAAATTATTGGAACAACTGCTCTGAAAGTGATCAGCTACTTACAAAATAATTCCAACAACAGCTCTTGACCCTGAACAATAAATGAAGAACTCAAGAACGCAGTATTCTTTTAAGCACAAACGTTACCCACAGTGACATAGATTATAATAGGCTTAGTACAGTTGATTTCAAACGACTGCCGTTGCTCCAACGAAGATCGATTAATTCACCTAAATTCTGTATTTTCCAGATATTGGACTTCCGCTTCTTTTTGCTGCACAATTATCTTTGAACGTGTTTCGTCTCCGACCATTGCAGCACTAGCTTTGGTCATGCTCTGTAGAATGTAAACATTGCAGGAATTCTTTTGAATATTAAAATGTGTAGTTTACGTCCTGCAACGCCATGAAAATATCGTCAAAATGCCTTTTCACTTCCTTCCTAAAAGTAATGTTTGGTTATATCGTTTACCTTTCGGCTACGTGCTGTGTAGGTTCACCTCCGCAGCTCAGAGGGTAGCGTTTCTGGCTGCTACGCAAAAAAACCGGGTTCGATCTTCAGTACTTCGAAGGATTTTTTTCCCTTGGTGGGAAGACTAGACTGGGGTGCACTCAGCCTCGTGATAACAACTGAGGAGCTATTTAAGTTACAAGTAGCGGCTCCAAGGTGAAGAAAACCGACAACGGCCGGGACAGGGGTGTGCTGAAGCCACCTCCCTCCGTACCGCATCCAATCGGCGATCGTCAGTCGGGAGGTCCCGACTGGCTTATAAGGGCCAGAAGACGGAGCTTTGCTTGGCTGCTACTTTCATTAAATTTTGGTGTCATGTAGTAACTACAGAAATATGTGGACCTGATTAACGCGTGGTGCGAAAACTAGCAATTGATTCTAAAGAATAAATAGTGTAAGGCCCTCCATACGAATACTTAAAAATATTCGTCAAATTTCGGTTACCAATTGAATCACAAAAATTTAAAAATTGTTCAAGTAAATACCTCGTAATTACCAACAACTTACATTGGAAACATCGATCATCACACAGAAAATACTGCGGCTACCGCGAATCAAAGACTGCGTTTTATTAGCTGAACATTCACAAGATGCAGCAGTATCCTAAGCAGACTGTTTACACTATGCTTGTGCGTCACTTTCTGGAATACTTCTGCGTGCTGTGGGATCCTTACCAGTTAGGACTGACAGAAAACCGAGAAAGTTCGAGGGACAGCTTGTTATGTATATTTATGAAATATGAATGTTACGGATATGATAAGAGAGTTGGGGTGGCAACCATTAAAACAAAGGTTTTTTCCGTTTCGACGATTTCTTATCACAAAATTAAAATTGCCAACTGTCTCCTTCGAAAGCAAAAACATTTTTTACTCCAACCTACATGGAGAGAGCTAGACTATAGTCATAAAATAAGAGAAATCAGAGCTCACACAGAAAGATTTAAGTGTTAATTTTTCCCACATGATATTCGAGTGTGGCGATGGAGAAACAGTTCGACGGTAGATGTATCAACCATATGAAGAGTAACCATATAGGTGGAGACGCAAAGTACGAGTACATAGTGTACATCTTCGCAAAGTATGGATATAATTTGTGCATGACTACACGCCATCCCAATATTTACTCCTTGCACGGCAACATCTAATACATATGATTAACAAGAAAAGGATTCATTAAAAGGCGCTAGTAGCATGGCATCCTCCTACCTACGAGTATTTTCTTGCACATGTGTGAGACACTTCTATCTGAATCCCTGTATACTGTGTTACCTTCGACTGCGAGGAGACGCAGAATCAGTCATGAATTCAGTTGTAAAGACTCTGGTTGCGCCAGATGTGTTGTACTCATGACAGTGTCAGCTGGTACTGTTGCACAAATGAAGTTCAGGGAGTGGGATAGCCCACGAAGTCTTGTCAGTAAGTCAGGTTCTGAAACGCCATCGCTTGTAATACACCGCAATGAACACTCCACTGCGAAAATAAGAGGCAAATTACGAGCCTGTTGAAGCAAAGTAATGTGCTGCAATTTAGCTGTCTGCGTGACTCGCCAAACGCTTAGTCCCAAGGCTGCAGGACCCCTTCCACACTTCTTCCGGTGCTTACTCCGTTCTTCACGACGTCTTACTTCGGTACAATCAGTTTTTACAGCCATGCCCAATTTAAAAGCTCCGTTTCATGATCAGTCTTTTCGAACAGCGTGATCGTAAAGTCCGTACACTTTAAATTACTTAGTGCGCAAGAACTAAGGACCATTCAGATATATTTGCATGTCATTCCATTCCTACGTGGATGGCCGGCCGAAGTGGCCATGTGGTTCTAGGCGCTGCAGTCTGGAACTGCGAGACCGCTACGGTCGCAGGTTCGAATCCTGCCTCGGGCATGGATGTGTGTGATGTCCTTAGGTTAGTTAGGTTTAATTAGTTCTAAGTTCTAGGGGACTGATGACCTCAGAAGTTGAGTCCCATAGTGCTCAGAGCCATTTGAACCATTTGAACCTACGTGGATGTCAAATGTGGAAAACAATAATCCTCAATCACATCCCTTAATAATGATTTCAAGGTTCCGCGGCTGCTAAAGATATGGCGATTCAAATCTTTGAGAAAATTAACTCGCCATGAGGCCAAAAAACGGAAAAGGTAAAGTTTAAAGTCCAGACCACAATGAATTCGTTTGAGTAGAAGCACTGACTCAATGTGCGAGGATAGGGGCACGAAATATGCTGCATTTTTAAGAATATTATCTTTTTAAAGTGCTAAAGACTGCTTCTGAGACTGCAGGGAATTCAAACGCACGTTATTATTCTTCAATAGTTCAGTATTCCACTTCTTTCCATATTGATTCTTGCGGACGATTCTCCTAAATTTCAGCCTAATCTTCATTTCTGAATAGTGATCACAATCTACAGGGTGAGTCAAGAGGAAAGGAACATGCTTTAACGGATGATAGTATTAGTGATTCTGAACAAGGAACGTTATACGAACGTGAGAACAGGACAAATGCAGGTGGTAGTAAATCAAAAACTGCTGCCTAATGGTTTGTTTAATAGTGTATGATTTTCCTCACAAAAATGTACGAAAAGGCCGTCGTCAACTGAAATGCATTCTGCAGCTCTCGTAGACAGCTGCTGGGTTGTTGATCTGAGCTTGTAAGTACAGTCCTTTACTTGGGCACACGTTTCAGTGAGGTGCTCTGTCACAGGCCGTGCAGAATGTCCAGGAGCTCCGTCGTGCAGAAAGTACATACTATGTCTTGTTGCCAAAGGAATATCCTCAAAGTATTCTGGTGCCATGTTTTGAAAGAAATGCAACTGACACCCGTGATTTTCAAACAGGAGCATTTCGGACTCGGTTAAGAAAAGAGAATATGTTCATTTGAAGGTTTTTGTTCAGAATCACCATTACTATCAACCTTCAAAGCATGTACCTTTCTTCCTGACTCATCCTGTATATATGCTTCTGATTACGCCTTACAATCTACTGTATGATGTTGGGAACTTTGTCTGACCCTGACGTAATCCAACAGGAATCTTCCTGTGTCTCCAGTCCTTTTCCAAGTATACCTTCTCTTTTGTGATTTTTGAACAGTTAATTTTGTATTTTTGTCTACGGCCTTGCTGCAGTGGTAACACCGGTTTCTGTCAGATCACCAATGTTTAGCGCTGTCGGGCTGGGCTAGCACTTCGGGATGGGTGACCATCTGGTCTGCCGAGCGCTGTCTGCAAACTAGGTGCACTCAGCCCTTGTGAGGCAAACTGAGGTACTGCTCGTCTGAGAAGTAGCGGCTCCGGTCCCTTAAACTGACATACGGCTGGGAGAGCGGTGTGCTGACCACATGCCCCTCCGTATTTGCATCCAGTGACGCCATTGGGCCGAGGATGACACGGCGGCCGGTCGGTACCTTCATGGCATTTTCGGGCGGAGTTTAGTTTGGTTTAAATTATTAGCTAAATTTTTTTTGCAAGAATTCAGTTAGTCTTTCTCCTCTCTCATTCCTACTGCCAAGCCTGTGTTAACCTATAACTCTGCCTCCTCTTCCCTCCCCTACTACAGCGATCCATCCACCTTATTAGATTTCCATATTCCTTTAAATACCGTATTACCCATTCAATGTCCTCATACTTTATCACTTCTGCTGGTAGCGTAGGCATCTGCACCTGAATTATTGCAAATGGCGTTGATTTGCTGTCGATTCTAACTAGAGATGGGGGATCCGCTCCTGATCTAATTCATAGAGTTGAATCTTTCAAAGGAGTGAACAATCAGTGATTCAGAAAAAAAGAACGGTAGCTCCAAACGTTTCCCACAGCAGAGAGAGAGAGAGAGAGAGAGAGAGAGAGTCGGAGCAGACCAGTGGGGCCTCTGCTGGTCAGAGCACACTGCACGCCACACAACACAGCCAGCGCCGGCCTCTGCCCTGCTTCTGCCTTGGCTGCCTGCATTGTGCAGTGCCCCATTGGATTTTGTGTTTCACACATGCCGTGCCGTCTCTGTGCTTCCTCTGCGGCGTGCAGTGTCTGGAGCACCTGAACTCCGTCAGCGATCGTTTCAGTTGCACGTCCTGCCCTCTTGGCAGTTGATGCGAGCAACAGGACAGAGAGCCTCCTAGCGGAGAACATAAGAACTACTTGCAACAACCTGCTCGCAAGAGAGCGGACGATTTGTCTCCGAGCGGGTGAGTGGTGGCCGTTCACCGCTCCCCCCACCCTCGGAACTCGCCCGCTCAACGCTCACCCCACCGTTCTCGACTCTGCCAGAGCGTTGAGCAAAGCAACTCAGGTGTCACTCTGGTCTCTGGGGTCTTAGCTCGCGCAGTAATACAGCTCGCGGCTCGACCTGCTTGACTCAGCGCCTCTACATCAGAGTTCGTCTCTACTGGATAGTGTTCTTCGTAGTAATACCATTATGTATATTACATAATTATGTTATGTATACATCATTTGTTTTTATTTTATTTTTATTTGTTTAAACTTATCAGATTAGGTTCCTGATGGCTCCTCTTACTATAGGATTTTTTATTATGGTCACTCGAATTTACACTTTAATTACGAGCGAACCGATAAACGTATAGCAAAAGTGATACACCAATTTTTCCTTGTTTTATTCTGCGGAAGGCTATATGCAGCACTTTGGTCTTACAGTCAAATTTTTATATTTTTTTCTTATTGTAGTACGGATTTTGCGATTTTAGGCGTCTTTGGAAGGAAATGTTCACTTTAAAAATATATGGCTTGCGATGTATTTGTACAAGGTTAATGAAATTTTAATACATTATAGCCAAATATATTGTTAATGTAAATCTCAAGTTACAACATTTTCCGATCACCCAAGAAACCACGATAGTACAAAATAAATCAATAATCAAAAACTTTGTCCTATCGTGGAAATTTCAATAAACAATACAAAATTCTTACTCATTATCTGTGTTACTTCAAAATAGGATCAAATAAGATCAAAATACAGGTATAGTCCTGGAATGAACCAAGTTTAAAGGGCAATGTGCCTTCCATTTATTTTCTGTTGTGAATGAGTGGTGAGTCATGAAAAAGAGCTAATTCATTTCAGGGAGTGAACAGTTCTGATCCGATCTCTGAAAAGAACAGTTTTGACCATCTCTAATTCTAACGAGAATTTCCGTATCTCTGAACTGTTTACAATAACTCACTCTCTGCCTACCTTATTTTTTTTTTAATGACGAATCCTACTCCCGTTGCACCATTTTCTGCTGTTGGTGTTACCCCGCCTTGGTATTAACCACATTCTTCTGGCAAGATAGCCTTACCCTGTCATATTTTTCACTGGCCGACACTATATCCAGACTGAAAATTTGTACTTTCCTTTCCGCGCAGGATTAGCCGAGCGGTCTTGGGGGCTGCAGTCATGGACTGTGCAGCTGGTCCCGACGGCGAGGTTCGAGTCCTCCCTTGGGCATGGGTGTGCGTGCTTGTTCTTAGGCTAATTTAGGTTAAGTAATGTGTACGCTTAGGGCTGATGACCTTAGCAGTTAAATCCCATAAGATTTGACACACATTTTTTGTACTTTCCTTTTCAGATTTTCTAGCTTCCGAACCACATTCTACCTTTCCATGCTCCGATTCGTGGAATGTTATTTAATTGGTAATTTAATATTTTTCTCATGGTCAGCTCTCTCCTGGCGGTCTTCAGCAGGAGATCAGTTTGGGGAACTAATTCGGAATATTTTTTGATTGGAGATCATGGTGACAATTATCCGCAGCTGCTGATAGTCACTATCAATGAAAATGCCGATAACAAATGGTAAAACTTGGTTTTAATTGTCCACTTTACCGGTATCATGGCCTACAGCCTACATGTTTAAGAATTGAAATATGTCTGCAAACTGTATTGTAAATTTGTAATATTATATAAATATTATTCGAAACGCACTCACTAAAGATATTAATTCATCACAGCCGTTCTGAGAAAACTGTCAATATTTAAAAATTAGCCGAAGGAAGAGTGCTCGGGATGGTGGCCCCTTTAATACCCTCAGCTAATGTTGCCGGGTGGGTCGAACCAATATATTGGCCATTCATTCACTGTGCTGAAGGCTAAAACCGATTCCGAAGATATAACTCAAAACGTAGTTAC